>NC_080705.1:3262187-3575781 GCF_943734765.1 Anopheles ziemanni
TCTCGCCTATCCTTCGGCTACCGTACCAGTGTGTCTTAATTCCATCTCCATTGTGGCAGAATCTATTTGATGGCCTCGTCACCCTTTCACCCTTTCTTCTCTGTACACATTTTACATCCCTTCGGTCCACGATCGGATCTTGCAAACGCGTTTTAGTAAAAACCAACGTAGAACATGACGTAGAGCGACGAAACTAATGCGCCTATCAACTAACTAAAGGTTACTGAAAAACTATGTCAGTTTATGTACAGAATATTGTTATTTGTTCAACTTCAAAGCTTCAACTTAAATGGGGTTCAGTTTAACTCAATTCTTCGACTTAGAATGCCCCCTTCTAGGAAGTTCGAGTTTGCTTGACCCGCGGTTTGAAAGTGGTCAATAAAGAGAAAAAAGATGAAACTAATGCACTTTATCTTATTTCCTGCACATTTTCTTCTCCTGCAACTAACTAACTACGAAATTGCAAAGATTTGCGTATCAATTAATCAGTATAACTCCTACTATGTACAAAAGCTAACGTAACTAGTGCAAGAAGAAAATAAACCGTACCATTTCGAACTAAAACCGTTCAAAATATTCCGCATATTGTTTTGCTTAATGGTACCGGGGCATTTGTCCTCCTGTGACTGGTCAGGGGTTTGCTAGCGGTGGACCTTCCAAGAAAGTCAACGGTTCGTTGAGATTAGCGTTTTTCTTTGCCCTTCCTCATCCTAAAGATTCTCGCTTGGTTAGCTCGGCTCGACATTGTTCCTGCATTTTTTTTTCCACCTAAGGGTAAATTTCCTTCCGACTCTTCGATTCTGCTCGTTTGGTTTCATCCATCGTTCATGAACGAGTTTGTTTTTTCGTTTGCATGTGTTTCACAAATATTCTTCAATACGAATAAGGCACTTTCTATGGAGAAGTCAAATAAAACACCTACTTGAGAGATGTGTGTACCATCGTGTAGTGTTGTTGTCCGTTTGGTTTTGTTTCTAAATTCTATTACCGTTAGTATTGCGCATTCGTGATAGGGGATTGTTTGTTTCTTATCAACAAAATGAAGAGATAGAGAGAGAGAGAGTTAGAGATGGTTGTAAATTTAAAATTCATTAAAGTGATGCAGTGCTAGTCATGCAAAGGAGAGTAGACATGTGCTTGTTTTTTTTATATCGGGTAAAGAATGTGTTAGAGATAAATAGCTATTTTATCACGCTACAATGCTTATTGTTTGGATATGTTACTAGTATTTTTCGTTTGCATATTTGCTCGAACGTCTGCTTCGTGCGATAAGATAACAAAGTTCTACATTTCTAATTGCGTCAGCTTTTGGGGCTTGTTATACGAAGCGTTAATGGACGACCATCGAACGTTGTGTAGTACATCTGAAAACAACCCGAAATGTGATTTTTCCATTAAACTGTTTCCACAATGGATAAATAAAAGCTGTGCATCGTAAAAAAACTCATATGTCTTTGAAAACAGTGCAAAGCGGAAAGGCATGTATCTTTACAAAAGCACTACACACGAAACTATATCAATCATTCATGAGCAATAGTTTAGGGTAAGATTCTTGTTGCTTTAAGAAGTTTTCCTTGTGTTTTTTTGATTGCATTCCTTTAAAACGTGTCATATTGTTTTCTATGTTACTTTTTATCTATATTCTCTCTTTCCTCGATCCCTCAAAAAACAAACTAAAAATGTTATCAATAAGGTGTATGGGTTTTCCTATCCTAATACACCTTTATGCGAGCTTTTAAGGATTGTAAAATGTCTAATGTTTTTCCTTAACGTTTCTTTTGCATCTTCACCTCGTCCTTCGTCATTGGTTGGTCGTTCGTTATTAAATTTCCTTTTCTATTTAATTTGAGTTACACTAACTCCGGTTGGTAACTGAAATAACTGGATCGTTTGTGAAGATGTGTAATGCCATCTTCAAGAAGGTATGATGTATGATGAGAGTAGCATGTAAAAGGGAATAGGCTTGTTTTGAGAAGCATGTTTGGGGGAGTAGGAATACCAAATGCAACCGTATTTGATGGATTCATGTGTTGTGTTTGTATTCCGTACGCATTTTCTATCACATCCAGCATCATTCTGTTTCATCCTCATTTTATCCACATTGAATAACACGAAACATTGAAATGACTATGCTTGTTGGGTGCTTCACGGGGTGCAACAACAATACGGGGGGGGGGGTCTCTTCCGATCCTTTGCTGCGACGAGTGAGTCGAATCGAAAATGACTATGACTGGGGAAAAGTGTGATTTTTGCTTCTAAATTTACCTCACATTCAGATCTTCACAATATCGTGGTTTTTACACACTAGAGATTTGTTGTTGACGCAGTTTAAAATTAAATCATAACTAATAAAAGTGTTCTCATATAATATCACTTGTACGGGGCCCCGTTCCAGTCCCCCGACAGATCTTCCAATTGCTGCGGGGACACTCTGGCCACCACTCGGGACAGTCGTCCCAGATGGCGTCGAGATGAGTTTGTCCCTCACTCTACTTGTTCCCCTCTTACGTGTACATACTTACATAAAAATACGCAAGATTCTTATACCCTGTAGACTCCCCTGTTCGCTGCAAGGCCATGGACCATGCGCTCATCATCGGCGTCGGCGACGGATGTAGCCTTTCGGTTTGCCCTTCTTGCGCCGGCTACTGACGTGCGGCCGGTACGGTAGTGCACCGTCGCCCGATAGCGGCGAGATCACCGACAGCGAAGACCATCCTCCCGAGGATGATGAGATCATGGTCCGCGAGCGTCTACCACTTAGAACACTACCACCACCACCACCTGCATGATTACTAGCACCATTACCACCATCACCACCATTAGTACTATCGCTACCAGCACGGTCGTTGGCCTTATACTAATGTTGTTTCCCCTTCAACTATACAGCACAGCCCTTGCGCGTTCCGTACATGACCTGCAGCTCCGGGTAGATGATCTTCTTGATCAGCTGGTTGGTTTTCGCCGCCAGCATGGCGCGCTTGGGGTCCTTCTTCAGGACCTTGATGCCCGGCTTGTGCACCAGGAAGCCATTGTCGAGTATGTGGAAGTCGTAGTCGAGGACACAAAGCGCATAACCCTGAAGCGAAACATCGGCAATTAGTAAAACCTCTCATATCATGTTAGTTTCCTTCTTACTTGTGTCATTTTATCACTCTTCCCTTCCCAACTTAATCGTTCGTCGTAGTGCGGGTCAGCGTGCGTTCCAATGTAGATTGGTTCCCAGTGCACGAAGTAACCGATACGTTTGCCAATATGAAACACGCCCAAATCTGCAACCACAAACGAAGGGAGATTAATTAAACCCCGAACGATGCTCCGGTGTATGTAACGTGAGCCCATTACCATCGGTTTCGTTGGCTGCTATCCATTCCTTGGACTTCGGCACTCCGTGACAGCTGGAGCAGACACGCTTGTGGAAGGGAATCGCTTTACCGCTGCGCAACAGCTCCTGCAGCTCCGCCTTATCCCGTGGCACCGGTGAACTATTATCTACCTCAAATATCGGCAGTGGAAAGACTCTGAAAGAGCAGAAGGGTGTTATAAAATCGTTTCCAGATTGTTATACATACACCTACTACATACCGTGGATTCTTGCGCTGCAGAACGGGCTCGTTCCGCGCGATCATTTCGAGAAATTTGTGCACTAAGCCCGGATTGGGATACAATTCGATATCGCTAGCTAGGAGAAAGTGCGTCATCGCTGCATCGCGTGCAATGTTGCGACCGACGTTGACGGGATAGAGCAGCTTCTTCTGCGTCTTGTACAGCTGCGCCGCGGACACGTTGAAGTACGGTACCGCGAGCGAACAGTTGTACGGTGTGTCTAATACTTGATTGTGTTTAGGAACCTGGAAAATATTTAACAATTGTATTAGTTCTCTCACTTATCCTCCAGTTAGTTCCGAAGAAGGGCGTTCAAAATACTTACAAATTTTGGAATATGTTTACTACTAAAATAAATATGAAATGTGACAAACTGTCGCACTAAATGACTCTCTGGTATGCAGTCTCTTAAATATTTTATCGAATTGATCGTGGGCACAAAATCCGTACCGGGCGCATGAAGCGCAAGGCTAACTGGGGCATTCCACCTGTGCGGAAGAGAGAGAGAGAAAAGGGAAACGGTTCAGGTTAGTTCCATTCGTTCCTGGGCATTCGACCATTGGCATTCGGTTCTACCTTTCCAGCAGTGGAACTAAATTGTCCAGAAACGTGTAGTCGGCGTGTGTTGTGTAGGTGATTGTTTCGTAGCACCGCAGGTCACCGTGTTCGGCTCGGATGTAGTTCTGCAGCACCCAGAAATCGCCCCGCTGGCCGATGTACGGCTCATAGTCGCGGTCATGACAGTTTAGCTGGGACCTTCAGGATGCACAAGAGGGGGTGGGATAGAGAGCACAATGGGTTGGGGTCAACAACGGGGTTCTTTTCCGTTTGCGCGAGGTATCTATCGGATTTCTACTTACCGCAACTTGGCATCCAAATCCATGGAAGCGGTGGTGGAGAAGATGTCACTACCGTTCAGCACACCCGTGGCCGCCGCTCCTGGCACTCCGCCGCCGCCACCACCGGCCGCCATCTGCTGGGCCTGATCCTGGTAGAGCATATCCAGCTTCCGGACGGTGTTCCTCTCCGTTGGCACATCGAAACGACTATCGTCTACGTTACTGTTATCTACATCTCGAGTTTCTGGCATCGCTTGCTCCTGCTGCTGCTTTTGCTGCGGCGTTCCTCCTGCCACGAACTGATGCTGCTGCTGCTGCTGCTGGGACGGTGCGGCCACTTCCTGAACACCGATCTGCAATCATATCAGGGGGGGGAACAACGGATTGCATCAATCATATCGTCTCTCGCTTTTGTGCGACGCTCACACGCAACGAGTGTCGTCGTTGGTGACCCAATTTCCGTTCCGTTCGTGCCGCTTGACTGATGAAGTCACGTCCACAAGCAATGGCCGAATGCCAACCGATGCTAATGCCCCTCCCTCCCCCGCTATATCTCTACCTAATTTCCTTCCGCAGCCGGAGCGCGTACCTTATCCTCATTTGTCATCGAAGGCACACTAAATGATGCCTTGCACGGTGACACACTAAGCCAGGGAGGGAGGAGGATTCTTCGCCGTTAAACGGTCTTCCCCGGTGAAGGTTGCCACTACACTCTCCAAAAAGACACATAAATATGAACTTCGCACCGCAAACGCTTAAGAAAAGCTTTCCATCGGTCATGTCACGGTCATTTATATTCCCCGGGGAACAAGCTGGCATTCCCCCGGTGCATACTCCGATGTCGCATTGGCAACTTAATTCCGAGTGCACAAAATCTCTTTGTCCACCACCATCTCCACATCCACCCTTTTTGCATAATTGATAGCGCTCGCGATTTCGATGTCGCGAATCTGCAACGGCCCGAGAGAGCTTTCGGGCAAATATTTATCATCTGCTATTGCCTGATGTTGGCCCGGCCATAAGACGTACATGCTTACCACCGGGGGGCGGACGCAATGCAGAGCAGCGTCCGGTGTTCGTGATGTCGGATTCCGGACCGAAAACTGCCGCACGCGGGAGGATTACGGTTAATATGTCAAACGACCCGGTCGAGTGAATTCCGTGTGTCGTGCGATAGTGTTCGCACAAAAGGAACGCGGCGAAAAGCACAGTTAGCCGACACCGCCACGAATCAGGTGTACAACGACAGCCAACGAGGAAAAGAAGAGAAATCTGTTGGCCAAAAAATGTGCGGTTTGCCATTTCCGATCAGACCGCCCGAAAAATGTGTCCTAAAAAATGCCACTTTGACGATCAAGTTGATTCCGAATTCCAGCACTGGCTAAAAAAAGGAAGGAAGGAAAATTTGTTACGTTGTGGTGTTTCCGATTGCATCGTGTTTTTCTCTCGTGGCACTAATTGGGATAAGAACGTAGGAGAAACCTCTACTTTTAGGATTTTTTTTTACTTTTGATGAAGACGTTCTTTCGCTGCTCGTGGATTCATAAAATATGTCGTTTCGCGAAACCTGGCGAGTTTTATCGTCCCAGTCTATGCATATTCGTCAGCTCGATCAAAATCCGCATCAAAGATGGATGATGGATTCCGAAGAATCAACGCAGAAGTTTTTATTATATCCGTTCGAGGTCGAGCATTGGAAATACGAGTGATAAAATGAATCGGGCCATCTAAAAAACATGCAAAAATAACCAGTTTTTGAATGTGTTGAAAAAATCGAGGGATTTCATGGGAGTGGTACAAACAAGAACTATCGCTTGATTAAATTTTCTCATTTTAAATGGAAGCATAGAATTCCGGAATCATGAACTCTACCGCTCAATAAACGAGCGGATTCACTGTTTGAATATTCATTAGCATTTCCCATTTCTAACTCTCGTTCCTCCAAACCAACAACCGACTGTGAGTTCTTTAGCTTGGAGTAGAGTAGAAAAAGGCCTCGTTCTAATGCCACCTTCCCCAAACGAATGCAAGAGGCAAAACACGATGCAATTCTGGAAACCGAACCTCAACGCAATCATCTCACGTCGGACAGACGGTCCGACGGCACCATTAGTCATTTATACCATTTACGACCACGAGCCGCGCCGCTGTTGAGTGGCGCAGATTGCGGACCTTCGCGACGACGCGACGGATTTGGAGTGATTCAAATGCAACTGTCGTTACCACATAAAACGGTCCAAAAACAGATCCAACAGAGTGATGTGCTGTGGAAAAAGGGGCCACAGACGGGGAGCCCCACAATGACCATGGAAGGCATTATATGGCCGTACACTACACCACGCGGGGGAAAATCTCCGTGGCGAGGTTTTGCCACCACGTGGACGAGAAACATTAACCTTCATTAAGCGACCGACCTATGGCCGTTGCGCCTCACGTGCCCGTGGATGTGGGGGATCGTTTTTCATCCTCACGTGACACGTCCCCTCTTTGGCCGCTCTTTGGCGAAAACGTTAACCTTGCGGCGTTAGGGCGTGGGCCAAAACTTACCCCATTTTCCTGAATTTTTAATATTAAACTACTCTGCGCCTGTTCGGGTGATTGCTGATGCTGCTGCTGTTGCTGCTGTTGCTGCTGCTGAAGAAGCTGCTGTTGCACGAATATCTGCTGCTGTTCCTCCAATATTCGCTGCTGCTGATGTTGCTGCGCCGTCGGATTGTATGGCTTGTACTGGGCCGCGGAGGATGCGGGCTGCTTGAGCACCTCATCGGAGATGATGTAGGCCGGTCCGATGGCAAAATTGCCGCTCCCGATCAGCAGGTGGCTGCCGATGTACAGCACCACCGCCACATTGATCAGGATGCTGCAGCGCAGGAGCCAGTTGCGACGCATTCTGATGACGTTTGGGAGCTTCAGTTTGGGGCCGTTTAGTGTTTACTTGGGGTGCACCGGAAAAAAATAGCTTTCAGACACTGCTGCAGGCGTCTCTCTAGTAGAAGCTACCGATCGGCGAAATGTAGCGTGGAGTTTAGCAGTTGATTGAGATTCCGAAGGATAGTTTTTCCGTTTGGTCCAACAATCTGGCAGCGTTGAAGAGGGAAGGGAGAGCGAAGGGCCTCGTTGACTTGCTGCGTGCACCACAGACTGGCAAACGGCGATGTGCGCCAAAGACAGAACTTCTAGTCCGTTCGGTGGCAGATCCGATTCCGTAACATTCGACACCTCCACGGCTCAGTCTCCGTCTATGGCGGTCCGGGGCTTCACGGTCTCGCACGAAACTTGCATGCACAAATCTATGTCATCGTTTTTAATATCGTGTTCCAATTTCTGTCGCGGTACGTGGCACGGAATTCCAATTCCCACCGATGAATCTGCAAAGGGACGATAGAGAGAACACCAGAAACGCGAAATCAGTAAGACACGTACTTCCACGTGCGAAACGAGAGGCTGGGGGAATGGATTATCATTGTCGTAGCAGTTTGACTGTGTAGAACCATGTTTTTTTTCTCTTCCCTTTTTCGATCTCCACTCTTTCAAATGTCAGTTCCGCAAGCAATTGATTCATCATCTCTATTGAACCATCGAGGCAGGGGAGACTGGGTTGCCGAGATTCTGACTCAATGGTACAATCGTGTGTTGAGGCACTGGGGGAAGCAATGGCGATTTCCTGCGCCAACGAAGGGAATTAAATACCGGCCAATGGCTACGAAACTAAATTCACGGCAAGTGATGTCAGCGAGCACGAAGTTAGCGAATGCCTGCGCGCGGAAGAGCTAACACAACACAGCATCATAATAACTTTGCGATCAGACGATCTACAATTTCGACGTTTGACTAACCGTCCATTCGTTAACCCTTTTACCATGTTTTTTTTTTTTTTAATATACACCGGATGAGCCATCGCGTTTTACATTCCTCGGTGGCTTCAGTAGCCTTGAGAAGCCTTCGTTCTTCCTCGGGAATAGGATGATACACGCAACATAATCATCGCTAACGGTGATGTCATCGTCGAAACGACGACAACTAAACACTTCTCGGTTGAGGTTAAGGTTGAAGGGGGCAAGTGGTTGCACGTTAACACATCCCGACGAGCCTTAAAAAAAAACAACTACAAAACCACAATTGGTGGTGCCATCAGTCACATAAAATGGCTGCTAATTATCTTCAAAGTTTTATGTTAGAGATATGAGTAAAGGTCAACAGGATGAGTTTCTGCTTTCCGTCAAAGCATAATGACAGTTTTTTTAACATCCCAAAAAGGAATGGAAAAACATCTAAAAGGCAAACCCAACTAATTAGCGCGTCGAGATGAACTTACAAAAAAGCGACTATCCTTGGCAAACGGGACGGAGGAAAAGTCCACCAATTTTCCCAGCGCGCTTCGATGCGCAACAACACAAACAACCGATAAAACCGTCCATAACACAGCTAATGTGCGAAAATGCGCGTCTCATAAATGCCAATTTAAGGGAATGCTCGGCGCCCAGGACGGCCACTTCACTTCCACGCTTCGGTGACCATTTTCCACGGCCACGAGAGAGACAGAGAAAGGAGAACGAGGAACGGAATGGACAACGGCAGTTAAAAGATTTCCAACACGGAGCAACAAGGGAAGTACGGAAGCTTTTCCTTAAAAAAAAAAAAAAAAAACGAACGAAAGAATGGGTGAAAGAATGAGCGTTAAAAGGCCGAGAAAACAATGAAAGTATTCAAACTCCCAGCCAACAAGAAGCCTGCACCTTTCAATGCACCTTCTTGCATACGGGTTGTGTAATTATGAGACAAGATACTGCTGCAATCTGATTAAGGAAAAGTATTCCTAAACTCCCAACATGACGCTGTGGGTGGCAACAGCAAGCGAAGAGGCGAAACGTAAAAGCTTCTTGTCTATGCTGCTGCCCGTCTAGCCGATGAACGCGATTTCATGGCGCCAGGCTGGCCTGAGAACAACCTACTCCCACCGCGTCATTTTCCGCGAGACATTTTTACACGCAATGTGAGAACCGCGCCACGCCAAGGCGCAAGACGAACTCCAGACGAGAATGATAAATTGCTGTCGATCGGCAACGGTACACTCCGGTGTAACTGCAATTGCACTTTGAGGTCTACCTCACATGTGCACCGATTCGTGGCGCGAACTCTACAAATCTCACACCGAAAGCCTCCCCTACCTTGTGACGGGGTAGGGTCAACGAAGTGCCCTGAACTTGAATCACCACAAGAAACGACACACATGTCTTAGCGTTAAGCCTCTAGGTCTCGACTGCTTGGGGGCATTAGGACACGTTCGACCCGACCGACCCGCTCGGAGCCGTTTAGTTGGTACGATGGGCACGTTTGAGATTTAACGGCCGTCTCGCTAAAGCCACAAGTCGTCTCGCAAAAGGCCAAACCCCCCTCCTCCCGGTCTTTCGACAAATCTGTTCCATCTGGTGAGTCGGTCATTCGAGTTAGTGGATATGCGGTGCTCAAAAAGGACACGTAACCAACCCAACAGGTGGTTCATTCGTTTACGAAGAAAAAAAAAAGAGGCAAGGGCCTACGTTAGATAAATGATTCTCAAGCAGCGTGCCTCATGATGCTGTGTTATCATTTTCTTTGTTGTCAGGATAAAAAGAAACAACCTTTTCCAAAGTGAATGAAGTGTGTCCCCTTTTTAAAAGTATTAATCCCGCACTCCTCCCTTGGTGCCGGTGTGTTCTTGTGGCGTCATTTCGATTTATCACTCACCATTTCCATTGATTAGCCCCGAAAAACGATGACGAGCGAAACATGTTTGCACAATGTTTCCAATTAATCTTAGGATTGAACCCCCCAACCTGCCGGAATAACGGAACCAGCCGAGGACCCGATCGATGATGTGGGTCGGTCGTGTAGGCGTAAATTTTAACCAGCGCCATGCCGCTACCTTTTTCTTTTTGCTCTCTTTTCATCTGGTTTGACATGTGTCAGCATCAGTGGCGTGGACGATGATGTTGGCGGTGGGAAAAGTCGGGGACCTGCCTTTGACTTTCGGCTACGGACGGCAAAAGTGAGGCGGACTTTCTTGTGGAACTTTTCCAGCTCCGTCCCGAGGAGAAAAACATGCTGGTTTATCCCGGTGCCTTTTAGTACCGTATGATAAGCGGAATTGTATGCTTTACACCAAAAACTTTAGTTTAAAAGGTAAAACCAACTTCTAAAAACAGTTGTATACGGTTCTCTGACCCTTGCGGTTGAGTGACTCATGTCCACTAGTGGATTAAAAAGTACAATTCCGACAATGTAACCAATCAACTTCATACCACCATTCAGTCGTATAGCGTCGTTTCTGCTTCGCGAGCATGAAGGTAATTGTTTGCGATGCGATATCACGTATCTAAACGGGTCCACGGGTGTATCATAAAATATTGAAAGGCTAGCTGTGGTGGTCACCGTACGTCACAGCCGGCTCGACAACGATTCTGTCAACAGATCGTCATTCTTTTCCAAATTGACCCCCGCTATTAAGGTAACCTTTTTTCCATTCACCTCTGCCAATATTTAGCGACCGGAAAGTGACTGCATAATATGGCCAGGGACCGGACCGGAGCACATGGTGTACATGGTCAGTTGTGCAAATGTTTGACGCTCAGTCTGCCCGCCAGAACACGAACGAAGAACGGGACAGATCAATGTCAAGTGGCAATGAGCGAGAAGGTCCGCGTGGTGTGTCCATCCTGTTTGGTCGTTTTGTTCTGTTGATCCCTTCGGCGGGGACACCAATCATCGGCACGACGGCACGGTATTATCAACGGAGCGTCGTCGCCGTTGCATTTGTCGCTTCCTGTTTGTGCTGCACTTAGGCTGATTGAATGTTTGTCTCGCGCCGGCTGAAGTTCCAATAAAAACCGCCGGATATTATTATCCTCAGCCCGAAGCCCAGTTCAATGGATTGAACCGATCAATGTGAAGTTGAGTGTGTGTGGCTACAGTTTGTGATTATTCACAATCCGTGAGAACATCGCGTGAGATCATCAATGTGAAGCTACCTTGAGCAAATCTGCAAATCGAACAAAGCAAAGCATCAATTCTTTCGATAGTGGCGTCACGAACCTCTACGAACCTTTTCTTCTTCCTTCTAATGCACCCGCTGCTGATGATGCATTCGGTACCAGCCGAGGCCCTTCGAGGGCACATCAGTTCGACACGGCGGCGGCGGAAGTACGAGGGTACGCTCTCGGCTCAAGGACGGCGTCGACGAGAAAGGGAACGCGCGACGTTCTTCCTAGTTCCGGCCCACGCTCAGCAGGTGCTGACAACGATGGTGGTGGTGATGGTCGTGGTGTGCGTGCTGCTGATAAGCTGGATGACAACGGGACGACCGGCAACAATGGCGCTGACAGCAATTACAATCCATTTGTCTCCAACGACCGACTGCCGGATACTGTTTGATTTCAATCGAACTCACTTCCGGGAGGACGACTTGCAGTGGGAACTAACTCTGCTGCAAAAAAAAAAAGAGGAGACAAGCAAAAGAGAATGACATTAGGTGGTAAGTCCTGGCGGTGTGGAAAATCGATAAATGGATCGATGATAATACGGAAATGGATTGTGAGTGGAAACGTTTTATTGCCTCGTGTTTAACGATTCTTTGCAGTTCCACTTTCCCGGGGGTTGCCAATTAATCCAAAAATAAATATTCCTTTCCTATCAAAGCTTTTAGTACAACAACAAAAAATGGTTTTATATGTCTATAAACTGTTGGAAAAATAAGTCCATAACAACAACTCGCTAAATGGTTTCAAATTCGATAATGGCATCCTGGAGCGTACATTTGCGTAATTGAACCCAGTGATTGGTGGGAAAAAATGGCGAACATGAGATTTATGCATAATTGATCGTTTAATTAACAAACAACCTCCCACTTCCCGCACACTCTCCACCCTCAAACACACACATAGACACAAACCTTTCTATGTGGGGCTGACACAATTTCATCGATAATTTGATTTCACGACTACAGGAGGTTCCCATTTTCCTGCGAGGTGGAAAGAATAGGCAAATGCGAGTGTAGCGACGCAATTCCGGAGATAAATTAAGTCAATTAAATGATAAACGTAACGGCGGAAGCCACTACTATAATGTACCTCACACGAACGGTTGAGCGGGAGGTACGTTCGTTTTAATTTATTTCCGTCGAAAACGGGTCTAGAAAAATCGGTTTTAAATTGACAAGAAAAAGGCACTATCCGGGGAAGGTGTCATAATGATGCATCTCGGGATGGATTTCACCGTTGTTTCACCGACTTTGCGCCGTCTTTGGCGTAGCAGCTTGGGAAATCATTATCACGAAATGCATTAATCTTAATGACTTGCTGGATGCGCGCGCGTGCCCTTAGGTCCGTTCCGAACCCTTGCCCTTCCCCTATGGGTCTCCCGCTTCACACCACCATCAATTCATTTCTCTTTGGTGACTCGGGCATTGGAAGATTAATCGATTCTAGGATGATTACATGCATCGCAAATGGATGCAATCTAAAAGGGAGCCGGTTCGAGGTGGAAGCATGTCTTTCCCTGGAGTAGGGCTCTGCTGTAAAAAAACAAATGTTGTGCGAATGCGACGGGTACAACACGTAACCAATTAGCATGAGCAAAGCAATGGAACGGTGGTGATGTTAATGCCATTCAAATGATTATGAAAAAGGATTCGTATGCCTATGGTAAAAATAAATTATTTTCCAACATAGCTTCCTTCCCAAGACCAGCTTACATCATAACAGAGTATTCCTTATTGCCAAAGAAGGGTGTGAAAACCTATCATCGCGGGGGCAAGAACTTCTTTCCTGTGTGAACAAATAATCAAACAACTTCACCAAGCCACCAATTCGTCCACCCCCCGAGGGCGAGGGAAAGCGTGGAAAGTTAATTAAAAAGATAAGTACCGATCGGTGTGGAATCGTTACACTCGATCACGCTCGATACAACAACGCACGGGGGTCCGGTGGGGCTAACCTGTTTTACGCAAGCAAATCCCGCTCCGGAGGTGGGATCCGTAGGAGCTTCAATCACCTTGCGGCGCGTAGTATGGCTATAAATAAGTTCGCGGCTCATTAATATGCCGCTGCTCCTTAACGGTGGATGCATGCTTCGCATGCCAAGAAGATTGCCGGACGACCGCATGTTGGACCGGTTGTGTTGTGGGCCTTGTGGGCCTGGAATCACCGCATGCACACGACGAGAGCAAAAGTGCACGACGACATGACTCATATATCCTCCACCGCAATGAATTGTGGGAAGGAAGTGGGGGAAAAGCTGTCCTTGTTATCAGAAAATCAGAAAGAAAACAAAACGGCACGATACTATCGAAACTCGAAACCTAAACCGAACACGACTCCTCTACTGCTCGCAACCGGAAAACTAAATTAACTTAAAACAAAACCTTATCCGCACGCTTCTCGCCTTCCCTACAGGATCTCGCGGGTGGATACAATGTAAGTAGCTAAAGACCATGGACGTTGGACCAACAAACATGACAATCTGACAACTGTGCATGCGGCGTAATTGTAGTCCACAATTTTGCATTCGCACGCCATGCCATTATTCGTGACGAAGAAGTTCGCGTGAAAGTGCGTGCACGCACTTCACGCGTTGCACTGGAAGGATGCTCATTGCAAATGCGTTCTGGTGTTTCATTGCAACATTGCAACATTTCACTGAAGCTCAGATAAAAGTATGAGATAGAAAAGAAGGCTCCCCGTATGAAAAGTAGACTCAGATATTAGTTTTTAATTGCGTTAGCTCTCTTCTTGTGTCCTTCCACATGTCACGCTTCCGGGCTTAATTTAATATTTAATCGATAATTAATTATGTAAAGCGCTTCAACCTGCCAACCAACCGTGTGTGTATGCATACATGTTTAACACAGGAATTTTTACCTCACCTGTTTGCTCCACAAACTCCAACCCTCCCTCCTCTCCTTGGAAAGGTGTAACGCATTCAAACACGACCAGGAAGGAAGGGACTAGAGGTTCCGTTCCTTTTCGTTCCCAACTCCCTTGACACCCAAGGGGGAGGGTGTAGGTGTTACCTGGTGCGGACACGACGACTTCACCCTGGAGAAAGTTTTGCGTTGCAAACAATGTTTGTCCTGGTCGAGGGTTCGAGGAAAAGCCAACCGAGCCAAGCCATTGTACCGACGTCATGTCGGTGTCAGAAAATTCCATAACGCTAATTCGATTATCACTAACCGTTGACGCTGGTGTAACACTCACGGTTGACCTTTTGTGGAACCCCTCTCTTCTTTTTTCCTCCGTTTTTCCACACGCTTTCCCCAACGGGGGATTTGGGTGTGCAGTGTCCTTTCCGGAGCACCCGACAGTGACGATGATCCAGTCTCGAAAGCATAAACGGAGGATGGTTTTAAAAAAGGTGTAACGTCCAATTTCGAAAGGGAACATTTTTCATCGCGAGTTCAGTGAACGCGCGGGTCGCAAAAAGGAAATTATATTTCTCGCGTGGACACTGACCATCATCCGATGGCCTTGGTCGGTGCTGCGGAAGGTCACAAGCGTGTTGTTTTCGTGCACATATCGCAGATCTTGGCAAGCGACATGAGCATGAGCGGTCTCCGCTAACATACGATCGTGATCTTCGCGTAAACTAAAGTCCTACCCGCGAGAAGCGGGACTATGGTCGGTTCCCGAACGAGTTACCGTCCACGTAACAACTCCGCGAGCCGCACACGCCCGTACGAACGGGTCATTAGGGACAGAATTATGGAAATTGCGGCAAATCCACCCGACTGCAATGAAATGCGATCGCGTGCTGAGGAAGAGCCCTGTTGCAGAACCACGCGAAGAACATGGAATTAGGCGGAACTCTTCACTCCCTCCCCCCATGGGGAGACCACGAGGGGGGTGCAGCGTGCGGTGGAAAACTGGGTGCAATTTGTTAGGCTTTTATTTCCCGAGATGGTTTTTAATCTCCCCACCTGAGACACACACACACGCGCGCTCTCATTGGGAATCGGGGTTGCGCCCAGAGACTTCGACCTTCGAGACATACGCACCCTTGTCGTTGGATGTCTCGTCAAGACTGGGGTGGGGTAGGGGGAAGGAAAAAATGGAAGCCTAACAACAGCTCGATTGGCAACTTATGTTCATTTGTATGGTAATTTCCGATCGATTGGATACCTTTTCTTCGATTCGATTCGACACGGGAAACAGGTTCTTCGCGAACGCAACCCGGGGTTGATGTCGTCGACGTGATTGCGTAAATGTGCATTGCAGGATGCATCTCTCGAAGGGTGGGCACGAGTAATGCTACCGTGTGGTGGATTAAAACGCACTCACGCAGCAGAGCCCTTGAAAAATTATGGTCGCGATTATATTGCCGTGAAGCGGAACCAAGTGATTCCGTTGAATGATTCGTTCACTCATTATTCGCCCCACGACGAAAAAGGCTATCGATTCATTTGAATCGTTTTCATTTATCTCTGGTATCGAGGAATGTTGAATTAAATTTTAGATAAGAGGCTGGCGCGATTGGAAACGATCGAGGTAATCAATCATTTTATCTGACGGCACGATGGTCGTTTCAATTATTTCAAATCGACCGAATGACGTCAAATTTTCAATTAAGATAACTAAAATATCACTCGTATTGATGTAAAACACAGTCAAAATCCATGTGGTATAATAAATGAACCTGTGCTCCTACGTTTGATTTACCATAAACTGAGTGCATTTATATTTACTTTAATAAACCTGCACTTTTCTGAACACGACGAACGTGCCGACGCCCGGATGAATTATTGCCATTCGCAATTAACCCATCCCGGGGGGAATTCATGGTCAAAACCGCCCCCTCCCCTTCCCTCGATGGAAACATAAAACATGCAACGCCCATCGATCGCCCTTTTCCCGGGAGCGCCCTTCTCACACGGGACAAATTGTCAAACGAGTGGCGCTTTAATATCGAAAGGGGAAAAAAACAACATACGCAGAGCAGAATCCCTTTAATTCCGAATCGTCCGGGCATACCGGGCCGGTTGTTGGGAGGACTTTCCAACGAGGGCCCTTTTTAGTTGATGGGATGCCAAAAAGGAACCGTGCAAATTGCGACGGCAACCGTTCTGCAGCAGCGTCACCTGGAACGGGGGGTTGCAAATATTTAAATTAAAATCTCCCCCAATCGCGGCTTCCGATATGCAATGGATGGAAAATCCATTTAGGGGTCGCAGGTTTTCCCCCCTGTCCGTTTCCTGCTTCGTGGCACGTGGCTCGGAATACCAAAAGCACCCACCCAGCATCCTCCCAGTCTGGCTGGGTAATTTTGCACACACTGCAGTGTGTGTGTGTGTGGCTACCTGCCTTCCTCCTCACCCTTCTCCTCCTGTGAAAAAAGGGGGAAAGCAAATATGTATCGCATCCCCTTCGTGGTCGTCCGTCGTGGTGCGTCGTGTGTGCTGGACGTGATTCGGAAGGATCGGTCGGAGGATAATTTTGCTGTTTACTCTCGTCGTTTTGCCGGTCCGAACGGGGCCGCTTGTTTGCCATGTGGCCAGCCGTGCGCATCGGAACGACGAACAAGAACAGGAACCCCTTCGAACACGCCGGACGGAAGTGTGCAATTGCTTCGTAAATTACACATAAAAGGGACGGTCTAGGAACGTATAGGCGGCGGTGGAGTGACAAACAATCCGGCGGCAATTGGCACGAGTCCCCCCATCCCTCGGGAAACACGGGGAAGGGTCTGATGCTGTAGATGTCTGGACCGAAAAACTGCCAGCAGCACAACCGATCTTCTGATAGGGAGCAAAAACAAGGGTCAGTCTCCGGATGAATGGAGACGCATGGTGGTTGACTGCGTACTTCCACCCACCACCGTCCTATTGTGAACCTTAATTACGGCTGTTGTATGATGTGAAAATGGTCACATGGTCGAGTGGAAATCGGAGGGAAAGCACCAGCAGTTTGATCCTCACAGACGGGTTCATGGTTCGTTGACAAAAGGGGATTAGCGATGGCGTGGTGTTGGATGTGAAAATCCCAGCCACACACACACTTTAAAACCCCCTTCCTTTTGCCGACCGTCTACGGTGCATTTTCCCTGTCCGTGGTGTGCCCCGAGAGGGCAATGTGTTTGCAGGAAGAGAACAATAATTCAAACTTCCTCTGCCGAGTTGAGATCGGAGAGTAGAAGTGTGGGTTACCGTCTGTGCAAAGATTAGAAGGGTGTCCGTAAGGATAACGGTTGGCGATCAATGGTTTTGCTTTTGGAGTGGTTTTAAATTATTCAGTGTGCCAGTTGGAAACAAATGTTTATTCGTCCACCGCTCGCAGGGAAAAGGTGTATATAATCCTTTCCAGCCCCCAGCGTATTTCAGACTCTAAAATAAATTAACGGATTTTTGCTTTATATCCACACCGTTCAAGCAGGACCTCCGAAACGATCCTTGTGGTGAACCAGAGCAATGCATTAATTTGAAAATAACGCCCATAAACTATTGATAATGGCGATGGTGTTAGCTAATCGAAATAGGCCTGTGAAGCCTTTATCACAAAACCATCTCGCAACCATTAGTATCATCTACCCCTTCCAGGCGCTATCTCTCGCTTTGATCAGTCGTTGTTGGTAAATGCCGCGGAGTACCGAGAGACCAGCGTCGGGGAAAATCTCGATTCAATAATCCTTTTTCCCCATACGCCATTAATTTCGGACCGGAGCAGTCCCTGGACGCGCCGGGCTTCAGCAAGTCGCGCCAAGTCCCGCGTGCTGTTGGCGGTGACTTGTTCACGTTCCATCAATCATCGTCCCACTTCCGAGTGCGAGTTTGCGGCCGTTTGTTGCTCAAATCCATCAGTGTTCGCAACGGAGAGTTCGTTCGGACGGATGCGTCTGGGGACGGGAAGTGGAAATGGGTTGGTATTTATGAGCCGCGCGGCCCAGACTAATGGACGGACGGGCGGATGGACGTTTTACCTTACTGGCAGGTAATTTCTTATCCAAAGCCCCTCGTCAATGAGGTGTCGCTTTCAGCAAAACCCTTCGGAGAATTGATTTTCCGGTTGTGTTTTTTTTTTTCATTTCGCCTTTCGCAACCTTATCCCTTAAAAGTCAAACTTAAATAACGTTGGTCAACGTCACCAGGGCTTTGAAATGGTGGTGTATTGAAATTCATCATCACGGTTAATCCAGTGCGGATGGGTTGGCAAAGATGAATACATCCTCCGGATGGAATGAAGATTAATTACTCGTTTATATTATAACGCTGTCTTTGAAGGCACCTTATTTTCAGAAGAAGACAAAACAACAGTTCCACCACATTGAAAGGTAGAAAGACAATAATGGAAAATAAAATATATGCATTTTTCCGGTAAATTAAACAACACCGCGAGCGATGAGCAAACGACAAAGAACGGCGACGTATAATATAAACGGGCAGGAAACATCGTGCTCGCAATTGAACAGCCTCGAATGGGGCCCCCCTCCTCCCCTCACCATTTTCCCATGCGTACGGGAAACGGTTAATGATGGTGGTTTCGTTTTCTGAAGCTCCATCCTCACCTCAGGTAGAAACACCGCGACCACGGACCGTGTTTGATTTTTCAGATCTCCAAATCTGCACCACGCCAAAGTTCACATCGTAACTTGCCTGTCGTGTAGGGTGTCCTCAACCCGGTTTGGCATGTTTATAGATTGGTTCCGAACGCCGAGCGACCGATCGAGACGCCATAATTGAAGGGTGAAACAACCGAACGTGCAAACAGTTTTACGAAGTCTCACAAACTTCTCTCCAACCGACCTTAACCTCCCCTGGGGTTGCGAGCGGCCGGAAAGGACCATCGGCGGTTCGACGAAGGTCAACACGTCCAATTGGTTGTCGTACGCAGATTCTGCTCACAAACAAAAATCAAACAAAACGCGGAATAAATTCCTGTTCACATAAGCAACACACAAGTAAAACGCAAAAGGAGCATGAGGAGCATAGTGATGGGTTCTTGGAATCGCACCCACCGCCCGGAATCGCTTCCGAGCATCTTTAATCCGGCTCCGATTCCGGCTTAATAAAACTCACGATTCCGTCCGGAACCGCTAGTCAGCAGCCGGCGCCAGCTCCGGACGGCTCCGAACGGCTCCGAACGGCTCCGAACGGTTTCGGACGGCTCCGGACGGCTCCGGACGGCTCCGAACGGCTCCGGCTCCGAGCGGTTTCGAACGGCTCCGGACGGCTCCGAATGGCTCCGGACGGCTCCGGACGACTCCGGACGACTCCGGACGACTCCGGACGACTCCGGACGACTCCGGACGACTCCGGACGGCTCCGGCTCCGATCGGTTCCGGCTGCCGACTAGCGGCTCCGGACGGTTCCGGACGGCTCCGGACGGCTCCGGACGGCTCCGGCTCTGGACGGTTCCGGACGGCTCCAGACGGCTCCGGACGGCTCCGGACGGCTCCGAGCTCGGAGTATTGCACCTACCTTACGGAGCCGCTTCCGATATTGGTGGAGTCATTCGGAAACGGTTCCGATTTTTTGTCGAATTTACCCATCACTAGAGGAGCACATCGATAACTTTGCATCTTAATTATCGGTTGCTGGACGTACGCCTTTGAGACGAGAAAAAGAAAAGCAAACATGTCTGGCCTTTACACGAATGGGTGTAAGAACTGACCGAACCGTTGAAAGGAATATTCGCAAGGGTATGTGAAATTTGGAAACCTTGCGGAAACACACCAAATATCACAGCTTCGAAGTTGTTGATGGAGACAGTTTAAGTAGGTTTGTGTTTAAATAACCCACCCTGAATCATCATGGTCTTACAACGTACTTTATTGAAATCAATCGCTTGTGTTTCTGTCTTGTGATACGGTTACCCAAGCCTTTATATTGATATTGCACGTCGTAACAATTACTTTCGCTTCGTCCCGCCAAAGTATCTCGTTTATGAGCGTGAACCAAAGCATAACTACTCTTCATCATGCATGCAACGCCACACACAGCTGCTGTTGCTCAACAGGCGACACAAGAATACTAATGAATAGTTGAAAGACAAAAGACTTCTTTTAAAATAGATTTCTTCATTCTTCCTTTTACGGGTAAATAGCACATTTCTTCACCATACTTACGGGCGGCTAATAACGGCTGATTAATGTCGGGCAGTATCAATTTACGCCTGGTAGTAATTAGCTGCACCGTGGAGGCTCTTTAAGTTTTTCTTGTTCTACCTCTTTCTCCATTTCGTAGGGTTCATTCATCGGGAACGGGTGCCTTTCGTATGAGTTTCCACTTGGGGGGATAGAAAACACAACAGGCAAGATTTCATCACCTCACTCGCCGGAGCCTTTCGGAGGCATTCTGGCACGTGCAGCTTAAGCGTATTCGGGACGCAATAGCAGATATCTTGTGAAGCTTAATGGATTTCGACCGAACAAAATGTTTGCCGGTCGCATTGGCCATCCACATTACCCCTTGTGAAGCCAGCGGCGAATGCGAACCTGACACTAATTAAACCGTGTTATAAATGGTTTCTCAAGCACCCTGCAACGTTCAGAGATGAGAAGCAGCAGAAGAAGGATCTGATAAGATCCGATCGCCACCAGACGATGACGATAAAGAATAAACGAGCCAAGCAAGCAAGACTCCTTCCCCACCGCAAGCAAGTCCAGATCAAACGAAGATCGATTTCCATTGCACGTTTTCGTTGCGGTTCGTGCGTTCGTTTATCATTCGTCTCGGATTCCTTCGGATTGGTTTATGCGCGCATCTTTTTCCCGCGCAAACAACGCACGTTTGGGATTGGCAAGACGGACACAACGTCAGCGGAGTGTAGGGGCTACAATTTATCATGGATCCACCACCACCATGTGGATGATGTCGTTCTTCACTCCCTGGGTGCAACCAACCAAACCCTTTCCTTATCCTCCTTACCGCGAGCATTTCGCAAACCAATCGTCGGAAAACCGATGCCATAAGGTAAAGAGAAAAAACGGATTGAAAAGATACCCCCAGGAAGCGGGCCCCGCGGGGGGGAGGGATGTACAAAGTTTACGCAAGACGATCGCAGGACGACCGTACCATAAAACTGTCCGTTGATAATTAATTCCACCACATTCTTTTACTACAACATGAATGCTTTCACTCTCTCTCTCTCTCTCACATACACATTCGTTGTCCAGGATGAGAATTCCAGGAACTAACAGAGGCGGAATTACGGGCACCAAGATGTGCGGCTATTAATAGCACAAAGAATTAAAAACATTCCCGCTTCCCGCAACCACAAACCACAACAAACGACGAGTTGGGAACGATTTGTAATCAAGGCTCCGCCGTACGCCAACGACGACGATGGCAGGTGAAACCGGAAAGACGCTGGCCGGAGGGGATGGGGTGCGGGGAATGTGTAGCAAAACAGAATTTCCCTTGGATGGCGCCTTGCCATCGGAATCTCCTAGGATCTCCTCAGGGGAATATCTTCGTATCGGATGACAGTTACATACCGCACGGCGGGTAGGGGGGGTCTACGCCTTCCATTCCAGGGGGATGCACTTACTCCATCGCTCCTCCGCTTCGTAAGGACGATGACTTTGGCAGCACGGAAAAGGAGAATGAAAATATGTCGTTGGACAGGAAGGCGTTTCGATATTCTATTTGCCAGCCATCGACAACTCCTCGCGGCCATCCCCGAGGTCGATATCGCCGGATATTGGATATCAGTCGGGGAATGACCACCTTCGCCCTGGCCTGCTCCACTGGGGCCCGCGTTTATGGGTGTATTCTGTGGTCTTCGGTCGAAGAATTTATTACCGGCCACCGAACACCAAACGACCTCTCGCAGCCCTCCGAAGCCAGGCAAGGGTAGTCGATATTAATTACTTGGATGCATTTTTATACCCTTTCTTTCTCCCGCCACGAGGTGGAAAATCGAACGAAGGTACCCCATTTCCCCGCAACTAGAGTCGTAAATTCGCCCGTAAACGATCGGAAAACCTAATCCTCCGGAGTTCGCCTTCGACGACGAAAGTGCACGCGAGAAGGACATTGGAGTCCGTTCGCTCGGCATCGATCTTGAAGATTAATGCTAACGAGCGTTTAGCGGATATATTAACCTTCACACACTCGCAGACCAAAACAAAAAACACACTCCGGTCGCGTGCGTGCGATGGACTGGTTAGCATTTGAAGGTTAAGGTCGTCGCTGGATGTTGGAGACTGTCGAAAATGAAAATCACCAAATCAAACAGAACATTATAGAGACTCGCCCGGCCGTCTTGGATCGCAGGATGTTGTCACTGCGCTTGGGTGTTCTAACCCACACATTAGAGCGAACAACACGCATGATTGACATTGACAAAAGGCCAAGGTAAACCGGTAATTCTTTGTTCCTTAGTTGGAGAAGGCCAAATTGTACGAAATTTACCAAACTATTTGAAAGTTATATTGTTAATTGTAATTTCGATCTTTGACCAATCATTTTCATACTATTTCTATGAGCACTTACTTTCTTAAAGCTAATTTAAACCCATTTGCAGGTAATTGCTATCACAATTCTTCTGTTACATAAAATTGGAACGTGAACAAAAGTAATGAACTTACCCATGCACTATTCAAATGGATGTAATGTCATCTGGCCAAAAGGGAAATTTCCATGCGGACGGGAACTCTATAGAGGCACGCAATGCACCATTTGTTGTTAACGCTAATGGCACCCGTTTCCAATTATTCTAATCGTCCGTGCGTGGATATAGTGGCCAAATTATTATCGTGCATGCACAGAGTTACCTATTGGTCCTTCCTCCCTTCTTGTGATCTTCCTCGCAGGTGTTTGATGCGGAGGTTTTCACTCCCTACAGTGGATCGATAGTTGAGGCTAGGCGTATACCAAAGGGTTTCCCATGGAGTGTCTCCGAAAATAGACGCTTTCCTCGTTGTAGATACACGGTGACATCTCACAAAGGTGGATTCATTTTTCCCAACCCTTCCGAAGCGTTCAATTGTGGAAAATGTCATCAATCAATTGACATTAGTTCCAATAACACGCCGTGACGTAAATGACGAACTCCCAAGCTGGGACTATCACGAAGTAAAGGCTTTCCCAGATGTCCACCCCTCTGGCGTGATCTTGGCTTTAGAGGTCACGGGTCAACCCATTAAAAGTGCATGCCGGTGCGCACTCAGCATAAAACATGAATACCGAACCCTCGGTAAGTGGTTCCCGAAGCCGGTGTAAAGAAAAAGGCCATCGATGTGAAGGTCACCAAAGGACGGACCGGTGGAAAGCGCGATAGGAAAATATTTAAATAACATTTCAAACCAACCAACCAATCGATACGAGGCACCGTGTTACTTCCACCGGCCTGGGGTTGAGGTTTAACAAATAGCAAACTTTCTTTTGACCGTTGACGTGTTCTGTTGTGTTTTCCTTTTTTCGCAATGAGTTAGACATTATTGGAACAGGTTTTTTTTTCAGGCTCTTACGGTTACATTACAGCTGGTATTCGTTGTTGACTTTCTTGGAACCTTTCTTCTCCGGCAACGGTTGTGCCGTTTTGTGATCGCGTTTCAGTAATGACGGTTCGTCACGCAACCAACCACCCAAATCTCCCGAGTGGTGCCATCGTCCTCCTTCCCCCCAACGAACAGCCGGTCCCTTCTGCCCAACTAATGTAAGAGAGCAAACATCGCGTTTTTTTTTCGGGTGGAGTAATTTTCTAAAACCCTTCTGTTGTTCGAAAACCCACCAAAACTCGGTCACCGACGACAGGTCACCGCCGAAGGAGAAAGAAGAATTCGATTTTTCGGAAGCCCATTCGGCCGGCGATGTTCTCACTCACGCCATGCCAACGCCAATCTAACGGGGCGAACCCCATTGGCGAACGGCACGTCATCATCATCATTACTGCCGCCTGGCGGTTTTGCCGATTATCAGCACAAGAAAATCAAACTGAACACAATGGTTAATTTGGGGGCCCCAATCGGACTCGTCTGCCCTTCCGCCGGCGAAATCGGCCATCTCCGACAATCCTTTCTTCGTCGCCGCTCTTAACCGCACGCGGGAAGATAGAACGAGCGTTTTGGTTTGGAGAAAGGCAGAGAACCAATTTTAGCAGGCGTATTAATTTAGGTTGAGAGTATTTTAATTTTCCACCGAAGCCCTTTTCCCTAGGTTGAGGAACTCATCGGCGCTACAATTTGGAGATCTGATATCTACTCCCGAGCGTTTTTAACAGTCTCATTTTTCTCACCAAAAGGAAAACCGCATTAAAAAAAGCGTTCTAGGGCTGACTTGCCAAAGAGCTGTTCGAAAAACAACAACATCGAGAAGACCGTCAGAGATTCGAGGGTCGAGGTGGTTACTCACATGAACCCAATTTCCCTCCCCATTTTTTTTTCTCAGCTTGTCCATCCGCGAATTTGACATTGCCCGATTGCTACTCGACCGGCGTGCTTCATCTGTAGGACGTCTATCATGCGTTGAAAGGAATTCATCACGATTTTACAGTTACCCAAACAAAGCCCCAAAGCGGTTCCGATGTCTCATTAGATGGCCGCTTCTTTTTTTTGTGTGTGTCATCCCAACGAGTACGCGCTCAAAGATGTTCAAAACAAAAAAACATTACCCAAATTACCCTGGCTCCGGAGGTCCTTGACATTTTTGCATGGTCCAGCGAATTTGTCACGACATGCAATGATGAAAAAGGCAGTAAGAACGTTCCGGAAAAGAGGTGGTGCGAGAGCCATCTTAACGAGGTATTTAAGTGGACATTAATCCCCGAGCTCATGATGTTCGTACATCTGACCGAACAATCACGCACAACGTTATCAAATTGCACTTTACCTGCTGGAAATATTAAACCGCTTCTGGTGGTGGCCTTTTTCACGACAAACACAAATGTTGTGTAATATTTGGTCTTTTCTTATTTTATTTTTGTTTGTAGAACTGTTGCTCGCTAGCGGAAATGTCCATAAACTCCTAACAGGACAGCAGCGGTCGGTGGTTACGTGTCAAACTTCCTCAGGAGTACACACAATCTCAGCCACAAATGTTATTTACTTTTACACAAACCCTTGTCCGGGGGCTCCCAATCATGTCGATAGTATCTCCATGTTTCCATCTTTCCTTTTCTCTAAATGTGTGTGTGTGTGTGTTTGTGCTTTTCCGCAAAAAGAAGAACCAGAATCTCCCAAGAACTAACAAGTTCTTGCTGCGTCATTATATTTCCCAGCACTGGGCACCCTTTTTTTGTTTTTTTTTTGTTTTTGAGTGTCCGCTACGTGATAAGACCCTTGCGAACCTTTTCGTTGGTTAAACTTTAACCACCAATTCAATCTTTGCTCCGGCCTTCGCTGACATTGGGTAAAAAGCAAAAGGAAAAAAAACTCACCAACGCCGATGAATCAGTTTCATCCGCCCCTTCAAGTGGGGGGGGATTGTTGAAATTTGCTTTTTTGGGCCACCAACCCGTTATTGACTATCTTGTGTTAACGAACACTCTTTCTCTTCTGGAGAAGGATTCTGATATTTTTCAAAATTTGATCAGCTCACCCTCTGGTATATTTTCGGGCTTTTCAAAAATACTTTTTCAAGTCGAAGTAAAGACGGTGGGGGCGATCAATATTTTAAATTCAAATGAACCACCGAACCAATGAAGCTGCGGAAGTACGTACGTATTCCATTTTTTACAGACAAAAATGACGTCTTTGTCGGCTGAACGAGTTTCACAAATATGTTGTGTGCACTGGAAGAAACAGAACGCGGGAGGGTCAAGGACGGATTGATGAAAAATTTAGCACCGAGCGAGAAACTAAAATCGTGGTCGCTTTCCGACCCTTTCCTGCTTCCCATCAAAAACCACTCGAATGGCGAGTAAATAATAAATCAAACCAGGAGCCTTCTCCCGGTGGCGTTTGTCTCGCGATACAATTGATTTCAAACGAAACCAAGCACAGTTCCGACTTTGTTCTTCTCGGAAACCTGCTCATTAGGAAGCAGGGCTGATGACGAAAATATGTGCTCCGGAATGTGCTCCGAAAAAATCAAGGCCATCCCGCGCAACACTTCCGGGAAAATACAGCTTTGCGGGATGTGCGCGATGTCGTTTTTCCGACGCTCACGAGAGGTCGAGCTTTGCAATCTTTGATGGTGTAACAGGAGATCGAAACAGTTACGACACGGTTTTAAGCGGATTCAGTCGAACAGAGGGAGAGTAGTTGGTTCGTGTAGGAGATTTGTTTGAGTTTCTGCACTACAAGCGAATAGTGATGGGTAAATTCGACAAAAAATCGGAACCGCTTCCGAATGACTCCACCAACATCGGAAGCGGCTCCGTAAGGTAGGTGCAATACTCCGAGCTCAGAACTGTCCGGAGCTGTCGGAGCCGTTGGAGCTGTCGGAGCCGTCCGGAGTCGTCCGGAGCTGTCCGGAGCCGTCCGGAGCCGTCCGGAGCCGCTAATCAGCAGCCGGAACCGTCCGGAACCGTCCGGAGACGTCTGTAGCCGTCCGGAGCCGTTCGGAGCCGTCCGGAGCCGTCCGGAGCCGCTAATCAGCAGCCGGAGCCGTCCGGAACCGTTCGGAGCCGTCCGGATCCGGAATCGTGAGTTTTACTAAGCCGTAATCGGAGCCGGTTTAAAGATGCTCGGAAGCGGTTCCGGGCGGTGGGTGCGGTTCCGGGAACTCATCACTAAGAGCAGTTGGTTCGGGTAGGAGATTTGTTTGAGTTTCTGCACTACAACCGACCCTCTGCCCGGTTACAGCCTAACCGTAACTAATGGTTGTGTTAAGCGACGCGGCAGATTGCGATCTTCCGAAATGGTGGAAATTCCTCGCCACCGTTTTCCAAACCGAGGCGAGGAGAGTTCGTGTTACCGAGATTTCCGAGCCTCATCCGTTCGGCGTATCTCATCATAGGCAAACAACAACAACCTCGAGACGAGCGCTGCCCGGGGATGCACCGAGACGGACAACCATTAGGCGGAGAAAGTTTTGCGGCGATCGTATGCAAACCACCCTCCCTCCCTACCTCTCTCTCTCCCGTTCTACTCTGCTTAAAAGCTTCATTTTTCTTCTTTCGCCTCTAACGATGATTGCAAGTGACCCTTGAAATGGTGTAAAGCCCGTAACTCCCGGCACGCACCAACGGGGCCAGTGCAGTGTTGTGGCCAGCATAAGGTGTGAGTCTCGATCGGGGTCGGTCCTCCGTTGTCCTGCATAAATGTTAAATAATTCAACCAACCGACACCGCATTTCTCATTCATGCGCCGCACGAGCAAGAACAAACGCAGCCGGAAAAGGGGCGCTATTCGTTCCGGTTCCGTTGCCCATAATGGCGTCTCCCTCTATCGCACTCGACCGTCTCGAAAGGAAGGAAGATGCGACGGTGGGGGGTCGAGAAAAGAGACAGCTCATTGTGAGCATTAAAAGCAGCTTTATAACATACTGCAAAAGCTTTCCCTCGAAGGAGGGAATGGCCAACAAACACCCCACATTAGAAGGTCACTTTATGAGACGCAGTGGGGAGGGAAAGATGAAAAATTTCCCAACCCCAGCGTTGTGTCTTGGTGGCCATTCATACATATTCGAAACTTCCTGGTTTTCACGACCGCGCAACCGGGAAGAACGTCTCGGGACCGCTTGCTCCTGTGAAAACAACGACGATCTCGAGAGCGAGCTCGACGCTGTCGCCATCGTTAACTTAATCCCCGTAATTTTGCCCGAATCATTTACAATTAATTTCCCCTTCGGTGCGGTTCGAGACGGGATGCGTCCCGTCGTCAAGCGCCATTTAGTTTAAACAAGGAAGGAGGAACTCCCAGAGTCTCATCAGGCCCCGGCCCCTTTCGATCGTCTGGCGAACGTGTTGCGAGAAGCCGATAAAACTCAATCTCGCATTGCGGGCGACGCCAGGCCGAAAGTTAGTCTTCCAGTTCGCCAAATGAACCCAAACGCCAGGCTAAACTACCAACATAATAGCGCAAAAGTCATGAATGCCAGAAGGGAGTGAGAGAAGTGTCTGCAAAAATCCCTATCGCCTTCGAACATCACTCGTATTTGCGGTTCGTTATGATGCAGGATGTAAGTTCGGACACCGTTCATCAACTTTCAAATGGAGAGGGTACTCTTGCCAATGCTGCCCTGCGGGGTCTGGCCGTTCTAGGATGAGGGCTCCGCGCTTCGCAAGTAATGGTTATGCAAATGAGCATCCACCATATCTTCAAATGTGCGAGCAAATGTGAGTAAAGCTATTGGACACACAAACCTGGCAGGCCAGGCAGGGATGGTTTCGGGAAGGCCGTTTTTCAGTTCCACTTTTCTCGCCTTCCAGCTGAAGTTATTTTCCTGCCTTCGCGCTCACACGGTCAAAGCGCAAGCCAACTTCCTGTGACGACAATGCGGCGCAAGCAGCGAAGAAGGCATTAATTAGCTTCAGTCAGCAATCTGCATCTAAATTACCATAGCTCAAAATTTATGATTTTCGCTCCCCCGACGGGGGTTTCCTACTTCTGTTGCTTTAGACAGCAATGGCATCATTTTTGCATCTTACGGTTTGAGTACAATTTTAAAGGTACTTTTACAATCCATTAAGTAAGGAAAATATACCAATGACCATCAGATGGGTTTGAAAAACAGTAAAGGAAGACAATATGTTAAGGCAGGGATGTCAAACATGCCCATAAGAACATTTGCGAATGGTTTCACGAACTGCGAATTGAAAGAGCAATTCACTTATAAACACTTTTAAACAATTTCTTTAAGAAAGTGATACAAATCTTTGATCCACATCACACAGATTTTTAAATAAAAGCGAATAAATAGTGCTCATAGAAAACAAACATGACGAACTGCAATCAATTTTACGTTTTGTCCCGCGAAGTCTAACGAGTTTGACATCACTGTGTTAAGGTGTCAACATACTGAGAAACACATTGAACATGAAAATTGTGTACAGAAAATAGATTAAATATTATACAGCGTGTGCATGCCCATCGTATTAACCTCCAGCAATACCTTGATGATCAAAGGTAAAGTACAGCGCAACCGCATCGGTATGCTGTCTGCTATCGGGCTAATAAATTTGCTGCCCATAAAACACCGCGAGTGCCTCTTTGGAATGCAAATTCAATCGTGTTGCCCTTCATCGATTGATGTTGCGCGCCCCGAGGAGCATTAGAAGGTATGTGAGGATGAGCTCCACAAGTGTTAGTTGTGGTGCGTTTGAAGTGCAGTTGACTCTATCGGACGGAATAAATCATACCGTTCAAGTTTGGTTGAATTACACAATGATGCCATTATTGTTGCAATTCGAATGCTGGACTTTCGAAGAGCACAACAAAAGATGCATTGAAGAACTATAAGACCTACTTTGAGGACATCACAACGATGTTAACCAGACACATGACTAACCGATCGATTACGCGATAATTCCACTAAAGGCCCTTGTAGTCCCTTGGGGACATAAAACAGCAGTACTTTTGACAATGAGAGCAACACTTACGTTCGCTGTTTTTCAATGCATGAAAGGTTATTTTTTAAACCCGAAAAAAAGCTTCACCTGACGAAATTGCGTCATGCAGCTTTTCCGTCATCATTTTCCACCAACCGGCAACCTATTTTTAAAAACCGATGGGTGCAAAGGGTGCCCCACTCGGCGTCGGCGGTGCAGTTTCAGTTTACCTTCGCTTAACCAGGGCTGATTGCAATTAAAAATGCAACCTTCTGCGTTGGCAATTTCTGACGAGGCACCCGCCGCCTCCTCCCCTTGCACCACCGAAAACGATACCATCCACCTCGAGAGGGTGAGGGTGGAAAAATAAAACTTGGCTAAAACTCGGGGGGGTTTGCACCACAAACGCGCGCCGTTCGATCCCACAACAACGCGAATTTCAGCAAACATGGATCGCAACAAACACAATGCCCACCGGGGCACATTGTGTTCATGTGCTCTCGGTTTGGAAGTGGCCATATTTCGAGAGGGAATTGTTGCATGAATATTAACCTCATGGAAAAATAGGCGCCATCGCGATGCACATCAAGTCCCGCGAACTTGACACGGTTACTTGGTGCCTGCCTTCCGTCCCGTTTGCTTTCCCCTTGTCCTCTCGTACCGTCCGCTGCTAGGTTTGGGTTTGTTTGCATCGTTTTCGAGCCTAAAACAATCGGTAATTAACATTCGAATATTGCTTTCCAAAAAAAACTAGGAGGACATGATACTCACGGACCTTTTAAGTGAAGGTGACAAACAATAATCACAAAGATTATTTGACAGCTTAAAATAAAATACAAAAAATGAGAAAACTTTGTAAAAAAACGTTAGCATCAAGATAAATACATCAGTTGAATTCCGTTTAGCTCTTAATTCAGCACTTCGGGCGATTCACTTCCTCGCCCGAGCGGGCAAGATTCATTTCCACGAACTCCGGTAATTGGCTCAATCAGGAAATAACGGATACAGCTCGGGTTGCCAGGAGACAAGGAATGTCCTTAGCCATTTTTTCCTGTTCCTTACCCATGGAGCTATTTGTTCATGATCGAGCTATTGGTGCGGTGGTGTAAGTGTGCAGAGAGACGGAGAGGAAAAAAGGAAAATCGAAATAGTCCGAAGCAGCTCTTGAAAACATTCAATCAACGAATCCAATTTTTTCTGCTCGAAAAACCATAAAATCTGACTCACAACGAGAAGGAGTTTTTTTTCCCTCCCTCAGTCATGCACAGTTTCCAAGCTGTTGAGTGTGCTGCCTCAGTTGGTTCGAATATTCAAATTTTTCGCATCAAATAAAAAAAATATATATATATTTCGTCATCCGTCCATCAAACTTTAATGTGAGCAGAAACGAACACTTCAAAGCACGAGTTCGAAATAGGATTGGGTGCATGCTCTTCACCCCCCAGCAGAAGAAGGCACCATGTAATAATGCTCAAGGTCAACGTGCGGGGCCAACCGACCTCCTTCCCATGAACCCGGGGAGAAAAATACCCTCCATAAGCATTTGAACAAACGCCACTTGAGCTGAACACAGTCGCAAGAAGCAAGCATAGGGGGAAAAAAAGGCCCGAGAACCACATGAGAGGTCTCGAATCTTGTTGGCCCGAATGGTGCTACAAACGTGAAGATGATACCTTCCGGGGGGCCGCGCGAGAGTTCGCCGTTGGAATTCGACTTCGTTCGACCCTCGCAGCGCAGCTCAGGTTGGTGAGAACCTCCGCTCCAAACGATCGCTCGGTGTTCGTTCACGTTTCAATTAAAAATTATGAGATGATTGATTCGGTGGAGACCTTCACAAGGTATGGGCTCCTCGGGGGGCTGAGGGCTTACCTGAAACGAGAGATAAAAAAAACACACGCGAGAAATAAATATTAGCAAAGTAAGGAAGGAAGGAAGCAATAAGAAAGAACAATCGATCGCTATCGAAACATCAAGATTACGAGGTTGCGGCTGTATAGCGTCATGATAGGAAGCATCGTCACATCTCTCATCCGGTTAGCACAATCGAGGTTCCAGTGCAAGCGCAACACTAGATAGCCGGGCTCGGACGATGAAGTGTGCTAATCATAATCATCTTCGTCGGTCTGATTGGAACGTGCTCGAAGGCGAATATTCAAGCTTCTCCTTTGAAAGGGTAAAAACGAACAAAAAACCCCACACAAAACACACACACCTCTCGAAGCATAAGGCACGCGGAACGAAATAGACAACTTCATCATTTCAAGACATGATTGCTCCACCGCCCCCAAACGAATCGCAATTACTTTCGCAAATAAACTTTCGCGACCGATGACACACACACCGTACCACCAGTGAGTGACTCATGGTGACAGTAAATTACTGTCAGGCTCGTTTTGTTGCATACCTTAATTTCCCGGCGGGGAGAAAGTGTTATGCCAGCCGAGAAGACCGAGAAAGCAAAGATCTCCGAAACAAAAAAACCGCCAGATGTACGACAAAATTCATAACCCATAACTGGCACACAAAATAGGACAAAAGTGTCTACACACTCGGTCACAAGGTTGATGTTAGGAAGAGACACAGCAGAGTTCACAGAAATTGAGCCTTTGACAACTTGCTTCACCGACTATAACCGTTTTTCTACTGTGCTAATTTTTTAACAACCCCCGGGTTTTGTTGTTCCGCTTCCGCCCGCAACAAAATATGTGGGTTAAATTTCTTCCGAACGACAACAAGTTTGCAATAGCTTTATCTTTACCCTGCACTCAACTGGCGTTTCGAGAGATTGTTTCCACCTTTACGATGCCGTTTACTGTCTTTTGTTGTCTTCTGTTTATCGTTTTCCATTGGTATGATTTATTATCCGACGGATGTTAATCATTGTTGACAGGTGGTGTTCCATTTTTCTTTTTTTTTATTTGTTTGTGCAAATTATCACAATGTTTTAAGTAGTAAATGCTAAAAGTTCTTTAGTTCAGAGTTAAACATAAAATAACTTTCCAAGAAGCGTTGAAAGAGGTTTTCTGCTGACAGTTTTGATTTAACTCATGCACTTCGATGCACATCTGGGGGCTGAGGGATGTTTTCGCAATGCACTTGCATCCCTTTGATGCGCGGGAATGCAATGTGCATGCCATCGGGCGGAGCACATTTTATTAGTTTGCTTTGAAAGGCGGCACATCCATCCAACGGCATCAGCAATATGGATCAGTTTTCCCGTGCATATTTGCGTTCGTGTTCCCGTTCCCCCGCCCGTCGTCGTTATCTTCGCTATCACCCACCTCATGGATATGACGGAAAGAGCTCGACCATGGTGACTTTCATATGCTAACACCCACCCAACATGATGCACCTCAGCCCCATTCGCCGTAATAAAGCGGCATGACTGGTCGTCGTTGGGGAGTGTAAAATTCGTATGAAGATAATTTGACCTTTCCCGTGCTTTCATGGGGTAACTTCCGCACGGGGCGTGATGATTTGCAAATGGCAAAGTCGACTCGTCTAGCTTTCGAAGTGGCAAAACCACAAACACACAAGACAACACTGCATGCCAGCTGTAAGCTGCACTCGAACGTGTATAAAACTGTCGAAGGAGGTCTTGCCGCATTGCATCAGCGAGCGATGATCAGTTTTCGAGGTGTAATTTTCCCCCCACACACAAACACACACCGATGCTGAGTGGCAGGATTTGGTAGCAGTTGCAACGTCGTAAAGCGCCGGAGTCGCGGGCAGCGTGAACACGCGAGCTAATTATCGTCGAAAGTGGGCCACCCGGTGAACTATGCCGAGAATGGCTCCGAGAATGCGGCCTGGGAATGTAGGCCTCCGGTACGCCTTTTGCATGCCCCGGTAAGCACCATTTCCCGGAGTCGAATTTTACAATGCTAGGTGGGAGCTAACTAAGGCTCATCTTGGAGCCCGGCAAGATAAACCGCTCGGTGTCAGGCTCCAAACACGATAATCATCCACTATCAACACGCAGCAACATCATAATAAATTCATCCCTTTCCCTACACGGTAGTAACCGTTTGGTAATTTGCTTTGACTCGACGTGTTAGCTGTCGACGAGGGTTTTGTCGTCACAGATTAGGACACACACACCCCGAGCAGTAATCGCAGTATTGCTATTAATGCCCTCCACATACCCTCAAGAAACACGCTACCTTCTTACTCCGGCGACATAATCGTCGCCACTTGGCGGTGGCTGCGCACGGATCGCATGATCTACGGAAAGCCACCACACAATGCTGCAACTGTTTGCCCGACCACGCAGCAACTGAATAGCCCCATCAACTCACCGAGCGTAATAAATTTAAAGGGCTTTCGAGAGCTGGCGTGTCCGAACGATCATCATACATATTTATTATACGGGCTGAGAAGATCGCTTTCCGCCGTCTCCGTCTGTCGGGGCTCTTCTCAGCTCATGATTTTCGGTTTCATTTTCCACCAACTTTTTCTTTCATCTGCCCCCGAGACCCCACCTCAAACACACACCATCGAATCTCGAATTGTGCGCTCCGAAATGTGATGAATTAGTACCATTTGTATTTCTAGTGTTGAACTAGGTAATGATGGGAAGGCTCTTAAATGTTTGCAAGGGGGAAAGCAAAAAAAAAACAAGAAACACTAACACTAAACGAGAGGGAATGGGTTGGTTGCTTTTAATGGTTGAAGTTGTCTTTTCTAAGGCTACAATGTGCAATACAAATGCGGGAAATGAGATGAACTCCTGTTGCCCAAAGCGAAACGGAGGATAAAATCAGGTATAATTTTATTTTCACGATCGAAAGCATAACATTTTGATAATCCAGTTTTTATTTCGCCATTGATAAAATAATATCTTATCGTCGAATTAGTTTCTTTGTGATAAAACATTACTCAAGCTAAGCCCGTTCGTTTCGTTTGGAATATTTCTCATCCAACAAGATGTGTTCGGATCAACCATCGGCATGAATTAAGACTCGATCATCGCACAGGTCACTAGAATATTTGGTACCGAATTCCAAAATAACTTTGCTCTCTCATGATGATGTCAAGCTATGAAACGTTGGTAGAGAAGCTCTATACGGAAATTTTAAAACACTCCTTTCCGGCATCGTTTAGCAAAATAGAGAAAATGTCAATTTTCCGCCCGAATCTATTTTGCTACCTCCAGTCGGATCCAATCAGTCTCCCAGTCGGGACTGGAAGCTAGGTATCCTAAAATGGAACTGAATTTTCCAATTTCCCGTTTGACACTCCACCTATACCACGAGCTTGGCCGAAAACATCTGGACAGATCAAAAAGGGAACGAAAGAAGAAAAAAAAAGGTGTATTGGCGAACGCAACACGCGAGAAAAGAATCAAGGTATATATGGGGGGGACCCTATAACGACACACAACATCCTTTTTTCCCCCCCAACCATTACCGAACCCACCCCGCGTGAACATTCATCCAGCCCGACGAACACAGCTCAGCAACGAACTTCAAGCGGTTTGTTAGACCACAGGTAAAAATCCTGCGAACACATAAACTTCTGAATAATGTAATAAATCATACTTCCCTTGCTGGGAGGATGAGGTAAAATGCGAGGAAACCAGGTGTTGCCGCGGCGAGGCATTTCCTTCCAAGCTGCGGTTTCCCGTCGACGCTCGGGCTTGTTACTGTTTTTGTTAATATCCTTATTATTGCTTCCCGCCGGTTCGGTTTTTGGTTGCGTGTCGATGAAGGAAGTGGACGCTTTTTGGCATTTCCCTTTGCCTTCCCCCCCGTCCCTTTTTTCGAGCCCGCGCGGGCGCCAGTTGTGGTGGCTTGATGGGGTGGTTTTAGCGCTAGGAAAAGTCTGCCCTTCCTGCTAACTTTCGTGTCCCTTCCGTGCGTTCGCGCATTTGTGGTTGCTCGGTGCGGCAACACAACAAGAAAAGGGGAAGTTATGGGAAAGAAATAAGACACGCCGGTTTAGGCGGTTTTGTTTTCGACCGAACGGGGTAACAAATACGAAATAAAACCGGCATTAAACAAACCCTATAAACTTTTACTTTCCAAAAGTTCAAAGTTGAATCAGGCACGATTTAGACAACAAAATAAAAAAGAAAATAGAAACATGCTGAATGGCAGAATAAACACGCAAGAGAGTTGTCAACAAACTGGCTTTAATTTTAAAGAAGTTTAATAGATTTGAAAGAAAACTTTTGAAAACAGCGTCATCTTTGGTTTAGAACCTGAATCAATTTTACAATCACCAATATTGAAAATTAAAATCACGCACAAAGAACTACTTACAAAAGGCGTCATTCACCGCACGAAATGCTTCTCATAAACAGATTCACAGAGGAGAAGAAGTTCAGCAAGAAACTTCTTCGCACACTTTGGAGAAGCAAAAAATCCACCGAAAAAACAACAAAATGAGCTCGCTTGTAACAAGTCAAATGATTGCAATATACACCCCAGCAAGAATAGATAGAGAAGGGCATGATTCATTATATAACAACCACTCCGAAAAACAAGCTACCAATAAATGCCCTTTCTAGTGCTCGAAAAATGAAAGCGAACTTATTACTCCGCCCTCCGTTGGTTGGCTGATCGTCACTTTGACAGCGCGGGGAGGGGGGCTAGGCTGGCTGGGGGGGGATGAAAATATAATCGTCATCAAGTTGTAAGTTTTCGGTTTAGTAATCTACTCGACACAAACACAAGGCAAGCGATGCCCGCATCGTTGGTGCGCCATAAAAGTGGAACCATCCTCGGATCGGTGGCATCGGAGAGCATCAATTCAATTAAACCATAACAATTACGCCAACCGTGGCCGTACGCCACACAACGCCGCTCCTATTTGCTATGCGCCGACGATGTTGCTCAAATCGGGAGATTACGGTTAACCGCCGGAGCCTCTCGAAGCCGCCAATTGGATAATGTTCCACGCCGAGGAGGACACAATACAGGAAGTCATTGTTTTAGCTCCAACCGAAGCTAAGCTAAGGAAAGGCAAGGTAAGAGGGTAGATATCTTTCTAATGCAGTGTTGACGGTGTGGTTCGTGAGCGCCAAGGGGGATGCCGAGGGGAACGAGGAATGTCGGGGGAGAGACATTTAAATATTTTCGGACACCATATCTCCGAGATGACGAGCAATTCATGTATGCAAAATAATCCCACTTCGCATCGGCCATTTCGCCGGGCGCATAATTGTAAGTGGAGTAGGAAAACAATGGACCAGCAGTTGGCTTGTTGTTGGCCGACCCGGAGAAGAGCGCAATTCGTCTCGAATTTTTGATTGATGGCTTCGAGTAGTTAAACAGATTATGGGGCTTCAGTTCGTGTGCTGGGCGCGCTAAAAATAGAGTGACGTAAGATTAGCCCCCGTTTTACCGCGGCCGGCGGGAAAGTGGTCACGAAAACCCTGGCAAACCCCTGATAGGATGAATAATGGATATGGTGGGGGGAATGGGAAAAAGGTCGCCCCGGCTGCTGCTGCTCCGGGAAAGCGTGGACCGGCCGATCATTTATCTCATCGCACGTAAGCAGCAGCTTCGGCTTCGGAATGCCCGGTCTTGAACAAATAGCGCAAATCATATAATAATACACTTGTGGGCTGCCACACAAACGCTTCCTCAAACGTCGTAGCAAACGCCATGCCAAAACCGCCACCTCCCTCCCCTTTTCCTCGCGCCCGAGATTGTGTGCACCGATTTCCAAAACGGTAAATTATGCTCCATCCACTCCAACAGGTCACGGGGGGAAAGCGCAGTCCGGCGGCAATCGGGTTCCATCTTCTGGTGCGCGAACGAAAGGGCGCCACGATAAATATCGTCATTTTGCAACTTTTCCAGCGAACTTCGGGCGAGCGAAGCAGGCGGTGGAAAGCTCTCCATCTTGCGTCTGGAATGGTTCGCGAAAAGGCAACACACCATCTTTCCGCACGTCGAACAGAAACGTTGGACCTATTCTAAGACATGGACTAGGTATGTGTGTTTGTACGTGTGTTGAGGGCGAATGAAGAAAAAGGTGAAGAAAAAATTACCGACGCACACATATTTCACCTCATTTGCATGTCATAAATATTTAGCAACAATCTTCGACCTTCCTTTCGGTGAAGAAAACATCGGAAGAAATTGCCCTAGGTTTTCCTTCCTTCCGGAATGGCCCACCAAGGGAAGGAAGGGAATGAAATCTATATGTGTGTGTTTTTGTGTGTGTGTTTGTGTTGGATGTTTTGCCAAAAAATGCCAACATTATCACCAAGTATGTAACGTACGAGGTGTTTTCTTCGCAGATTTTTCATCCAATCAAGGTACGGGAAATGTGCTGGAAGAAGCAATAAAATTCGCTCCATTGAGCAAAAGGATGCAATGGATAGGCGGCGTCCGAAGAACCTCGCACTCGATGGTCGGCCCCATGCACGATCGGAAACTACAAAGGCAACGGCCTGGCTTGGCCTACAAAGGAGAACGGAGAAATGCAAGCAATAACTGCACTTCCAAGGGAAACGCCCCCCCTTGGCAATCGTTTTCCGAAGTCAAAACCATGTTTTCTCAAGCAATTAAATGGACCCCAGACCCCGGAAGGTTGCTAAACAAGATTACACGCACAGCAACATCTGGGCATGGCCCTAGGGGGTAAAAACGCGGGTTAGAATGTCGGGTCGGGTTTATGGAATCGGCTTATTCGGAAACCGGCAAAGTAAACACACACTTGGTGTGGGCCAGCCCTCGTGTGGAAAATATTCCCTTTCCTTTATTGCAACATTGTTGCCAACGTCGCTGGTTGTGCTGCAAACTTGTCGAGCTAGAGTAGTGTTGACGTGGCGCCACCAACCCAACGGGAGAGATGGAAAACACCCAGAACCTGTCAAGCCGGTGTGTGTGTGCCGGAGCGAAAAACGAAACGAAAACTTTACTTTCAATTTAGCTGCTTCACTCCCCGCCTCCCCGGAAAGAGTTTGCAACCCATATTTTCCGAGCCCGAGCGACGGAAAGTTGCCGTGATCGAGGCAAACAAGCTTCCGGCTGGGCGGTTCGAGGCGGCCGCTTTACTGCTTAATCGATAAGGAATCGCGTTCTGGGGCGATGAGAAAGCAATGAATGAAACTGCATCGACGGAAAAGACGATTCCGGTTAAGTGGGAGTATATGTCTGTACGGTTCAATGAAAATCTATCCCCATCTAAAGAAACAACGAGCTGCGGCGGGGGAGGCCGTTTTATCGTAGGATCTGTTTATCTAATTATTAATTTATGTAACAGAGCACATTGCTTTATCGCTTTATCTTCTCACGACGTCTCAGATGCCCTTACAGAACAATGAGTTTCCATTCACCCAATGCTACAGATATTGGAATTAAATTATAGCCGATGTGGAGTAACCATTTTTATTTTCTTCTTTTCGAAGTTTTTCCATCCAACTGTATTCTTAACTTTCACTTTGTTTGGTTTAAACAACAACACCCGACAGTTTTATTAAAGCCTAAACACAACATTGTAAACAATACTATATTGCTCCACAAATTTAACCCACCACAAGTAGGATTGATGAACCAGGCACAGGGGTTTCGGTTACATTACGGTCAAGAATCCGGTCCGGAATGATACACTTCCGTTGCGACACAGATCCACCTCGTTTGACGTGATCATCACCATTGTAAAACCGGTTGCAGCGACAACCGGGGTTGTAGTGAAACGAAGTGTCGACTGTATCGAGCCACTATAAATCATTTTCACAAGCAACACTCGACTCGGGCAAGTGCATCTTCCTGTGGGAAGCTCAAAGCATTGCATTTCCTTTCCTCGAGTATGCGTAATGAAGATCGAATGATTGAAGTGTAAGATGATTGATATTGGTGTAAAGATGTCCAATGAATAATACGATAAGAAGGGAGGTAATTATTCGACTTGGAGTAGATAAATAGACCGGAAACGCTACAATTCTAAAGGACTTTCCAAACAGTTTTTCATCGCTTTCTCTTAGATGGTGGCTCTTAAAATGCATAATCTTAATATAATTCGCAATCTTTGCCGGTTCAGTGACCCTGCATACCCCAGTTTGAGTGTTTTGATAAAATTTGCATATTCGTAGCCGATTACAAACATCACCGTTAGGTTCGTATTTTGCGTCCAAACACACGATAGTCTTAGATTCCGGTTTCAGCGATCTCAAATGGGTTTTTTTTATCCCTCCTTTCCAGAACTGTATTTAAAACCAGTTTTAGACATTTTGTTTTGACCCTATTTCTTATCGAAATGTCGAAAAAAGTTTCTCACTTTGACGCTCGGAGACAAACAAATGCCAAACATAAGTGCCATAAATTTGGCAGAAACCCGTTTGTGCTAAACCTCGATCGATGACATAAAATACATATATTGCACTCTGTCCCGGTTTGATCGACGAAAAATATGTTCAGATCTTTTCCTAACGGTGCTATGAACTCTGTTTATGTTTGTTCCTTCTTGGCCTGATTTCTCATCCCTGGTTGGTTGTTTCTCAAGACACTTTAGTTTTATCGTAGGCTAGCGCATAATTTTGCTTTCATAATGTCCTCCAAACAGTTCGTCACTTCGCCATGCTCGGGCGAAAACAAATTCCTGCTCCGAGTGAATCGATCGACAATCGGCCTCCTCCCAAACCAAGTACTACACTTTCAACCCAAATACTCCCCCTATCGACGCTCAATTTCCCAACCGGTGTCGGTTGTGAAAACCGGAAGCTTTTCACAAAAAAGCACTTTGTCCCAACATGTGTTCTTGTCCTTTGGCCGGTTGCAATAAACAACAGCAGCAGCAGCAACAATAAATAAAAAAACAACGGAATCGATGTAGTTGGAAGCGAATTCCCCCGGTGACAGGAGCCTCGGTTCATGGAAGCCCAAATGGACCAACTTTCGGTTCGAAAATCTAACTAACACCTGTGTAGATGCGGTTTTGTTTCTGTTTTTCGTTTCACACCTCTAATCAGCTTCTATGCTGAAACTTTCCACCAGTTTTCATTGACACCCCCAAATGGCCGGTAGTTGTAGAGAAGCATGGTTGATTTTTCACTGGAAGGACGACTGGAGTAGATGGGTAGATAAAACGAAAATCGAATCACGGACCAGGTGTAGGTTAGGTGTAAAAAAGCACCCTTAGAGCTAACACAAAACGCCCAGAAAAGCGGACACCTTTCGGCCAGCCAGTTTGTGTTTTGGGACATTTTCCCCTGTCGCAATACCGCAATGTAACAGTAAACCGCACCCTCAATGCAATATAAACAAACCATGGTAACGGCTAGACAACCAAAAAAAAGGATAACAACTGTTACTCACAACAAACACAAAAACAAAACTATTTTCCTATGACTCCCCCAGTCGTTTTTTTCTTCTCTCTATCGTTGCGAAAGTTCTAAAAACGATCCGAAAACAAATCAACAAATAGAGGAAAAGTGGTGTTTTTTCCCATCAGGGATGGTGTTTCCACTTTGTGTCAGTTACACTGTTTAATAGCATTACAAGTTTCCTAGGGAAAGCTGTATCGTACATTGATGTACATTAAATTTAGTTCGGACGGAGTTCATTAGAGAGTTGGACAGAAAGGTACGTCCATGATGGAAATGATTCGGTGGTTTGTAACCATTTGTGTATTTGGGCACACTCAGTAAGTGCGTGAATAAAGCAAAATAAGCAGCGGACTATGATGGAATAACAACTCTTTTTAAAGATTTGAATAAGAGTGAACAATCATCACGATGATTCGAATCTTTAAGCTACTCTTTTGTAATTTAAAACGTGCAAATGATTTATTAATCTTCGATGAGATTTGAATCCGGGAGGGAGGATTCGAATCCCAAAAGAGTGAATAAGTGATTAAAAGAGTTGCTAGTCGCCATAGAGATTCGAGTCCCAAATAAGGATTCGAATCCCAAGAGTGATTAAAAGAGTTGCTAGTCGCCATAGAGAGTCGAGTCCCAATTTGGGATTTGAATCCCAAATTGTATGTGTATTCATATATAGTTCGTATATTTAGTCCCAGTATGGGATTCGAATCACTACATGGGATTGACTCTATGACGACTAGCAACTCTTTTACCCACTCATTCACTCTTTAGGGATTCGATCCCAGTTAAGGATTCAAATCAAAAACGAGTAACAAAAACTATCCGTTAGGATTTAAATCAATCATTTATTAGTAAGATTCAACTAAATGATTCACTCTTACTCTTTTCGCACATCACTAGTACACACACAAGCAATAGAAAAATGTCACTTTGAAGAGAGATTGGTCGATTGTAAAGAAAAGCCAACCGGCGGCATGAAACGCGAAAGATATGCTGTTTGGTTTCCGCATTCAAAAGGTGACGCATTAAAATAATGCACCTTATTGTGCAAGCGTCATCTGCGAAAAGGGAATCATAAGGACGAAGTGATGATCCACTGTGAAGACCGATACGACACTCAACAAATTGGCACACACACCGACAAACGTGCCAGAGCAACGCACGAAAGGCAAAAACACATCGTAAATCAATTCCGTTAAAAAGGCATTCTCACACTCTTCGCCAAGCCAGGGGACCTTTCAGGCCGTCGGGAGTCCGTGGGGACAGGTTGCCATTTGAGCCGCCCCTAATCGGAGGGAGCCTCCCGACGACGACGATGATGATGATGATGATGATGCATGCCAACACGATCTTTTCGTGCCATTTACAACTCACTCATGGTGGTTTTGCCTGTGCACGAACTCGGAAGTCGTTGTAACACATTTGTCCGTAAGTGGTCAGTGGGACCGGCTCCATCTTCTGGGTACAGTTTCTCAAACCTCTTATCGTCGAGCGAACGCGAGTCGTGAGCCGTTGGGAGGGATGATGGAGGGCTTGTCAAAAAAGAAAAACCACAGATCCACATGATGCAACACAACAACACAAGACCTTTCGGGACCGGGTCGCTCACTCCATCAACTCCGCCAAACCTTGGCATGTGGTGCCGGTGGGTTCCAGACTTTCCACCGCCGCATGGAAGGAAACCACTTGCGCCAACATCCACGCGCGATGGCTTGGAAAACCCACAACCTTTCCCCACGGTCGCTCGGCGCCCCATTTGTCGGTAGTCTTTTGCCCGGAATGTCGTAACATCATCATTAAACCATCACCCGGCACCATCCGCTAACGTGGTGGCGCGTCTTACGGTTGCTGGTTGCGGTGATTTACGTCGTAGCATCGGCTCCCGACTCGAGGCCCGGTTCGGTAAGGTCGGTAATCAAACTGCCAACGCCCAGCCCAGCGCTCCATATGCTCCATTAATCAGTCATCTGAGCGTGACGTTGTCAAATGTTGGTCAAAATGTGCGCCCGGAGATACTTGCCAGTGAGTTTTACAATGCCCGTTAGGCCAAGAAGTGTCCCACTCCGGCGGAGATAATCGAGCGTAAAACTCCTCCCGGAAAGCGGTGTTACAGCGGTTGTCGTATCAATTATCCAAACCTCAGCGACTCACTCAATCTCATCAGAAGCCCGTCCGTCGTTTCCATACGCCTGCCAAGCGTCATCTTTTGTGGACAGACTCCTGCCTCCTCCATCCACTCGAGCTGTCATTTGCCATCGTCTCTACAATAACCTCCACTCGCTGTCTTGATATCTAATAAAATTGCACGAAAGCAAAGTGTGCGTCACTGGAGAGGACAAATCGGAAGTTCAACCACTTCGGAACTTCGACCGGAATAGGAAAACCGATTGGCAAAATCCTAGCCCAAGCGGACTCCACAAGCTCCCGGATCGGATATACCACCAACCATAAACTTAATTAAACTTCAGCAGAGCCAAGTTTCTAATTGAACAAAACCCGGTTAAAAATTGGGTCACGCGGAACTAATGGATGCATTTGAGTAATTGCTCACATAATTGATTGGACCTGGACCGGGAGAGACTGGGGAGTTTCATTATCATTTCCATTTATCCCTTGGAAAAACTCGCCATCGGGAAAGGTGCCCGGGATGAGGACGAATGACCTTTTAAGGGTCATTGGAATAGACCATAAACCACAACAAACACGGAAAACACGATCGATCAAACAGTCCTCCACAGCCGGGCGACATCAGGCAATCAACCCGGGTATGCATGATCGGTGGAAGGTAGCAACAAGCACTGGATAACATCCAATCCAGTGTTCACGTGGGTGCTTGGACCAAAAGCAAAAGGTGACTCAAAAAGCATGTTTCCGGGAAAAACCCAAAGAGTTCGGGGAAGCTCTCACGTTAGAAATTGTAACACGATTTTCCAGCTGCTGGTCGTCGTACAGCACCGAGTAGCACACGCCATCTAATCATCATCACACCTGGTGCTGCCTACTGCCCTTCCGAGTCCTAATGATTACCAGTCGGCGACTAAGTCGGCAATAATTAAGGCTACCGGTGGCTACGGCTCGAGGGTGTTTCGTTACATTGTGACACGATCGGAAGGGCCACCCTCCGCCCCGAGCACAAACACACACACCCCACCCTCCTTGGTGAATGTCAATCAACTTTAGGGGGAACATTGGCTTCTTTCGCTATCTGCCCCGAGCTGATCTATTCGTTGCCTCTATGTTGTGCGCCATGTTTTGTTCTAGTCATCATAGTTTCATGTTATTTTGTTAATTTCATTCCCGGGCGCTCGTAGCAGACGGGCTCTTATTTAGGCACCACGTAAGCGAAATTTCCATCACAGCCAGTGTGGGGGATGTCCACGCCATAACCATCTTCCTCCTCGTCGTCGTCGTCGTGTGAGAAAACTGCGAAATGCTCACCTGTCGGGAGAAGAGAATAAAGAAAACCAGCATTAGCGTTCGGTTCGTTCGTGTGCCATCGATAGGAAAACATGTTAGTTAGCGACCCAATGTGTGCGCACACACATCCCATCGAACCCCCGCCACCACGGCCAGGAAACCGTTGTCGTCGTTGTCGTCGTAGGGCAAACAATTAAAGAACAGCTATCCAAACAAAACGAAAAGCCCATCGGAAACGATGATCGGTGCGCACACCTGCGGACCCAATCAGCCCCAAGGCAGCTGGTGGGAGAGAAAGATTGTGGGGTCTCGAAGGAATGCCTTCACCGTTGGATGTTGTTCGCCGGGGACCGGAAGACACGGCACGTTCATTCTCATGCGAGCGAGCGACACGGAGCACACCGATAGGAGGTTCGATAATCGATTTGATCTATAAAATTAACAAGAGAGCATCGAAATGGGGGACGATCGACAATCATCCAACAACTTGTTACCGCAGCGAATTGATGGTCAATTATTTTTGGGGTGGAAATTGCTGCCTACCGCTCATCAACTTCATCAAACCTTCATTGGATCTTAGGTGGGAAGGACCCACCCTCCTCTTGCTTCCCCGCGACTCGAGAATGCAGGTCCAGATTGAATTGAGCCATACACACACCTGATACTGGATCAGAGTGAAGTTCCCGTACGCCAGCTCCACGTCTACGGTGTCTTTATTTGTACTACAGCAAAGTATCTCGCGACACGGAATTCTCCTCCAACGCTCCATACGCACCGGCGGCTCGGATCGGTTGGTTGACCGGCGATGGATGGTGCGTTGACCGACGGCTCGAGAAAATCGTGGGGGGAAACGAAGAGATACTGAACTCCTAGAGACCTGTGTTGTACCGCGCGGGGGCTTAATTTCCTAACGTTTAACGCTAGGGTCCGTTCCGTTCCTCACCGCAGGGCGCGATGAGAACAACAACCTCCGGCAAAAAGCTAATCGATTTTCAAGCTCGACCAGCACGTGGTCTCCGCGGCCACTGAAGTTTGGGGCAAGAAAAAAGTCACACCGAGTCAAGCCTTGTCGTGGCGAAGAAAAGCCGCTACGGAAATCTGGAAGTCCCAGAAGGTTGGAGGTTCCGAGTCGCGGAGAAGTCGGAAGCGAGTGAGCGAAGAAAAGCGAAAGAAAACGCCTCTAACAACTCTTTTTTTTTCTCTCTCTCTCTCTCGGTTAAGGTCTGGTGGTTGATGTAGGGCCGCGACCTCTATCGATAATTGTGAATTTGGGCCGGTTTGAGGACAGACGGAGACTACAAGAAATAGAAAACCCGGTGACTAAAACGATGGGGGAGCAGTATTCGGAAGGAAAGTTTTCTTGTCCTTGCCTTGGTTTTTCCTTTCCGCTTCAATCTCTCAACGTTCCCACCATCGTACAAACCCTCGCCTTCAAACCCAGTTTCACCGACGTCACGCCACGGACCGATGGCAACGATGGTAGCGACGACTGGCGCTCGCTCGCCAGTGACCATCGACGACAGTCAACGACCGAAGGTGGCCGAAAAGAATAACTCCTGAAAGAGAAAAAAACGAACGAAGTTGGAGCTACCTTAAGTTGCATATAAAGTGATCATCACCAACAAAAAAAAAATAATAAAGATAAGTTTAATAAAATATAACCCATTACCGGTTCTCTTTTCTCCGCTTATCTTCGGCTTTGCGCGAGGTCAGATTCCAGTGGAGATAACCTCATCGGGGAACAATACACCTTTCGGCCAACCAAAAACCGATCCTCGCGGTAAATTTTCAACATTCGCTTCCCTCCTCTTTGTTCTTTTTGGGGTGTGCCAAACTCGATGTCAGTGACCCGCAGATTTAGAACGCGCGAAATGATCCACAGCATCCCCAAAAACTTCAACGGGCCGATTCTTATCGTTTCCTGTCGAAAAGAAAATCCAGAACAGATTCCGCACCGATTCACGGTATACGGTTATAAAACAATAAGAGCAAGAGGTCTGGCGCATGCTGGTTTCCTTTCGCCATGTGTATATGATAAAGTTTCCACGAGTTCGGGAGCTCTTCTTCCCACACGCTCTTTCCCGCTTCTTTAGCCTGCCACCTACGACCAGCTCATCCCCAGGCCTTGGGTCTCATCATGGAGCGCATGGAGATGTTTTTCCTTTGTAGTCCCAAACGCTAAACCATGGCGGCGGCAGTGGTCCAACCAGGGCTGCGGGCTCATCTCAAGCGGAATTTGGAAATCCAGCTACAACCGGCTTGGAGGAAGCGGAGGAAGAACGGACAAAGTGAGTATATATATGTGTGTGTGCGTGTGTGTGTTCTCGTCTCGTATCCCTCCTCATCTACGGAAAACGGTTTAATGCGTTCCACGTGACTGCTGCTGACGCGTCATGCTACGGTGAAGATCACGAGATCGAACGCCGTAGACCGCCACAGACTGTTTGCTCCTCAGAGTCGTCAAGCCGATGGAAGCTCGATGGAGGAGGGAGGGAGGCTACCGAGACTAATTTGCGAAAATAAGAACTGAGAATTATTCATCGGACCACCGAAACATTAGAACGGAGTTAGAACAACGCAATACTGTGTTCTACGGCAGAAGAGAAAGAAAAGGAATCCGGAAAGTATGCGAATCGGCATTGCAAGCGATTGAAAGAAGTTTAATGAAGATGAGTGAGGGTATTTAAAAGTTTAATCTCATGCGAATTGCTCCGTAAGCAGACCATTGGGACCAAACTTAACCCATCCTTTGGTGAAGTTGGCGTTCGACAAAAAAGAAATATGCCGTCGTCGATATGGATTGGTCTTAGGGTTCTTGCCGGTACTCCTAAAACGTGGAGTTTCTCGTAGGCGCACTCTCTGTTCTCTGACGCTTTCCCCGGTCTTGTCAAAGCGGGTCTTGTGGGATCAATCATCTTCGTTATTGACACCTGCTTCTTCCTCTTGTTTATCTTTGTCTCAAGCCATTTGGTTACATGTCTTGGCCGCACTTGTCGAGTGTACACACGCACACAGCGTCCTGTCAATCTTACTTCTTTCCTCTAGGGTTGATGCCCTAACGCCTCTCGGGCACTGACCGCTGAGTCGGCGTGACCTAATTGATCCAAGGCTTCTGCGGCGCTACCTGTCCTAGGATTCAAGCGTGATATAACATGCGGAGTACAACATGCATCATGCAACATGTTTTATAGACCATCATTAGGTGGCGCTATTCCGACTGGGATCCTCCCAGAATTGCAATATTATTGTATTACTCCCGGGGTTCTCTTCGATCCCTTGTTTTACGATCGACATCAGTAAAACGATTCTCCTCGGGAGATTGTAGTCTACCATCGCCGGGGAAGCCAACCGCGCCGTTTATTAGCGCCATCCACTGGGAGACGTCAGACAAATTAACGACGACAGGGCGGGACAAGATGCCAAACGGCTCTCACACAAATCGAGTACTTGTTGTCCGGGGTGGTACTTTTATGTCATGTTCAGTACTATTTAATTTGACCAACGACCCTTCTCAGGACCAAATCCCCGCCGGCAATGCACTAATTGCTGACGCCGAGTGTCGACAGGACAATCGGGTGCACCATCTGCCGCTAAAACTTTAGACAGCTCCCCCTGCTCGATGCAGCAACCTCCCGCGACCCAGCATGACCATTGCAGCAGGTCCCGGTAATTGTCGGTATGCGTCGCGCGTAAAGTCAACCAGCTCGGGAAGTTGAAAAATTTTTTATAATTATTTTCCAATTTTTTACCCCCGAGCGCTCGGCCCGGAAGACACGCGTCACGGGCAGACTACCGACTTTCCCCCGGATTTGTCCCGGGGTCCGTGTCAGGCGGTCCTCGAGTTGTTCGAGTGGTAAAGTCATTTTTATTTCTCCTATTCGCTATTCTAGCTTCCCGGTCGCAATAATACCCGGCTGCGAGTGCACACGAACACCGGCACACCGGTCACCACGCCATGGCCAACAAATAACATTGGCGGGTTGGACACCGAAACGGTCGCGAAATCGTATCGCAATGCGAATAAAAGTGTCGACGAGGGGAGGGGAGGGGGGGGAGGGAAAAACCAATGGGAATGCAATGGCACTCCGGGTGCTTCTGCATTGCAGCAGAAGTTTTGCCTCGCACAAGAAACCGTTCCGAAACACCGGGGCTCCAACACTGACGGATCCCGGCCGAAGCATGGAAGACGAAAGGCTACGGGGTTGTAATTTTCACCGAAAGTGGGAAAACTAACTTTACCCCTTCCTTGTCCTCCCCAAGGCAACCGAAGAAGTGCATGCAAGGTATACACGTAAGTATTCCGAGGGACGGTGCGACACAATGTAGAGTTTAAAACAGGGAGGAAGACTTCTTTATTACTCTTCGGAACGCTGAAGAGATTCAGCTCCTAGCGCATCCGTTGGATCCCGCTCTTTAATCACTTTCCTGTTTCATTGATATTAAAAACAACAACCCGAGTTTCTCACTTTATTGCTTTCCCATTTCGCGAACGCCAGCTCAAAAGGAAATTTGTGCTAAATTGTTGCAAACTGCTAAGTTAAGTGGTGTTTTCTCAAAGACCGCTACAAGTGCTACTTTCTGGCGAAAGATTGCACTAACAACAATGTGTTTAAATGGTCGATTACGCGTTTTCTTTTAGATTAAACTTACACTGTTTACCAAATTGCTTACCCGCCTAACAGATGGAGCCATAAAAGGCAACTCTTTAGCAGTCCTTAAAGCAGTCTTTCTGTCCTCATTTTCTGCTGATTGAGTTCGAAATAGACAAAAAAAAAACCCACCATTTACCCAAGGCCGTCTGGAATCGAATCAACCGATCATCCACACGCAGTTAAAAGGTCACGAACGTGAAATAAGTTCCAGCAGCAGCTGTGCAGCTTACACGGCGACGAACCTTCCTTTCGATTCGAGTTCGGAAATCAAAACACCATAAATAAAAAAGTATCCTGATTTTACGAGCACGGGAAACAAAACACACACCAGAACAAAAACCAATAAACCGGAGCGTAACACTAGCACACCTCGGTCTTTCCCCGGTTACTTCGATGAGGGAACTGCGAAGGGAAATGCGTGCGCGAGCATCCAAGGAGGCAGGAAATCAATCAATCGGAATGCATCGTGAAGTAATTGCGAACCTTTACCGTCATTTGTGTGTGTGTGTTCTGAACAACTGCGTTCTTGTTGTTGTTTACCGCGGAATTTTAATAGCAAATCAAAATATTTATTGCAAGGATGTACGACGCCACAACCCGGTGCCATTACGGGCGGTGGATTGTGATTGCTCGTCGTCCGGGGGGGAAATCCGGGGAGGGAAATTCTTTGCTCGTGCCACAAGCGGAGCAAGGGTGGAGGACGGACTCGACAAATAACCTGTCTCCAAAGCATCCCGCCATCGTTCCACCGTAGGAACTGTACAGAAGCCACATCAACGTCGAGCAGGGCGTGAGCACAAAATTATAGTCCTCAAGAGGAGACTCGGCCCGAGTCTGAGGCCCCGGCTTGGGAATGGGTCCTGGTCTTCCCGATGGAGGTAAACGATCATCATCGGGCGATGCAGCAGCCATCCTATTTCCTAGAAAACAATCAACGTGCGAGCGTCTTCCAATCGAAGACGACCTCGACGCCGCGGACCTTCCCGTCGCACCCAGACTAACCGCCGGAATTCAATTGCACTCTACGATTAAGCGTACCGTGGTGTACCAACCCGGGATCGTCGTTCTGGCGCAAGAAGTATGCAACCCAACCCCGGCCAAGGATTGCACCACATCTTCTCGTTATCCGCTGGATGACAATTTTCCCCCATTGTGCGATGATACACCGTTCTCTGTTGTGAGGAAGAGCTAGGCGTTGTTGTGTTATCGTCTTCCACAGCGCGACTACCGCTGTCGCTTTCGTTTCTCACATTCTCACCTTCCTTCCCCACCCATTCCGTTTCGATCTTATTTATATCAGCTCATTTTGTAATTCAATTTAATTTAATTTAATTTAATATCCTGAATGCGCCAATGCGCGGTCTCGGCTCATCTGCTCGTCGTCTGCTCGGCGTCTGCTGCGTGTCTGGTGTTGCCGTTCTGCCGGTAGGCTGGGAAGGATGCACCACCGCCAAGCAGCGGCTTCTATTTCGGCGCGCGTGCACCGGGAAACTCGAGGTGCTTTCAAGCCGACTCCCGCTATAGAGAGACCTGTGAGCGTCAAGCCTGCCACGAACGAAGGCGAATGATGATAATAAAAATAATGATACCGAAGACGAAACCCTGTCTCACGGACGCGCATACGACCTTCGGTGAAAACGACGCCTCCCCCACCTCTCGCTCTCCACCCCCCACCCCAAAAAGGATGCTGATGTTTCATTCAACCGAACGACACCAAATTGCTGCGCGGTACAAGTGCAGAAGGCCTCGCGGTTCCGCGAGAAACACGGAGGGAATGAGGGCTCGGATGGCTTGACGAGCGGCGCTCAAATGTAGTTAAGAAAATTGCTACTTCTTCGTGAAGAAAGCACACTCGAATGTGCACACAAAATGAAGTGCCGGGAAGCTTCCCGGGCTGGGAGGAAGATTAAATTTTGCCTGCACTTGCACACAAATATCGCCTGGAACCGGGCAACACACTCGAGGCCTCATCCTGCCGCATACGAACTGGAAAACTCCTTTTGAGCGGGCTTAACGCCAAGACGTACTGCACAGGAAGCTGTCCCAGTTCCTGCCCGTCGGTTCCCTCCGCTTCACCAAGCTTCCACAATGAAGAAAACAAAATACCAATTTGCTGCAATGCCAAGAATATGCAACAGCTTCAGCCCCTTAACCAGATTCCCCGGTCCGACTCGATCGTGTGCTCCTTAAATTATACAATTTACGACTAACGTTACTCCAAAGTTAAAGGTATCTCGGGAAAAGAAAAGTGGAACAATTCACTTCGACGTCCAACGAGATAGCGGTTCGGTTTTCCGCCCTGCCCTCCCCGATGCCCACTTACTAATGATACAAGCATTAAGTTCTCGCCCTCCCCAAGGCAGCACACGACTTCCGTGTGGTTCGGATCGTGCGCACCGAAAGAGTCGATGCACTCGGTGCCACCACATCCTGTGTCATTTATTAAGGATGCAGCCGTCGATGGTGCAGATGGGAGAACGAAGGCGGAGAAGATAAGATGAAACACCAGCAGCTAACAAGTGTGAAATAATATTACACTGATTATTGTAGGGTTCATTAGCGGGCTGGCCCCTGCAGGAAATTGCATCGGATTACCGCGATACATCAACTCGGAGCGCGGGGATAATACAGACATTCGTTCAATCCGTGAACCACGACATAGTTCACGGTGTTTTGATATACTAGTTCATTTGCCCGGTTACACGGGCTTAGCTCTATTGAAAGTATTTCCTAAGGCCCGGGCCCGGTGCCGCACTTCATTTTAAATTTGCTTCAAAACACAGTTTCAACTTGAAAAGTATTTTGGTAATCCAAGTATCCGTACACTTTCAGAAATCAAGCTGGTTGCTATAGCAATCAATGCTATGTCATGGGAACAGCTGCTCGGTACTTTATGTCAAAAGTAAATACGCTTAGCTAGTTTTTTGTTCATGTTCCATATTTGTGGACAAACTGAAAATACTAAACATCCGTGGCTTCAAGTTAATGACTTCAAATCGAGAACAAAGCGCATCAGGACCGATCATGAAGACGCTAGTTCAGTTCTTCTGTTGCGGGACTATTGGTTCGGATTTTTTTTTCCTAATTCAGCAGCAGACTACCGATTGCATAGAAAACTTGCATGCAAATAGAGCTTGTACAATCTTACACCTTACAAGTTGTTCAATTTTTTTATATTATAGATATAGATTATAGAAGATGAGTATGGTAACTTCCAGGTTCCTGGGGGAAAATATATTGAGAAATGAAATGATAGGGAGAAAACTTGAGGTAATTTCCGAACGAAAGGTGGATAATAAGAAACAGACTCACATATTTTTGACAAGATCCCCAAAAGAAAACTATGAAAGTAATGAACCATTCCAGAACGGCAGCTGTTGTTTCCTCCGCATGGTCGTTTGTCATATTTTTGACAAATAGCAATGGTATTACTTTCCCTCCTATTGATTTTCCCGCATTCCACCGACTGTGGTGGGTGGATAAAGAAAATATTTTCCCATGTGTCCTTGCGACGAGCATGCCACAAAATACCCAACAACACACGCACTTGTGAGCCATAAGAGCTCTCCTCCCGTTGCCGTAGATGCGTAGATTGACATTCTTGGCTAAATTCTTGCGCCTCCACCGTTCATCATAGCTCCACGTTCCATCGCATAGTAGAGTAGTCCGCAATGCAAATGGTTGGTCGGGTTTCGGGAAGGAAACTCACAAGGAAGGCAAGCGAGCGAAGAAAGAACAAACCCCCACACGAAAACCGGCGAGTAATATTATCATTGCCCGTTTGTTGCTAAGCTAACGATTAAAACATGGCAACCGTCAAGTCATGCCATAAATTTTGGAATATCGCTTTCGCGGCGCAGTTTGCTCCACTTTCGGGTTAGGGGTGCCATCAAATACGCATCGAGCAGTGCTGGGAGCTATGTTGCGATGACTTTGGGATACTACCGTCATCCAAAACCCACCCGAGGGGTTACCGAGCGTATCGATAAAACTGGAACCATTATAACACGTTCTTAGTTTTTCTTTTCGCGTGATGGAAATGGTTAAGAAGATGGAGATGTTCTTCATCGCCAAAAAGAAAACTTGTCAAACATTATTCTGCAGCAAGGAAAGTATTTTCCATTGCCTGGACTGAGCTTATTTTCGTCCCAGAAACGGTTTTTTCCTATCCACAAATGTGAAATGTATAGCCCTAACATACTCAACGATTGACAAAGCCCTGAATCCCAACGCTGTAAGAACGCCTTTAATGACGCAAAAATACATAATGAGAAAATACTAAGAAATTATGAAAAGCACCGGTAGCGTAGGAAGATTGTTTCCCGTTTGTTCCTGGGCGCTGAATACTGGAGGTTGGGTGAGGGGAAAAATGCACAAAAAAATCTGCGCAAGTATGCTGAAGCGACATTTTCCCCGAGTGGCAAGATGGCTCCCTCAGTGCCACGTTTCGTGCACAGCCGTTTGGGTGCTTTAGAAAACTCGATTCGGTCCGTTGTGCATTCAACCTGGCGTGTTTTTCTTGTGCAAATGTCTTGTATTTGCTGTCCGGGAAATCCTTTCTCATCGTGCCGGTAGTTCGCTATCCTGCTCTCACTTCCTCTCTCGTTTTCCAAGTTTTTCCTCTTTTTCATTTCATTAAGGAACCCTCATTTTGCAACCATTTTCCCCCCGTTCATCCATCCTCCGCTTCCATTCGATATGATAAAGTGTCCTTGTGAGTGAAGTTATGGGAAGGAAAAAAACAAAAATGAGGCCAACAGAAAACTGCTTCGGGACGACAACGTTGAGGAACTTCATGAACTAAACCCGGACAGTATTGTACCGGTTATCTGCAGGAACGATGCATCGACTTTAATCTTCACGCTCGTTTTCTTTCGCTCGAACCTTTTAAGGAAAATATGAGGAAATGATTGACCAAGGAACACACGATAAACCACTCAGCCAAATTCATTCAATAATAACCACTTCTTCGTCGAAATCATCCAAATCCATCATCAATAAACCACATCCGAAGGGCATAGTGGTGTTTACCCAAAAGCGTAATAATTTACCACACACAGTGAAAGTCAATTGCGAAAACTCATCGGTTTCGATACACTTTCGATGTTGGCCAATCCAATCGTTTATTTTCGCGAGAATCCAATAAAAACGTCTCATCCAATAAAACAAACCGGCGATCCGAAGGAAAACTAATTTAATGAAAAAGAAAACCGTACCGAGTAAACAAATCCCGCGAATCAGACAGATTAAATGGAGTTCGTAAGACTCGTGCAAACTACGCTTCCCTCCTCCCGTCACTTTCTTTTCCATCGCAACAATAAAGATCCTCCGAGTGGCTCGACGGTTGAAGATGTACTTTATGAAATCAGTAAACAACTTGTAACGAAATTGCAAAAACGCAAAGCCAAAGAAAAAGAAACAATACTCCACACGTCGCTGTTGCACCACCCGAGTTGTTTCTTACCGAAACGAAGCCACTTTACTGTGCAGAGCTAAGGACCGTACAGCCCGAATGCCCAGCGTCTTGGAGGGAAGATTTGAAGCTCCGAGAAAAGGGCGAGCTCAAATTGACAAGGGAAAAACGGTTTCCCAACAAGAGTGTGAGTTGTTTATGGATGGGCTTTTCCTATCGAGTCGGTGCATCGGTGCAAGTTTAATGCGATGCTTTCACTTATCTTCGAGACACGGCTAAACTTCCCGAGATCTTCTTCAGCTCGCGCCGTGGGACAGAAGGATGCTGCATTTCGTTTCGCCCTACCGGAATTTAGCAAAGAAAAGCGAACTGCAGTAGCAAGGGGGAAGTATTTGCATTATGCAACAGGCTAGCGGTTTGGGGGTGGAATTTTTACAGCAAAATACTTCGCGCATCGTGCCGAAGTAGATTCTCCTCCACGTACCTTCTTAATCGCCCCGGGGAAGGGAAAATAAACCACCAACCGCACCACGGGCCGCGGATATTTCACGCGAACTTTTCCGGCGAGCTTTTTTTAACGATCATACCATACCGGATCTACCGACGAAGGGCGAATGGTGGGAGGGGGTAGGGGAGAGGGAGACGGAGTCTGCACCACCGTTAGTGACTGGGAGATCCGCGAAAACCGCGAACGGACGAAATGGAGCATGAAACCGTCGGCGAGAGAAAAGCCGGTGAGGGTGGCGCAATCATTTCCTGTATAATTTTTCGTTAAATCATCGGAATTCGATTAGAAAACAATTTTCGAATCGAACGTTTGTTCGGCTCCGGGAGCGGCGGTTTGTTTTTCTCTTGCTTCTTTTATTTTCCGCCGGCAAGCGGCCTTTTGGTGATGGACCGGTATGGTTTTAGCGAATAAATCAAGCCAAAAACGGTACAAGATGAAAGGCTGCTCCTAAACGGGCGAGTTTCCCACCCCCACCCCGTCCCCATCGAAAAGCCAGGGAGATGGGAAAACCGAAATGCGAAATGCGGGAGCGGAAAAGAGAAAAACACATGAAGAATTGTGCCGCGGGCATTTGCTTAATGACGATTAGCAACATTACGTTCGCGTCGGTGGTCAGTCGGAAGGGAAAAAGGTTTGTGCAAAAATGGGCAAACGGGATACAATTTAGAGCTTCCCCGTTTGGAGGGAGGGAGAGAGAGTGTGTGTGTGTAGAGAGGACGTAGGGGGTCCGTATCCGTTGACCTTTTTTTACTGTACTTTTTCCGCACATCGGATACGCGAACCGTTTTGTGGGAGAGATTTTCGCAATGAAGCAGGAAGTAAAAGACCACCCCCGAAAGTGGTGGAATGGGGTGGGAAACCCCCTTTCCTTCGATTCACTTCGATTTTCTCCACTGCCAGCGCGAATTAAACGCTGCTGCAATTTTGCCCCCCCTTTTCCGGACCGCAAACAGATGTCAGCAACGATTAGCTTCGAATTCGACAGTTGACATTCGGTTACGGGTTCGGGATTTTGAAATCGGTTTGAACTTTTGCTTTCCCCGGGCGGTGAAGAAGGGTTTCCTTCGCTTCCATTGGAATGCCGTACGCGGTTTCGATTGGCAAGTGGAAATCCGTGTGAAAGACACCGAAGTGTCACATCACATTATTGGGTTGTGGTGCACGACAACGATTGGCTAAACTGAAACAAATCGGACGTTGAATTCTTCCGTCGAGGAAGTCGTTTAAGGTGAAATGCCAATCAATGCAGTCCATCCAATTCTTACCAATGTTGCAACGAGATCCGCTGCAGACAAAAACGAATTTTATCGCTCCCTGCGGACACACTGGATGGAATCCTTTAACCCCATTCTAGCAACTGACCACAAGAGTTCACAACGACCAAGTGGAAAAACGATGGCAAAAGCCACTTCTATTGAGTCAGTGCAGTGACTCACTTGAGCGAGGACTAAAAGTGAGGTGGCCAAAAATGCTAACAAAAACACTTGCAAGCGAAAGAAAATATGGCCGAAAGCGAACTGGTCCATCAAATAAAATGCGCTTCGGAAAAACCGGTGTGGAGAAATCCAAATCCACAAAAACAAACCTCACACTTTCAGTCTCCGCACAGTTTTCCGCACTTGGTCCGCGTCTATTTTCTGTCTTCGATATTGACTAGCGGAAAATGTGCTTTCCCAGTCCCAGATTTTTGTCGATCCCTGCGGAAGCACCTGGAAAAAAGGTCAGCTGCCGATCCGCACTGCCTTTGCAGGCCATTGCACCAAAACGTTCGTCCCCCTTGGGGGTGTGTGTGTGTGTGTGTTTGTTTGGTAACAATTTCAATGTTCAATGGTTCGGCGGTTTTCCACCCCGGCCGGTCCCGGAAAACGCCCGTCGTTGTTGTTGTTGTTGACCGCAGACGATCGTGGACGGTAGCCACCCAGCATGTTATGTTTTGGGGGTGGGGTGGGGGTGGCTGGGTGGTCAGCATAACGAGCAGCATTTGCACAGTGAGATAACATGAGTGATGGCGGTCTGCAGATAGACTCACGAGCGTTTCCGTTACTCCCTCCCGAGGGTGTGTAAAGGAGATGGCAATATACCAAACGGAAAAAAAACAAGAGGAAAAAACAAGTAAACGGCAGTTTGAAAAACTAACGCCGAAGCGAAAAAAGTCAGCCAAAAAGTGGTAAAGAAAACGCCACTGCGCCATCCGACGGTGCTCTTGGGGTGTTTGGGGTGGGGACACACACTTGGGGGGGCGGGCTGGCCACCAACCAGTCCGTGTGTGTATTTGTGGGTGCAGCAGATACCGCCAGATAGAGTGTGTGGTGTGTGCAGATGTTTGGTTCCCCCCTAAAGCGCGTGGGGAAACGATTTCCGCATAACGCCGCATAGTTATGCTTTCGTTGCGGGGTGGATGGCGCACATTGGCACAACTTTGGCCATATTTTATGGCGGTGGCCCCGTCTAGCCACAACAACACAACCAACCAAATGCGGTATGAGATTGAAAATGCGTCTCTGTTTTGTGCCTTGGGGTTTTGGGAGGCTGCGACCGAAAAGCGCCCGAGTTAGGAAGGTGGGAAAGTAAAACGAAAACCTTAAACTCCATCCGGGGCCTTCCGTTTCCATCGAGGGGTGGCTCCACCCGATCCACCTGTGATCCACCGTGAAGGCGTGAAATCGAATCGATTTTCGGGGACTAACTGTTCACGTCCGGGCGGTGGAACTGTCCGAACGGTGTTCGGACCCTTTGCCGGGTTTTTATTAGTGACAACGTGGCACCTGCCGTGGAGTTGACATGCGCCAAAATGTGCTCACTCTTCCGATGGCCTCCATTCCCTCCAACCCCCCCTCACCTTGGCCAATCCGGCCAATGTTTTGACTTCACTCCAAGTGCAGCTTATTTTTTATTGCTTATCGCCTGCCCTAAGCCGCCGGTGCTTTCGGGGAGGGAGTTGGAAGTGATTCAAAATGCCGCATATTTGGCCATTCTTTCCCATTCCTTTCGAAGCAATAACGACCGTCGGCGAGTGGGCAAAACAAGAAAAGAAATGTCTTTATCTAGCGCCTTTATTGCATAGAAAAGCTAGCGAAATGTGTTAGGCACCAGCAGAAACAGCGTAAGCAAAGTTGAAAACTGCACGGACAGGATCCCTCCCCCATCGGACGAAAAAGATAACATCATGGAACACGCGTGTGCGGGGACTAATCGGGCCACGGGAAATACTTTCCAGTTGCGGGAGAGCAAGTTTGCTTCGTTGGTGAACGAACGAACGGCCGGAAACGGAGCAGAATAGAAGCCTTCCCATTGAAAACCTGCCAGGGCAGCAGAACATAGGAAAAAATGTGCCACTTTGAATGTGCTTTTATGAGATCAAACGGGAGTAGCAAACTTTAGGTTAACTCCTTCCATGGAGGATTCTAAAAAGGAGCTTTAGTTTTTTTTCGGGATTGAATCAGACATTCCCGGGTTGATTGGCTATCAAAATAAACATTCTCATCAACATTCGTTGAAAATGCACGAAATGAGGTCAATCTGTCTGCAAATGGTTTGTTTAGTTCTATTTTATTTCCATTTTATATCTGCAAGAGAAAAATATTCTACCTCAAGTTTATATTTCATATAGTTTTTCATTTCATTTCATCAGCAACCGGAATGGAACCACGAAAAAGAGTTTGAGGTTGGTAAAATCGTGACCAAGATGCCATCGTGTCACGGACGCTGAAGACCATCCTTATGCCGTGCGTGAACAACGCGAGAGGCTACCAGACAGCTAGACAGACTCTGAACAAACAAGCAAACCGAACAAACAAACAAATCACGAAAAACCACTCGAAGGGCACAACACGAAAAAAGCAAATTAAATGGCTTCGATTGTGCAACGAGAACTGCCGATGGCGCAAAGAGCGAGCTCGCGCGCTTTCAAGGTGCGCCCAAGGAAAAAGATCGGAAAATGAGGTAAAAACCGAACGTGTTGAAAATTATGATGATGGATGCTGACGGACCGAGGAAGGAGGAGGGGTTCACTGCGTCATTGCAACCGTTTGAAATGCAAGATCAGAAGAAAAAGAAAAGGTGCCGCGGGGGGGGGGGGGGGGGGGGGGGGTAGAAGAGAATTCAATTTGAAATTGTTATTTTTCATGTTACTTTCCCCAAAATTACCGACTTCGAAAGGTTCCCCATTTTTGTTTTTTTTTCTGTAAGCTGCCAACGATTTTTCTTTCCTTTTTTTTGCCCGTTTCAATCAACAACAAGTCTTCAACAATGTGTCGGCAGAAACAGCACATTTCCAGCGCCTTCGAAAAAGGCACTCCCACCCACATGCCATAATTTTCTCCCTCCCACGCCATCGGCCATTTGTTTTGACGTTTAAAAGTCAATCCCGTTGGACTTCTGACAGCTTCGGGCAGCCACAAACGGCGGCCTCCAGGTCCATCCAAGACATCGACGGATGTTTCCGGTGGATGGATGGATGGATTCATTTTCCAAACCTTGCCATCGTCATGAGAACCTTGCCCAAAACCCTCCCCCCATGCCTACCCCCCTTTCTTCCATCGGTTTCTTTTGAAGAGGGGGGAGGGGAAGCGTGAAGAGACCTTGCGGTGGGATTTAATTGGCGACCGAAACGCGATCCAGCATTTGCCAACCGTTTTCACAGTAAGCAGAACACTTCGGAACACGTCTAACGCAACAAACGGTGAGGTGCGTGCTGCCACCGACGGCGCAACAGGCGGCAAAGACCTGGCCTCCGAGGGGGGAGAGGGAGGGAGAGGGGACGGTCAGGCCTACCGCCGTGCAGACAGACAGACCCCGGCAGCGGGGTTTCATCAAAAATTCTTCCAATAATTGATGAGAATCATTTTTCACCGTTGGAAAAAAGAGAATTCAGCTGGCAAATACACACACACACGTGCGAGAGGGTCTATACCATCGATTGCTGACCTTTCCGGGCGCGTTTGGCTTTTGCTTTGGCGCTTGGGAAAAGCCCGGACTTGAAGGAAAAGTTTGGCTGCGATTTGTTCACTCACTTCCCGCCGCGGCTTCGTTCGTGCCGATTGGCTCGCTTTATCACGCCGCACTTTCCCTTCCCTCTTTTCCTTTCCCAGGCCACTTTCGCTGACTCATTCAAGCCAGCTTTCCGGCCAACTTCCGGCCAACATATGTTTCCCCCCGGTTTCGGAGATTCTCCACATCGCCTGCGGAAAAGATGCTATCGTACCCAGGGGCTTTGCAGGACAAACGGGGAAACCGCTCTAACGCATCGCTTCACTGTCCTTTTTCCCCTCCCCATCCGACCTGGGGCTCGTCTCGTCTTCAGGGGGAATGGGTTTTAATTTGGGTTTTTTAAAAGGGACGCAACACACACTCGCCGGTGGTGCGCCCTTGACGCGAGTCACCGAACCGCTGAACGGCCTCTAAACGACCACAAAAGGGACAGCAATTAGTGGATGTAATTGGCCAAAAAATGGAAATTATGGCGTGGCAAGCGATGGAGCTTCGCCATTTGCAAGGGTCCACACACCGCTCCACCAGCGGAGAGTTATTAAATCGCCAGAAGTGCACATTATGCGCAACAGAAACATTAAACCGAAGGCACCGAGAGGCTGACGCAATGGGGCAGTGGACCAAGCGTCGTTATGAATGCGTTCTTCAATGGTCCTCCCTTTGCAAGTGCTCTTCTAAAGTACTAAGACTCCGCTGACCACGAGTGGAACGAAGTGATGAACGAAGAGAAAGAACAAATATGATAAGACGCTTTTGATTGGGAGTAGGAAACAAGTTTTAGCGTTCTTCGAATGGTTATGAGACTGGAACACGCAAGAAGTAGAATATTTGCCGAACGCAGACGACGAAAGGGGATTTCGTTTCTTGGAGAATCGATTTTTCCACCGAAATTGACATCTTCCACTCTGCATAACTTAGCATCAGACTTTCTTGACCCAAGTCGTCAGCAAGTCTTTAAGAAAGCAAATTAAATAAACATTTCACAGAGAAAACATTATCAAAACCTCTTAAGCAGTTGTTAACGAGTATCTGAGGGTCACAAATAAAAATAAAAAGAATGTCTAGTACCTGCGTGGAATTTACGGACGGTGAAGAAATGGTCCAGCAAGTCAAGGCAAGGTCATTATAAATTGGATCCTACTTCCACCCAACAAAAGCCACAACAAGAAGGACACTTATTTTAAACACGTCTCACGTCACCTTCTGCCAAAGCTTTTCCAGCCAACTCGCTTTCATTGCACGATCGCGGGCAGGTTTTCCCAAGCCGAAGCGGGCTTCAACCAAAGACGTAACTTCGCCCACGGTTGCACAGAATAAAAGCGAAAACTTCAAGCACACAATACACGAAGGAACTGTTTCAACCGCTTCATCCACTTGACCGAAAGACTCGAAAGCCTCAAAAGTGCGGCCCTTCGGTTGGTAAATGCATCACCCGACACTTGACTTGACTCTCTCTCTTGTTAGAATCGGCTGACTCGTTCGGTGCAGCATAAGATTCGCGATTTTTCGAACTACAAAACGCACGCTTGAATGAATGAAAAACTTGCCAAAAGCAGCATTTCATCATCATCAAGCGATTGGGAAAAGGAAGACGAAAATCAGACACGCCACGCCAAATTCGAACGGCGAAGGAAAAGGTGCGCAAAACCCTGGGAAAGCCCTCCGCCAAAAAGACTGGTTGCCCTCAATGGGAATAAAATGGAGTGATCGAGCAAAGTGTGTGTGTGTGTGTGTGGCGGCAATCTCAGGGTGGGAAAATCGACCGGGAAAAGTTTGGCCGGTGTGTTCACCAGCCAGTCCCGGTTGAACTTAAATCAAAGTCATTTACTTTTTTGTCTGGTTTGGGCTTAAAGGTACGCTAAATGGGCGAAAGCAAATAAAGAAAAAACAAAAATCAAATGATTCCAAAACCGATACCGAACACTCCGACCGAAACAGCTTTTCGACTCCTTGGGCGGAAGTCAGTGTTGTCGGGGGTTTGGAATGTTTCCCCCCTTCTTTTTATCGCCATTATTTTTATTATGGTTTGTAACCTGAATTGGTTTTTGGTGTGCAACTTTTCCCTACAGATTTTTCCAACGCGCAACGCGCTTTAGCTGCGCGATGGGCGCAATTGGCTGTTTCTTTATTTTTCAATGCATTTAAATCACCGATGAGCAATCGCCAAATGGTCGATCTGAAGCGGGGGGAAAAAAACCACCACCACCACCACCACCAACTGATGGCCGGCCGTGGGTTTTCTTCTCCGGTTTCGAGTGGTTTTGCCTGCGCCGAGCTCCAGATATTGCGCCTCGAGATTCCATTCCATCGGGCATTAGGGCAAACGGTCAATTGTGCGCCAATTATGCCTGTGGCCCATTGGAACAATTAATCGTTAGGCCTGGTCCCTCCCTTCGAGCCTTCTGCCGGGCGCCTAAACCCACACCAAATAGAAAAAAGACGAGCTAAGAGGGTGGAAATCAAATCAAAAACCCCCCGGACGAAATAAAAAACAGTGTTCGCGATCTTTTAAGCATTTCGGGGTGGAATTGAGGCCGTTCGAACGACTTTGACCACTTTCCTTTAGCATTTACCTAACCGCCCAGAGTCGATCGCTGTTTTTGGGGTTAACTCCAACACTCGGGCGGCTCGTTCTCGTTTCTCGCTAGCTCGAAATGAAACATGGACGGCGAGGCGAGCGGTTGCGTAAGACGTCCCAAATCGACGCTTGGACACCGAACATTGCACCATCATCAGAACCCAGACGCGTTCCTTGCCCATTTCCGATGCAGCGACCATCGGGTGGCGGAAGCACACAGTTGATAAGAGATTTCCTTTCAAAGTCCGTATGGTAATGTTTCTCCTTTCTTTCTTCTTTCCTTCTTCGACGGCGAAAAGTGTTCGTGTGTCCATAGTACGTAAGATGTTTCAGCATCGCATCAGTTTCACTGCCGCACTTTGGTTCGGTTTGGTTGATCAGTCCAACAAAAACCACAAACCATTCATGCCCGGAACCAACACACGAGCACAACGAGCTCGGTTCGAGATAAAAGTAAAACTAACCTAGTAAATCAACGTTGCGCCAAACCCACGCGCGCTCGACATTCTGGTATGGGTGCGTGCCAACAAGACGTGCGGGTTGGATCTAACAGCGAAAACTCCAAAGATCGTATGAGGTTTGCGGAGATGCCGGGGCCCTGAACGAACGCGAGGAGAACTGGTTGACCTTGCTCGCGATTTCTTACTTTTCCGTCAACTGCAACTGCGGCCGAGAGACGCAGTAAAGCATACCCTACGCGATCTACTGGGAAGTATAAAGTTCGAGAAATTGCAATTAGCGAATGTTTTCTAAACAAAACGACGCTAACCAGAAACGCAATTTCGTCAGGAGATGTTTTGTCTAAACCATAGTTTTCGACTATGAAGTCTGGTTTTATTGAGAAATGCCAATTAACGTTTGTTTGTGGTACGGGATTTTGTATACGTCACGCAACTCCAGAACCGTGTTCCCGAACCAGGGGGTTTTATTGTCTCATCATCATCATCATCAGCACGGTAAATACTGGAATCTCCCACCACTGAAACCAGTTTATGATTCACGTTTCGTACATCTCGTTCCATTTCAATTGCGATCATCTGCGATTTCTGCCTCTTATTCTTGATGGTACGATGAGATGGAATCTTGCCTGCGTCATTTTCGAGATTTTTTAGATTACTTTCTTCCCATCGAAACGCAAAGTCCCCGGTGCGCGCCAAAAACCAGTTGGTGCGTAATCAACTGGTTCACTTTCTACTACTTGCAGGCCACGTGCAACCACTTGTTGGAGTGGCGTCGACCGCGACCAACAGCTTTGAGGCGCAGACAGACCGACCGATCAGGCGGCGCGCAAAGAGGTCGAGAGCTATGTACGAAGCTACCACACAAACTTACAACATATCGAGACGCTAAACAGTGGGGTATTGGCCTCTGTTGAGTGTGGATATGAGTTTACATGATCTATTAGCTGGCGTAGGGCGCGCACACAAGTGCCACTACAACGCTGGCGAGAAGGGCCTCCATTACACCTTACTTGGCTACCGTCCATTTATAGCCAGTGGCTACTTTTGAGAGGCGTGATTAGATTTGAAGAAGCATGGACACGAGTGGTCCCTAAGACTACATAAGTGCATTAAGCCAAACATAAGGGAAGTATTTCCTTCTGCTGCTTAGGAACGCTATAATTAACTTAGATGTATCTTGAAGGAATGAATCAATTCTCAGCATATTGGACATTGGACCAGAATGACCAGAATACAAACTTACAGCATTTTCCGGCTTTTTATTCCAAAGTCCCATCAAAACACTAACAAGTACCAGGTTACATCTGACCAGTAGGCGACGAAGACCAAAATTTGAGAGCTGTCAAATCAAAGCTACCGGGAAATGCTGTAACTTCAAGACATGGCTGTTAAGGAGAAGTGCCACGTGCGGGAATCAAAGAGGGCTACCATTTTAGTCACCTAGCAACTAGACCTAACTGCGTGGATAAACCTCAATTTAAAACCCACCCTGCTTCCATACGATTAACTGAAAAAGGGATCGTAAAGCCGTTATCACCACCTCCCGCACAAACATTACAAGCGCGCTACCATGATCACAAATACACAGCAAGTAAAAAAATAGAACTACTCCCATCTCCCATATTTCCCTCCGAACGAACAGTTCCCACTCATTCGCTCACTCCGTGGCTACAACGGTTGACGCGAATTATGCAAATGTGTTCCGCGCGCGAACATGCGATCGAGGCCAAATGGGGCGCGTAGCATAAAACGCATTCAAATCAGACCGCAATAGCGAGGGGTGGGAGAGATGGTAGTCCCCCAGTTTTTCTGCTACTCAAGCTGAATTTACACCACGCAAAACACCCCAGAGGTTCGCTCCTGGTTCGCTGGCTGGAATGTTTGACTTCGGGGAACGTGGAGAGGAACACCGATCACCAATTTCGTGTGTGTGTTTCGATTATGCAATCTCTCGCACATCGTCGAGCTCGAGGCACGAGTTCCGCATGGGAGCGGAACCGGATTTCAAAAGCGGGTTTCGGTGAGCTTTGTGGACTAATGTTGACAGATTTGCAGAGGCGGAGGAGGATGCGGTAATAGTGTTGTCTGTGTTATGCCTACCCCAACATCAACTTTGCAATCGGTTTATGATTAAAAAGGGGCAACACAAAAAAACGGTTTCACTAATGGGATGGTCACGTTAATTGTACCTGTTTTGATTAGGACTGTTGAAGATTGACCTGCAATTTTATCAAATTTGAATTCCTAGATAATTGAAGATATCAGATGTAGAAACTTTCTTATACAAGTTTATCACTCGATCCAAACGTTATCTACAACATCTTTTACTAGTAAAGCTAATGAGAAACCTGTTATCTTTTGTAAGATCGATAACAACCAGACACCAATTGGAGAAAGCGCTGTACGAAGAAACCATACTACTTGATTACGTCCCATTTGGAATAAAGTCAACTTGCTGATGCGGGAAAACATGGAAAAGGCACCACCATTCACTGATCACTGCCAACACAAATCTAACATGTTGGACAGTGATAATCCCCAACGAATGTTTCCACCTCAACCAATCCGTTGGCCACTTCTCCGTACCGCCATACGTGCTCCATTCGGGGGCGAAGGTATGACTTTACTACCCGCAATATAACCACGTCCACGGGTCGCCAACTAAGCTTCACCCGGTTTCGAGGTTTCGATCCCGGGTGCCGATCATGACCTTCCCTTCAGGGGCGTTTTACGGCGAAACTTGGACTTGGACGTGATCGTGGACCGAAAACGGTCGGAAGATGAACACCGTATGAACCTGTGTGATTCTGGCTATAAAAGCTGACGTTACGACCACTGCAACTAACGAATAGCGATTTGTGTCGAGAGCCGGAAAGACCAGAGTCTCATAAGCGGTGAAATGGATTACAAGTTCGTAGGTCTTTGCGTGATGTACCTGCTCGGAGCGATGGCGGTGACCCCTGGAAGGGCCGAGACGACTTCCAACTGTACAACGGCGTTCGACGCGGCACTCAAGGAATGTGCGTCCCAGTTGGGAATATCGTCCGATCGGTTGGAGAATGAGTACAAACTCTTGCTATATCCGGCCGATCGGGACAGCATGTGTCTGGTACGATGCGTTGGAGTCTTGCTGCGCTTTTGGAACGACACCACCGGTCTACGAGAGTCCGCCATCCGGCAGTACTATAAGCCGGCTCCGGAAGACGTCTGCTACCGAAATCGAACGCAGTGTTGCCTCGACGCCCTCGAGCCGACTGTGACGGATGTCTGCGAGCGGGCACACCGTTCGTTCCTGTGCTATCATCAGCAGTACGGATACCTGGTGAAGCAGGACCGATATGTGCCCAAGACCAGCCTCGAGATGCGTCAGGTGCAGCAGGATTGTCTCGATATTCTAGGACTTGCTCCCACTCGACTCCACCAGTACCGGGAGGGTATCTTCCCGGATGATCCGGAAACGCACTGCTTCATCCGATGTGTTGGATTGCGGACCGAACTGTACAGCGATCGGGATGGACCCAACGTGGACCGGTTATATATCCAATGCGAGTCCTGTGCCGACGAGAAAGTGTTTAAGGAGCGTGCGAACGAATGTATCGCTTCCCAGCGACGTCAGAAGTTGAGCAAGTGTACAGCGGCGTATCGATCTTTGTATCAATGCTTCCGTGACGATCAGCTCGATATGTACGCTGGTGTCACAACAACGACTCCAGTACAAACCTCACCGACCACCACACCAGCTCCGACGGTAGTATCCAAAGGACCTCAGGGATATTTCAAATCCAATGCTCTCGCTGGCTATCCAATTAAGAAACAGAAGAGAGAACGACAGGCGCTTCAGTTGGAGATCGTCTTCGAGGATCTCTCCAATCAACCGGCTAAGAAGTGAATGAAATTGTAAAGCCGGGAGAAACGGTGGTGTTACTTCTGGTAATAAAATTATATAACCAACCATTTTCTAACCATCAACAAACCATCAACGTGTCTTCTTTTTGTGGTGCATTTGCGTGACTTCTTTTATTCAATCGTGATTGTTTTTTCCACTTCTGGGTGGGGGGCGGAGGAGGAGATTTCGTTACGTAATGTGAGGCATTTTCCGACCGATTCCGTGTGATTCGTGTGATAGTGAACTAGTTTTCCACCGGCTTCCAACCGCTCAGACAAAACAACAAAACGGATGGAGTGAAGAAAGGGGAGAAATCTCCACACTGGCTCTGGACAGTGATGAACGCGCAATCGTACGTTTCCTAAACAAATGAAATCTTTACGATGGGGCGCCCGAAAGGGGTAAGAAAATGGAAAGTGGATTGTTGGGAAAATAAAATCAAACCCCAGCACCCGAAACACGCACCAAGGCATGACCCACAACCCGCGCGCGGTCGGTTTCGTCTTTGGTTGGAGTTATTTGGAAACCATTTTCTCACCACTCCCACCGCCCCCCCGCCCCTGGTTGGATTTTGGAACCACAATCGGTACTCGACTGTTACATACCCCCATCACGACAGTTTCGATACACTCGATCGTTCGCTACCCGATCCATCGACTTTTTAATTGTCCATTCCGTCGCGTTTGTAAGCACGGGGTGGTGCTATTGCTTTTTTTTCTTGCGGTAGCTGATTATCGTTGTAATTAAAGCGCCGTTTGCACGTGTTAAAAGACCCGGGCCTGGTTTATTCGCATCATACGCCACACTCCGCCGAAATGGGAACGCACGAAAGTTTCCCACTTAAAGGAGGAAAACTCAACACCGTAAGCGATTGGAGCACGTGGCGCCGAGGAAACTTTTCGAAAGCGTTTGCGTGGTTTGTGGTTCCGTTGCTACAATGGTGGAGTGTTTGGAGCTCTAGTGTTAGATGGAGGAAATTATACTCGAACGGAACGTTTTTAGACCAGACTCAATATATTGTGTGCCCGACGTTGATAACCTTTTAGTAATCTTATCAGTTGTGTGGGTTAACGCCGGTTGACATTATATAACACTCTCTCGCCTTATCGCTTTTTGAATAGTTTACAGAGGCAGATCACATAGTAAACATATAACTGAAGGGTGCTAAAAGAAAAGAATTTTCACAATAATGAAAAGCTCACCTTTGGTATCTTTATATTATATCCCACGTTTAGTTCGAAAAGAATGACGCCTGGGTTGGGTTGGGATGGGTTTACAGGAAAAAGAGAATTCTCAACCACTTTCACATAAAATTTACACTTTTACACACAAGCACAGACACTTTAAAACACTCTTTTCGTACACTGTTTCCGGTACGGTAAATTTTTCAATTCACGGCGGCCACCGACGGCCGGTCCAACCGACCGATTTCTTTTTTTTTCCTGATTATTTCAATCACTTTGACTTGGCTTCGGTTAACACGTGGATAAACTTTCACTCCTCCCTTTTCTTACCACTTACGGGGGGGACGTAAGCAAACAGACGAACAGACGGCACTGCCATACGGTCGATAAGAGTGTGATTTAATCTGCTGCCAGATAACTAGAACAATCGAAAGGAAAAGATTTCTTATTAGATTTTTATTACTCGAAAGATAAGCAGCAAGCTTCGGGGAATGATACCAATAAATCGTTAAACCATAAACCTAGATGATAAAATGCTTATCGCCGCACACGGTTATCGAAATTTCTTCGGATCGAATGCCGATTGCTTCTGGTTTGTTTACAAATAGCATGCTTCTTTCTTTCGCCACCTTTCCCCCTCGATACTCTATCGAATTAGCGTCTCGCACTGTTTCGTTCAAGAGTAGCGCCTGTCAAAAAGTTTTCTGCTGTTCTAAACTTCTCGAAGGCTGCGACGAGATGCTTCTACGATTTTCATGTGTGCAGCAGAACACTTTCGATAAATGCGACGAAAATATCTGGAACGCAAGCGAAAGTGGTCACGGCGTATCGGAACAAGTTTAGCAAACACGACTGTCCACTCGACGAGCGGGATCGATACTTCGCATCAATGAAGGACAATCCAAGTTTGCGCTAATTATACACAATCTTCTCATGTAGGCGTTTGCGCTGGGGGTTTTAGGGGGCACGATAAATAAAATGCCGCAGCATCTGTGGGCACTAAATTCCGATACACACTTTCACAGCAAGCCTCGGCTTTTCGTTTGGTTCCGCTGTTTTGTTTCGAAGCTAGTGCGGATGCACGGGACATGCCGAAAAAAAACCTCTACATAATTTTGGCATTTTGACGAGCTGACGACTTTCGCACAGGATATTTATAAAACCACACACCCGTGCACTCACACCGAATTCGTGATGCTTTTTTCACTGTCGATGCACGTTTTGCAGAACGCTCACGCCTCGCGCACCGAGCTCCTTTCACTTCGGCCGACCGATGAAGACTGAAACGAAAATAAAACCGAACTGTCAGTTGAGGGGATTATTTACATTCGGACCAAGAATACTTCAATGTTTGCTAATAACTGCAATATTGTTGATAACTTGTTGGATTCTGAACCAATTTGTACATATGACCCCTCAAATGAAAGGTCTTGTAAAGACGCGCAAATGTGTCCCAAATTGTAGTAATCGATCTTGTCTAGTTTTTAACAAAATTATTCAACCTACCAACCCATTCACCTTTCGTTAACCAAGGTTGCAGGCAAAAGCTAGTCCAGCTACCAAGGTTTGGATAGATAGGCTTGTAAACAAGGCAGCTACAGTAAAGCTGTTCATCTTCAGGTATTATGCTTTCAAACTGACGGTTAACATCACGTTTGTGATATGAAAACGAATGAAATGTCCTGCTCTTTAGTCATCTTTTCTTTCTTTAAACACACAATTAGAACACATCACACCAGATATAAATGATTTTACATTATAAAGTATATTTTTATTCAAAAATTCTCTTAATTTTTTGTTTATTCCTTTCCATTCGAGTTTTTCTGCGTCATTGGCTGTTGGTGCTGGGGACACAGAGAATCAAGGGGTTGGAAAGAAAAACACTTCCCTTTCTCGTTTCTGTCGGAATACAATCATCCTTGGAAACAAAACATCGTCCAGAGAATCAGCTTTTTAAGTACAAATATGTTTCCTCCTATTGAAAATTTGCAACGTTCATTCGGTTTAAGTGTGGGGAAAAAACAATAATTTTCAAAAATCAACCATGCTTCGTTAGCATCGCGTTAGCATCGCGTCCCACAAGGGAAACGGTTCGCACAAACTATCCTTTTCTGCTTCCTCTGGTTAAGAAACCGAGCCCAGAGAACGTTCCAGCCCACTGTATGGCTTAGACGCCTTGTTTAATAGAAAAAAGTGTAAGTTGTCTGCAAAATACTGTGTTTTAATCGCTCACCCACTTGCACGATATTTTAGCTATAGCATAAGAATATTATCTTCGCTGTTCCGATTCAAGTTTACAGTAAATTTTCTCCTATCAATATAAGTATAAGTAGCTGTATATTTTTCTATATAATTTTCTTCCTCCTTGCACGAATCTGGAGCATTTTGCATTCGTCCCAGTTACATCAACGAATGATTAAAACAGGAGGGAGTGGAAAAAAACAAACAAACATAAACCTTCACTTTGTTCTTTCTGCTACCGTAACAAAAACAAAATCATATTAGAAAACCTCCTCGCCACGGTCGAAAGAAAAATACATTCTTTCCTTTCCATTAACACCTACTCAACGTTGCCGTAGCATTGTTTTTTTATATAATTAATTCGATCACATGTTTGTTGTTTTGAATTTTGTTTGCCTTGTCTTGTTGCTTCGCTGAAGCGCAATTCGTTTTCAGCACGAGAAAGAGGCGAGCCTATTCGCTCCAAGGCAAAGTAACTTACTTGTCCGAAAGAAAATGCATTCCTTGTTTCGTTCTGTATTTTGCGGCTATAATTTAAAGTTGTTCTATCGTTATGCATGAAACAACGGTTTAACATATAAAAATGCCTTCTTGTCGTTCACCTCGTGACACCTTCTCGCTTCTCGTGTGTCCTTCTTAAGGACATTTGTTCCTCGGACAAAATGCGCACCGCATCGGTGTGGTTAGTACGAATAAAAATTCGGTGAAATAGAGGAGTACTTCTTCATTGCACTGTGCGAAACAAACAATTCTATGGTTGGCATAAAAGTATGAAAATATGGAAAACAAAAACATAATCTCCCTTCAATCGACTGGGTCTGTTGTGTTGTGCAAAGCATAAAATGGAGGAATCAAAGAATGATCACCGATCTCTCTCACCATTTCGAACGGTGCGCGCTTTTAAACTCACCAGCGAACGAGCCCTAAAACTAATCATAATAATAACTTTAAAACAAACATATTGCCACTAACAGTACGATTAAAATTATCTCACTTAACGAAAAAAAAAAACACTAGGGAAACAGTAGCGGACACGGGCCATGCGTGTCCGGACGAGACGAAAAAATAATGCCTCCTATCTTCGTGAGCCGCGTTTGATTCTTCACTGTCCATATATTTACACACTTTCGCAACCGGAACTCGGGTTGAAGTTAATGTCCCGCGCTCCCATCATCTTAAAACTATTTCAATTAATTGCTCTATTTGCTAAAAAGTCAGTCATTTGATGCTTGTTTCTCTAGTTTTAAACTTTGTTATCTTCTGTTGTGTGTATGTGTTTTTAGTTATCATCCTTCTACCAAATGTTTTACTATCGCTCCCACCTTGTTCTAAAATATTCCTCCTCCTCTTACACAGTCCGCGGAAAAGACGCTCCCGTAAAAGGATCGGGCACAGCACGGGCCTAAGAAAAACGTCACTGGTGGGTGGTGGTTGTGGTACTCGGGGAAAAGAATACCCCGGTGTCCACCGAGACACCGGCCAGTGGCGGTGTCTGGGATTGGTTGCACAAAAAAGGCACACTCTTCAGCTACGATTTGCGCGTTGGTTTCCGTTTTGTTCTTCGCACCAGTTCGTTTCCCTTATTGCAGACGCTATGCTTTTCCTTTTTTTGTGTTGCTATAAACGGTGGTTATATTCCCCTTAGTGGGAGAACTCGACTGGAGCTTCGCTTTCTATTTCTTGTATGATATCCTTTTACTATATTCTGTTTCCTTCAAATGTTTAGAATGTGTGTATTATTTCTCTGTTGTTTCAAAACGAAACAAATTTCGTTCTTTTCGCCTTCGTTTATCCCCTCTACAGCGGTACACGTACAATCTATGGAAACCGTATGATTTACTGTAAATTACTTTATCATTTGTTAATCATGAATTGAAATGAAGTAAGCAATTATCTACAAAAATTGTCTCCGTATGCCCTTCTGCCAGGAAAGGAGGGAATACAACTAAACCACACTAGCGGTCGAGTAACTAACGAACAGCAAAGATAACAGCAAAGCAGTAGAAAATTAAAACGATTCTCTATGAGTAGACTGACACTATCCAGTTAATGCTATCAACACTATTTCCAACTTAAAAACGAATCCATTCGCTAATCTAGGTGTACGATCGAGCAGGTTGGCAACATCATCTCCACCAACAAAACGCGTTAGGTGTTCGATTTCCATTTAGTGAAAAGGGGAGAACATTCGTTTCTTTGCGAAGCCCATCGATAGTACCGCGCAGCGAAAAAAAAGATTTCTTAAGGATTAAAATGCACTTAAACTAAGCGTATTGAATACAATAAAATTCTCTCCTCAACTTTCTCCCAAGCCATTCATCAACGAACCGGCTTTGCAACGAAACGGACAGATTGGACAAACAAAACACTTTATCGGAAGTCCCTTGAAAAGGCAATGGGTATAAAATGAGTAAAATAGAATAACTCTTAACATAAACGTATTGACACTGATCTATGTGAAGTGCGATTCACGATCGTGACCGTTCATTCCCCTTATCATATCGTTACACTTTCATCGCTACCATCGGTCCTTTTTATTATAAAAACGGTGGATCGGCGGGGGAATCCGCAGTGTTCCTGTGGTGCATTGTTTGGACGTTCCAGCGTCCCGCGGGTGGTTCCTTTTACGAACCAACTGCACAACAGTTGCACAAACCCTCCCCTCTCTATCTCTCTCGATCTCCGCCAGGGATCGGTCAGGAGGTACAACCGACCATATTTCGAGTGTTCTCAAGGTATGAGTCTTTTAAAATCGCTTCACGCTTCTCTGAGGCACAAATGCACGACATATTTTTCCTATGTTTGATTATATCTCAGTGCTCCCCGCGGAGCAGCTCCATCAGCAGGTTGAACGAGGGTTCCTCGTCGTCCTTGGATTTGATGTTGAGCATTTCCTTTCCGACCTGAAAAGAAGACACAAAGGGTTTTAGAAAATGGCCACCGTGAACACTACGCACCACACCATACCTGACATGTTCGCTGTAGTTCTGGAATCCGCAGCAAAAGCTCCCCAAACTTGGCCGGCGATTTCGGATAGTAGGCCAACGTGTAGGCTTGCAGCGCTTGGAGGGCTTTCTCCTGGCTCGCCCGAACCTTTTCCGATTCTTTCAACTCGGAAGTGTCCGAGGACAGCAGTACAATCACTTTCATCGCCACGTACTCGTACTTGTCGACGCGCAATCGTCGCAGATGATCGGTTAGATTTAACATTCTTTCGATGCAAGTCTATGGAAAATGAAGGACATTGGTTTTCGAATGAATTTTAACCTAACACAGCATTCGGTAATAGTTCGAAACTTACCTGTAGTCCACTATTCTTAACCTGTTCCAGTGTGATCGACTTCCCAAGGGAGATCTTGATCTCTCCCGGTGTTGAAATTGAACGGTAGCAACATGAAAACAGCAACAGCTCACACCAGGAGTTGATCAGTAGGCAGATCTGGTCGTCGATCTATAAGAGAACGTGAGAATGAGAGTTAATTGAAATCATATCTCAAATGCTATGGGTAAAGGAAACGTACCGAAATATTCTTAAAAAGCGGCAAACTCTTGCACCACTTGACGATCTTGTACAGGCGATGGTCAGCTATGTTGCAGAGGTTTGCAATCAGATCGGGACTGCTCTCGGAAGAGATGCCGGCACTGCAGAGCAGCGGATTGTTCGCAATGTTCGTACAGTTACCCGCCGGCGGAGGTTGATTCAGCCGAGCCAGCTCCGCTGCGTTGTACTGCCACAATGGTTCAACGTCCATAATTTCCTGTAATGAAGCATCATACGATTAAATCAGTTTCGATGTGTTGTTCCTCTTTCCATGAACCTTGCGTACCTGTAACAGAACTGGAATGCCTGGTTGCATATGATTTCCACCTCCACTGGATCCACCGTTTCCATCGGCGCTTGGTCCATTGCTCATCCCGTTCAGTCCACCGTTGCTACCCCCGCCGGGCATCATCATACCACCTGCGCCGTCGTTCGTTTCCACCTTCATCTGCTGGCTCGAAACAACTCCTCCACCGCCACCGGCAGCGTACGGCGATCGGACCGATCCTCCGTACTGGAATGCACCGACCCCGGGCGACTCGCCACCCTGCATGCCGGCCGTATTCACCAACGGCCCAGGAAGAGTGTACGAGCACTGGTACGTCGAGCGACCACCACGTGTACGATCCTCACGAATAGCTAAAACAAAAAGGGATAAGCACCTTTAGTATCAATTCATTTCAAACATCACAGGGGATCTCTACCTTCCAACTTCATCCCCTTCTGAAGGCACTTCTCGAACCGGCAGGCAGGACACTTCTTGCGCGTCGCTATCGCCACCGGACAGGCCGCCCCCCTAAGGCACACGTAGTTCTTACGGTTCTGGACCGTGCGCTTGAAGAAACCTTTGCACGACTCGCACGAAAAGATGCCGTAATGGAAACCGGAGATTTTATCGCCACAAATCGGACAGGGACTGGAATCACAGGAGAGGTGGTAGAAACAATTTTAGCTCATTTATGATATCGAAGAAGATGTTGCTCCGTGAAGGTACGTACCTATTGATCAATTGTTGTCGGGAAATGCCGGGTGATGGAAGATGCTCCCCATCGTAGAGTAATTCCTCCTGCTTGAGAGCTTGCTGCTGTTGTTGATGTTGCTGCTGCTGCTGCTGCTGCTGATGCTGGAGTTGCTGCTGATGTTGCTGCTGCTGCTGCTGCTGGTGGTGCTGCTGCTGAAGATGATGTTGTTCGCTGTCCAGCATCGGTTTGAATAATACTGAATGATGCAGGGGAGACCCATTGAAGGACGCGACGCCTCCGCCGTTTCCACCGCCGGCGAATATGCTGTGCCGTCCCTGGATGGGCGAATGCGTCGGACTGAACTCTGAACTGTACGAGTAGCAGCTACTGTGCGACGCATCGCTGTTGTTCCGGCTGAGCGAAGGAGTGTACGGAGCGTGGCGTGACGTGAGCGGAGACTGGCTGGGCGAGCTGTGCGTGTACACCGAGTGGATCGCCGAGTCGGGGCTCGGATTGGCCGGCAGTAGTGTCGTCTTGGAGCGGACGAGCAGCGGAGAGTGGATAGCGTTCGGGGGCAGCGCACTACCACCACCCGGATCGCCCACCCCACCGGGGGGAAGCTCGTACTTCAAGTTTATCACATCCGGAAGACCCTTCTTGAAGGCTGACGCTCCTCCGGCTGCTGTTGGAATGTTGGACGATGGATGCTGGCCCAGACCAGCGACGTTGTACGCCAGGCCCGGGTTGATCAGTGGAAGCCCTGCTTCCGGTTTGATCAGCATACGGTTCGGAAGTGGTGAGTTGCTTGAGCTGCTCGAATGTCTCAACCCTGCGTGGGTACTACTGCTATGGCCGTGCAGGGAAACGCTGGCGTAACCGCTGTTGCTACTACTGGATGCGGTCAGTGCCAGCGGTTCCGTAATGCCCGGTCCACTAGTGGGCAGTTCGTGATCCTCTTCTTGCTTCGGCACAATCATGGCCACGGGGGAAGACGACGGTGCGTTCTGTGCCAGCTTACCCACACTCGAGCCCGAGCTGCTGTTCTCGTTGTCCACCAGCATCGGTTCCTCCGGTTCCGACAGCTCACCCTCCCAGGACATGGGCCGGGGTGCCCCCTTGCTGGCGCTTCGTTCCTCCCGCATATTCACCCCATTGGTCAGTGCAACGGCGGACACTGTCTTTTCGATGTTCGACAGCTCCGTGTCGGATTCGTCCGATTCCTCCATCTTCGGCACGGTTATCCGGATCCCTCCACCAACGTTTCCGAAGAACGGCGGTGCCGTCGTACCCGCCGGACTTGCGCCAGGAGTTACGTTGTTATTGTTGTTGCTGCTACTGCTCACATTGTTGTTGTTGTTGTTACTAAGAGTGTTGTTGTTATTGTTCACTCCCGACACACTCCCGCTGGACGTCGCTAGTTTGGCAACCATGGCCGCATCGGCTCCTCCATCGTCGCGATTAATCGTTGTGACCGACACGTTCCCTCCACGACTAGCCGGTGCCGCTCCGCCACCTCCTCCACCACCTCCGGCTCCGTTTACTTCCGTGGATGTCATTATTTTCATTGATTGTCTTGCTTGATGCGTGTCTGCTTTCCTGACGGTTCCGAAATCAATTCACTTGTCTGCTGTCCTTTATCCTTGTGGTCTGACACGTTCCTTCGTTTGCATTTCAGTGTTCACACCTCAAATGTATCATTGCCTAAAACGAAAACCAAAAGAAATCAATGAATGAATCATCAAGAATCCAGAGACATCCGGCTTAAAATAAAGTGCATTAGTGAGCTTGATGTGAAACCTATCGCCAACAACCCCCATTAGCCACCATTCAATCAACCCGAACGCTGTAAACAGGAAGAGGTAAATCCCCCCGAACGATCTCTCTCTCTCTCTTGTTCGGTCTTTTCATCAAGGCCAAAACACACAAAGTACTTTATCAAACTTTCCTCGTCCAAAATAGAACCGATTCTCTCCCGGCTTAGAAACTGATACTGCGAGCTCGTCTACTAATACTGTATTTATTTACATTCGGTGCCGTCATAATTGAACCCTCTTCCCCACACCCCTTAAGGGGGGGGATGGAGGCAGACAAACAAGATGCACTCGGTCTCTTTCATCCCCCTCCCCGAGTTACGGGGGGATGATTTATGTGATCTTCCCTTCTATTCGCTTCATCTCAACAGAACTCACCCACCGCCCGGTGGAGGCGCACGACGATCTACCACAGATTACTATTCCTCAACAACACACAACGCAACACAAACGTCAACACCCCGCGAGAGTTAGGTGGAAGTAATGCAAAGTCCACCCCGCGACGACGCGCCGAGAAAAATACACACACACACAAGTGGATTAGGGGTGGGGGGTTGCGATGCTGATGGAGGCGCCCTGTCTAGTGGGGAAAATGCACACACACACACCAACACGCGTACAAGCGCAGACCAAGCACGAACACATCGTGATCCCTCGTTTCGTACGGAAAGACACGACGACGACCTTCAGATATGTTGGATCCGTACGGGACGACCTTGCTTGTGCGTCATCGGCGTATTGCGCGTGTGCGTGTGTGTGGCAGCCCATCTAGCTGTGTGTTAGTGGGGTAGTTTTCCTAACCCCTCACACACACACACCCACAACCATACAAGGATGGTTTGTAGAAAGGGGGAGCAGAAGTGGCAGACGAGCAACTTCGAAGAAAGACCGCTCGCAGGGAAGATGGCGATGGGAAGCAGGGATGGCTGTTATTCGAAACGTTGCCATGGTGTTCGTGAGCAACATGGGGCTCCAAACGAGGGGGATGCAATATTGCTGTATAGCAGAGGCTGGCAATCTGTTGTACAAATAGTAAAAAAAAAAACAGAATGCAATCATTAGAATTCCCCATTTGTAAGCACTTTCTTTACAAAGTGTTTAGTTTTGATAATTAAATTTTTCACCAGGGTCCCGGTTTCATAACAAATAAAATACAAAAAAAATCATGTATACATTTGAAACACGACATAAAAATACCAAAGGAGGCATCGACAATTGCGATCCAATGCCTACTTGGATAAGAAGACAATGATATTTGTGTTCCCTAGAAAAGGAGGCGCATGGTTGTTCAACTCAAACATTTTGCGAATTTATTTTTCAGGTACGATTATTCGCAAATAAAACTTAGTTAAATTTCTTTCCAACCACGATTTCCAGCAACTTTTCTTCCCGGCAACACTGGAACCCCTGTGTGCATCACACCAACACATGGGACGCTTGCCCCAACCAGGGGCTCCCATAACATTTTACGTGTTGCTTTCTCGCCGATACCCTCGGGCGCCACCATGTCCCCAAAACGGTCCCAACCTCTTTCTGCGCATCGAAACATAAAATCATGCCGGATGAGTGAGGGGTTTTTTCTGCGTTTCCTTCTCTCTCTCTCTCGCACTCTTTCGAAGATGTTTCGTTTTTTGTGCTTCATTTCTCCATTCTCCATTCGATGCTCCCCATCGTGCACGTAGCCGACGGTGGAACCCGCGAGTTTTGTAGAAGTGTTCGCGGTTATCATCGCAAACAAAACGCGTCGGTCGCGAACATACTCAAACACAGAGGAAAAACATCACATACATACACACATAAGCGTGCTCGAACAGTTGTCGGTCGTTCGTTTTGTTTGATGATATACCAACCGTACCTTCGTTCTTCTCCCCCAGGCATCGCCCCCCTTTACATACGTCGCCGTTTTGGAACGGTAAATTATGAAAGCGCTTAAAGTGTTGACTTTGTGGCGGAAGCTATGCTGTGGCACAGAACATAACACGCGGTAAGGGCACGGCATTGCGGGAGGTCGTCGGAACGTTTTTCATTATTCAATTTCAAACTTTTGCCAAGCGCGCGCTCGCTCGACATTTATGAATCATTGTGCTTTGTACATCCCGCAAATGTCACGAACGGGGGGGTTTCGTTACACAATAAAAACACTAGTGGAGAAGCTAAAGCAAGTAAAGCAAACAGCGACGACCTGCAAGTCGCAAAGTACACAAGAAATCCTAGTTGCGCAAAAAGGAGGACATTTGTTTAGAAATCTTTTCTACCTTCAAAGGTCGGTTAGCATAAACTTTTCACCATTCGCAGGTGCCACTGACGAACGCAACCCCCACCGGGAATGGTTACATCGTATTGCAGCTGCAAGTGACGTTTTTGCGCATATGCGTAAGCAGGCTTGGGGTTTGGGTTTGGGGGTGGAGGATTTTATCTAACCATTTCTCTCCCTTTTTTACGAATGATTAAACAAGCGAGGTAAAAATAGCTACACCATGGCGGAACAGGGAAAGTGGAAGAGACGGGAGACAAGAAGCCAAGGTAAAGGTGATAAAACATTCATGGGCGATCGTCTGGTTTGTTGCAGGTTTCCGTCAGAGCATGCATAAGGAAAACTTGTGTGTCACATCCGTGTTCAATTGCGCTTTGTTTGAACGAAGGATGTCTGTAAAGTTGTACCAATTGTAATAATAAAGTGCTAAAATAAAAAGGAAGTAAAAACCAAATGTTTTAATTGAAACCAACCAGCCAACATGAGGGAAGCAAGATGCATCTTCATCGTTACCTTCTTCTGAGCATTTTTTTCGCTCAACCTTCTTGGCTATCATCACCTAAATCACCACGAAAGCGGCGATGGTAAATAATGAAAAAACAAAACAAAAGTTAAGCAAAAAACACATGCGGAAATATGCACCAACCGAATCTCATTTCCTGCGAAAAATGCCTTGCCAAAAAGTGTCACCCAGACCAAAGTAAGGTAAGAAATAAAAAAATCTTGCCCCAAGTCCGCGACCCCATGGCGAAGATTTAATGCAAGGCCACGACGTCGGGAATACCGTCGGGGTGGTGGTGTGATTAAATTTTTGTTTGTTCTGTTTTTTTTTTCAAGTTTTGTTGTCCTCAACTCGAACCCGAATTCAACCCCAAAAAGTGTGTGGGGATGATGATAAAGTTGCCGGTTCGCGAAATGGGAGTGAGAGCTCGAGCTCGAGGGAGAAAGGAGCAATAAAATAAAATCAAACCCACACAGCAGCAGCAGAAGAACGAACCGAGCGACGGCTTTTTCCTCGATTTTCTTAAACGGACCGAGGATTCGGACACGTTTTTCTGCCTTCCGCCTCATCATCATCAAGTAGTGGTGGTTGTGGTGGGGCGGATTTCTGTCATTTTGATTCTTTTCCTTTTTTTTTGTTTAACTTTTCTCGCAACCCCCATACACACACACACACACACACACGTGTCGACGGGGGCTAGGCGTCTTTGGTTTAGCTCAACCTTCTTCTTAGACAAACCCGGGGTATACCAGCTTTTCCGGGCAAACATACCATTCCTTCGCTTGAGGCCGTTCCCAAACATACACACACCACCTCCCCTTTATCTCCTCCTACCTCCCGCTGCCTCCGGGCTCTAGGTGGGTTCTTGGCTTTCTAGCAGGCGGATGAGGCCACTTCTCGACACAAGGTGTACGCCTTCCTGTTGTGGACAGCCCGTCCTCCATCTCTCTACAGACATACACACACACACACACACGCACGGGGAAGGTCATTCTCGTCAGTGGAACGCGAGAGCGGTTGTCGTTCGCGGTTGAAAGCACACCCCGAACCCTCCCCCACCTACCCGGGGGTGGGGATGAAGTTTAAGGGTGGAGAAAGGAATGAACCGTTAGTTTGCGTTGGCCGTCCGCTCGAAAGCGTGTGTGCCGCCACACAACCGGTGGCCACCGATGGGCAAGGGGCAGAGGGGGGTGTGCTTGGGTGCAAGTGTGACTCTAGACCCACGCCCAGGCAAATTGAAGCCCCCGGAAAGCGGCGCGCAGACCGTTTAAAGCTGTCATCCGTAGATTAATCGACGCGGGGCGTTTGTGGAGAAGGGGGGAGGGGAGAAAGAGTGACGGAGCTCCACGCCGCAGGGAGATAAAAGATAAGCGATCCTACCGACAACGTGTTCCTAAACGTCAAACCTTAAAGTGGGGCGAGTCTCAAACGGACTTTGATGTTTCCAACAATTTGTTCTTGTATCGTTTTGTAGTAATTTATTTTGAGTATTCATTGTTTCGTACCTTATAAAATTTTGAAATTTCCAACCGATTTTAACTTTCCTTTCATGAAATAAAACCAAACAGATGAAATTCCAAATGAAACGAAAATTATTTAATATAAATCTTAATGTTTAGATGAAGGTAAAAATGGTCACCTACTGTCCAGGCGCAATGTTCCACTTCAGCGTCAACGACGGTGGCGATGATGCACCTCCAAAAAAAAAGCATGTCAAAAGTTGAACCTTTCCTTTCCCCCTTCCACTGGCCCCTCACCATTTCCATTTCTTTCCAAGGGAGTGTGGAGGGGAACCGTGGGAGTGTACTTCAGAAATCATTCCTTCGGAGAAGAAGGACTATAAAAGCAACCACAAAACAATAGAACGGGGTGAAAAAAAACCCTCGCTTATGTGTGGGAGTCGTAGATGGGAGGAGAAAGAAAAAAAGGGTGGCCGTGGAAAAACGGATGCGGAAAAATCAGACGAAACCCGGTTGCATTTCGACATTGCATTCGAGTGAGTGCATTCGCGCCCCAGAGCACACTTTGCGTCGGTAGTGGTAGTAGAATTAGCGTCCCATTGTTGTCTGCTCCAAACGAAAACTTAGTGAAGAGCCCTTTGGCGAAAGAGCGAGAGAGAAAGGGAGTTCACGTCCGGGAAAGGGCTAAAAAAAGATAGTTTGAAGTAAGTTCAAATAGTGCTGCTGGGAGAGTTGAGAATGTCGTGCCGGGGAGTGGGTCATCCGAAGGAAAGATGGCGGAGAGGAGAGGTTCCACAGAAGGGCCGCAGACAAACAGACAGAGGCAAACGGGCGGCGGATGGATGGATCGGAGATGGTGGAGATGTCGGCCGTGGTTCGTTTACCTTTACCTACTATGCCCAAAGCGATGTAAAGAGGCAACATCCACACCACCGTCCGTGTGTTGTTTGTGAGGCTGATATTGCACACGCGACCCAGACACAAATATGCTTCCTCCCCCCCCACCGACCCCCTCTTGCTAGTGTGGAAGGAGAGAGTGGGAAGGGCAGAGTCTGGAACAAATGGTGGTGAAAAGGAGAGGTCAACGCCGTCGCCATCATCATCAACATCAGCGTCGTCGTCGTCAACATCATCATCATCACATCGTGGCACACGTCTGCCAGACAGACATATCGGGGTTTTGGTAGTGTGTGTTGTTGTTTTTCCTCGGCCTTTTTCCTCACCCCCTCTGTGCCCCATCGATCGACTGGGGGAGGTTGGAGTTTCTTTTTCCGGTAACGCCGGCATCCGCCCACTACACACAGCTGCTCCCACGCGAAGTGCATCGCTGCAGCAACGTGTGGAACATGCAGTTCAACACTCCCTCCCTCTCTCTCTCTATCTCTCTCGTGAACCCAAGAAGTGGGAGCTCGCGATATAGCGATCTGAAATCGTTAACGATCGCATCCTCTGGTGGGCAGATGGATTCACTTCTATCACCCTCGGAGTTTTCCTGGTTTATTTTTACCTTTAAAAATCCACCACGATTCGGTCGGTTTGTGGAACGCCGCGGAACGGACGTTTTTCCGAGTGTTCCGACCCCAATCCGCGTGTGGGTTTTAAGCTGAGCTTATCTCACATTTGTTGTGTCGGGGGGAAAAAAAGACACGATCCAGACGATGGAAACATGATAATGGCTGCTGATGATGAGGATGTTCTTTTAAAGTCTTATCTCTCGGGTGAAAGAGTGTCGCCTAACTTTTTCCCTCCATCCTCTATTCTATGGTTTCAAGGACAAAAAGAGCTCAAAAACGGTTGAGGGTGACCGACCGGAGCACACTTACATAAGACCGTTGATTGCCCATCAGCGTCGTCGCGACCTTGTCTCCTCCCCCCCCATCCGATTCCCTTTTCGGTCGAGGTTTGACAAATGAGTATCGCGTGTGGACGAAACGTTGAAAACGGACCGCAAACTCCGACGAGTGGCTCCAAAAATGGCACAACGTCGTCGTTGTCGTCTCGCTCCACGCCATCATGACCTCCCATCATCCTCCAGAGTTGACCGATTAAGTGGAACGAAGGGATGGGATTTGACCACCGGAGATATACCAACGTTTACAAGCGATTTACCATTCAAATAACCATTCCCGACGTTCGAGGCGTAATAGGAAAAGTTTTCCACCGTCCGTTCGTTCGTTCACGCGAAGATGGAATTTTATGTTCCTCCTAACGAAACGGGACTGCGTGGGATTGGCCGACATTTGCATTCTACGGGAGTGCGAATCATTTTCCACCAATTAACTTTTATCCCAGCGTCGCGTTCAAAGACGACTTCTTTGTGAGGACGACGACCGGACACTTACGATTTCCACCCCAAAACCAAGATGGTGAGATGATGTTTGCATTTTACGCGTGCATCATAAATTGGGTTCCCCATCACCCGAGAGTAAGGGTTTCAAGATGGGAAAAATACGCAAATCAAAGGACCATAAGCGAGGGCGGGATTATTTTTACTCCAAACGCGTGCGGTTGCAACGTGCGTCGGGTCGTGTTAGGAAAGTTTTAAAACTCGTTCGGAAACTTCAATGAAACCTTAAAAGATCTTCAAGGGTTGGGAAGCAAGAATCATATCTATTCTTGGGATGGAGAACGAGAAGAAGAAACGATCTTTCGCAAGGAAAAGAATGAACGAAACACAAAGCTTTACAGGATGACAGACTTGAATAAATAGTTGGTAACAAATGCACTCTCTTTGAGAAACTAAATAGTTTGTGCTGCCCTTCCCTAAGATAAAACGTCAATCCATATCTAATCCCCTATCACATCCACCACAGGGTCATTCTCTTTTAAATTGAAATACCAAATACCAGTTGCCTCAAGGTTCGCGACAGTTTTCCTAGGCGAGTGACATTCTTTCACCATTCTTTCTCGTATTAGAACACCGCCGTCGTGACCGCGGCCATCAAAAGGGTTGGCAAACAAGTGTGTGACCGATGCTGCACAATGTTGCAATCATTGCCGTCTCGTGCCGGTTGTCTCTTGGGGTGGTGTTTTCTGGGGGTTTTAGTCGACAAAGCGAACCGAACGAAACGTCTCCATCGTGGGCCGGATATTGGCCCGACCCATTGGTGTGTCTGTTAGGGGAAGGAAAGGGGGGAGGGGGATAGGGGTGGATGCAAGTGCAATCTAACACCCCAGATCTAGGACCGGTATCGCGCGAGACTTAAGACGGCCCGGGCCCCGTTACTAATAAGCCGCGTTACTAATGGCTTCGAGAATGGAAACGGTGGATTAAGGAGTGGAGTGGAGTTGCTGCCTCAAGGCCACCGCACCCCTGGTCCGTCTCCTGCTCACCGTCTCGAGGGGGGGTGGGGGGATGAGGGATTTGCGCTTGCGAGAGTGAATGCACCGCCTCCCTCCCTGAATACCCTCCTCCTTCACGCAGCATGCAATGCAACCACATTAATTCATTCGAGTGTGAACCTTTTTTTTCTCCTTTTCGCCTGGAGGTGGTCAACCGTGACCGGTGTGACGACAGCGCGTAGAGCGTGGACAGGTTGGCCATGCGGTGGGGAAACCGGGAAAAGGGGAGGGTGGAAGGAGCGGTGTCTAAGTCTGACCTTCAAGCTAACGGGGGATTGACGATGCCGACGACGAAAGTATGCCGTCGCCGAAGCAGCAGCGCCTTCTTCCTCCTCTCACCCCACCCCCTTCTTCTACTAGGGGCCGACTGGTCAAGTGTCCACCTCCATCTACCCTCGCACCCGGTGTTCCTTCAACCGGTTAATTTGCGTGGTGTACGATTTTCGTGTGTGGCAAAGTTTGTGTGTTTCACCGCGCACGAAACGAACACCGTGACGACGCGATTGCTGTGGGGGGGGGGGGGGGGGGGGGAGGGAGGTGGTGGAGATGACCTTGCGGTGTCAAGTCATTCGACAAGTTGCAATCCACCACCCTACCCCCACGTTTAACAAGTTAAAATCATGCGGTTTCCCGATGCAACTTTACCAATGCACTCACTCACGCTCAAGTGTTTCTTTACAAGACGATGAACGAACGGGTGCATCTATTTTGAGATTTCTTCAAAATCAGTCAAACTCGAAAATGGGGGACCTTTATTTCCCGTGACTCAACCCCCCCGCCGCCCTTGAGCCCTGTGCGAATATTCGCAAAACCCCTTTGCGGAAATTCTTTACTTTGCGTTCATCCAACTCCGAGGAGGTGCTACTTTAGAAGCAAAACGCCAGGAATGCAGTCGAGCTTGATTTTCTGCCCATTTAGCAAATTAAAAAAAAAAACACCCATTCAACTGTTATTCTTTCGCACCGCGATTATGTCGGACGTCCCTGAAAGTCCCGGCGAACCGTTTTTTTTTTTCTTCGAGGCCACATTCCAACGTTTTACAAAAAAACATTCACCTTCGCCTTGCCCTTCGCAATCTTCGTTCTTCCTGTTCCAGTTCGGGACGAAAAAAAAGAAATGGCGAAAAAACAGGCTTCCCTCGGGACCTCTGTCTTGTGTTGTGTGTGCTCGCTTGACCATCTTGACTCGTATCAGCACACAGGGCAGTTTTAATTTTGTTGTTTTCTCGTCGCGGTTTTGATTTCTAGGCTTTTTGGTTCGATTTTTGCCTCGGAATCGTAGAGAAAAACTGCTCGAGTTCTACAATTTTTTGTCTCTAAAATTCTTCTATTTCGTCCACAAGAAAAAAAAAAAGGAAACCCAATCACTAAAGCCGTCGTGGCAACGCGCCGATGAGCTGGTGTTGGTTTGGTGTGCTTGGAAGTTGTGTTTGTCATACGTCCCATCATCATCGCCATCATCAACATCATCGTCGTCATCCCGCGGTGCGGTGTGTATCGATCCAACAAAGTTCAATGTCTCTCTCCCACGGGATTTTCCGACAGGAATAGGCCGGTAGACCGTGGAAATGGGTGCGGCGGGGACGAGGACAGACTGCAACTGAATGCGAAAATGGGCCTCACACCCAACATGGGTGACCTGGGCGCGGGTGAAGGGAAAGAAAAGTGGAAATGGAAGTTGCAGCGCTTCATTTCATTAGATATTCACAAAAGCCGACCGAATGGTAGCTCCGTGGACGAGGGACGGGCAAGGAGGGATGAAAAAAAACCAAAATGATATAGAAAACCATCGAACAACTTCTAGAGATGGAGTAGAAAAGGGTTGAATGGGGAATAAAGGAAAATACACTCAATACATTCCGTTGAATACTCAACTTCTTTTCATTTACCAAATAGTGATATAGATATTACTTGCAAAAATATGTTTGTCTTCTAAAACATGAACAACACATACAAAATTCGTGGTATTTAAATGAAGTTGTTTTCTGTAGAAAAAAGTTATCCGCTTTTTCGGAGATAAATATTTCCTTTCGCATCCCTTTTCGCCTTCGCAGTTCGATTTTCAACAAGTTCTCTTTCTTCCTCCTGTATTTTCTTGTGCTCTTCTTCTATTCTTCTTCTCTCCTACTTGGAGAACAAGAAAACAAGTGTGTCGCCGCTGAGATACGCACCGGTTTTTTTCCCCTTCTTTTCTTTATTTGAGCTACGAAACACTTGTTTCTTCATTTCCCGTTCATTCCCATCTGACCTCAGCGAGACAAACTCGCCTTCTCCGCTGGAAATCCCAGTACCAAAGCCTCCCCCCCTCTTTTTCTCCGCGAAATCCACACGGCCGTGACATTCAGGGAGGACAGGCCACGGTCGCGAGCAAATTTTTAAAGCCACCACAGATGACAGGAGGGTTGAAAGAAACCACCTACCGGAAGGAGGAGGAGAAGGAACGCACCACCTTCTCCGGGACGAACTTTGCGGACTGTAAAGTGAACGAATGAGGTAAAAGGAAGAAGTAAAAAACGCCAACCCGTGGTGAAAGAAGGTGACGCGAAAAAAAGCATCAAAACGCCCCCCAACATGCTCCCCGGACCGGGAGGGAAAGAAATAACAGAACCGAACGGAGGAACGAATCCAAACGAACGGTGGTTTTATGCGGAACCGAGAGACCGGCGTCCGGGGGAAGAAAATCGGGAAGACGACGCGAAGGTACCGCGAAGAACTCATTTTCACCGTTAATCTTCAGTTCTTGTTTCTCTTGGCGTGGCGCACAAACCGAAGCGACGGGCGCGACCCGATTCTTCCTCGAGCGAGAGAAGAAAGCGCTGGACACCGAACCTGGTAGGGTGGGGGTCTTGAGCATACACACACACACACACTCGCTCAACATTACCTGAGCAGGAAGGGCGTTTAACTTGACATTGGATACTTCTCCCCATGTTCCAACATGATCGCTCCCGGCCGAAGTCCGAATGATCGTGAAAAGGGACCTGAAGACTTCTTCGGTTTCTGCTCCGAGTGTCAACTCCGGTTTGTTTGAGATCAACGCTGTTGGAAGATTTAGGACTAGAGATATTTTTAAAAAAATGCACGGAGAAGAAGATGATGATGATTCCATCGAAGCGAACTTCACCTCACTTTGCATTTTAGGTTCCATTTGATAGAAACCTTTTCTTTATTTATACACCATTCTTCTCGCGTGCCCCCCGTCCGTCCGTGCATCGTATGAAGCAACATCGGCGCCGACCAAAGCCAACAACAAACGGGCCATCCGACCGATCATTTATCCTGGCCGAGGGAGTGGGAAGCGATGGAGAAGAAATGGCCAAAAAACAGAGATGCAAATTGTCACACGGCGCTGGGTGCTGGGGCGCCGCTGGGAGGAAGAGCAGTCGTCGAATACAGGAACCGGAATGGACATTCCACTTTGGCCACCGGATCGAGTTTCTCGATATTTCTTTTTTTTTCGAAGCACCAATTCGTGCTTTCTTATTCTCCGAAAAATAAAAATGCTTCACGAGTCCAAAAGCGGAGTGCCAAAATAGGAGAAAAATCGCACCAAAAGGCCGCCAGCGGCGTCTTTAGGATTTAGGAGTTGCCGATTGCCGAGGATTGAATGTAAGCCGGTTGTATTAAATGCCAAAAGCGAAGAATAGTCAACACGTGTGGTTTTGCGAAATGTTATTTTTAACTCGTCTTAGGTGAAGGAGAACAGTAGTAAACATAACGCAATCTATTCTCATCAGCCATTCCAAACATGCTATTCTACCATTAACTCCCAGCTCGAGTGTCACTCAAGCCAGAGTCCGGCAGTTTTGATACGTGGTTCAGAATTCCATCCTATTGAGCGCCCCTTAACGGGGCTTTCTTTGGACGTTTTACATTTTTAATATTCTCTCATTCACTTAATGGGACATTTTGGGGGACAGGAAATTGAAAAAGAAACATCATAGACACGTTTACAATATAAAAACGATTTTTGAGGAACAAAAGTTCATGATCAATGTGGATCTGGCGAAATTTCGCTTACTTCAACTCTTGAACATGATCAGATGTAAGAAAGGACCCCGGAATGTCTTCGTTCCGTCGGTGATGAATATGTTTGGATATTTGATTTCGAAATGTACGCAATATGCCACGCACGTTTGGAGGTCAGAATTGAGCCACAACCGATTCAGGCTGATTAGAATTTCGAATTTGCTTTAGTTGCGTGTGTACGTACCTATTCTCCCGAAGAAGCGAACTTCTGGCACATCTGGTATGTCAACGACCCTGAAGCATAATAACTAAACGGGGCGAGGAATTGCCTTGCGATGCTGGCAGTTGGAAGATTGAATAATCGTTCTTCTTCATATCAGAGAGGTGTCTCGTAAAGCAGATCATGATACCATAAGGCGACGTATAAGGTTCACAGTGGCGTGGCATTTTTTCGCCGTTTGTATTCTTTAGTCTTGGCATAAAATCAATCATGTCAAGTTCTATGTCGACTGCATTAGGTTTGACGAAGGGATAAACAAATCAGACCTAATGAAAATGATGTAGACATTGTTAATCTTTACCTAAATCACCAAGCAACGAGAGCTCCCGATAACCGAGTTTCTCTATGGGTACAAGAGCAGGAATCAATGCGTCATAACCAGGAAGAGAGAACGTGCCAACAAGCACAAACCCCTGTGCCAGCGCGGTCATCATCATTACAGAATTCACGGAACTCGAACCTTCCCCGAGGTAAACGGACGCACCCCAACCCTGCCCCACCCTGGATTTGTGAGGTCATTAAGCGGACCGGAACTATAAGGACTTTGGCTAGTAGTTTGTACTTCGCGTGGCTTTCGGTACGTGCTCGCGCAAAGCAACTTCACACTTGCGCGTGACATAGACGCGATTGTATAAGTCGAGAGTTTCTCCTCCTGGTCGCTGTGTTCCAGAATTATCAGGGAAGGAGATGCACCCATCACTGATGCCATCTCGCGTGGTATTACGCGTGACCGAGTGTGGTCGGCGTACGTGAGTCCGATGGCGCATGGTTGAACCGTCGTATGCGCATCAAGATATAGGAACAATGATCTTCTTAGAAGGACTTAGAACTAACGATGAAGGTATAAACATCTAAGTTAAGAATGGTTGGTTTTAAGGAAAAATTAAAATGCACGTTTGGGGCAAAACTCAAACTTTGGAACGCCTTCAGAGATCAACAATTGACCAATTAATCAAGGCATGATGTGAGCGAGGAATCGGTCGTGCCGAAGCAAAACAACAGCCGTTGCACTCGAGAATCGGCATCAACATCCACAACAACCACGGATTGACCTTTCAAGTAACGGTGATGGGTGATGAGCGCCACACACCGCGGGATGGGCATGCTTCTCGGTCCTTATCGCAGCTCTCGAGACGAGAAGAAACACACTCCCTCCTGACTTAAACTACCAGCACACGTACACACAAACACACACACAAGCTCAAACCTCCAAACCCACGCTCGCGCATCGTATTTACGCAATCAGACAGCGGCGTGCAGTTCGCGTTATTGCTGCTGCTCGCGCTTCCCTCGGTCTTTGGGGCTGCCTTGTTAGTCAAGGTCGTCAAGCGATCTTTCCCCTTCTGCATCAGCCAACCGACGAGAGCTAACCACCCGGGTGGTGCGCTTCAGCTGCTGCTGACGATCGTTGTCGGGCGTTATTAGAGCGCGTAGTGGCTCTTACCGGATCCAACCTGATCGTACAGTTGAGCGGGTATTTTTTTGTTGTTGCTGGCTAAAACCAACCAACCAGAAACGTCCCGCGGAACCACAGAAAAAAGAGCACGCGACAGTGCGGCGTTCATCCACACGCTATCGCGGGGTGAGCGATCTCGTGGTCGTGGTCCAGCAGGCAGGCAGGCAGGCTGGACACTAACGCTCTCTTTTCTGGACACAATCGACAAAGCTCGCATTACGGTAAATTGAGTCATTGCAAAGGCCACCTCCAGCAGGGCTGCCAAGTTAACCGGGGGTATCATCATCCTGCTCTGGCCAGATCTGGATGTTGGTGCCCGGTGATTCATTCCGCCACTTCTACGTGTAGTAGTTTTGAAATGGCAGGCAAGAGCATACTTTCGGAAACAACCGCCGCAACGAAGAGTGCGAAGATTTCATGCATTATTCATGACGGCCTGATGATGGGCCACCCTGTGCCCGAGCAGAGGGGAGTGCATCTTCGACGCTCCTCTCTATGGCCGGGGTGCGATCGCGAGTTCGAAAGCGCATACAATCGCCAGCAGAAGAGTGTGTGTGTGTGTGTGTGTGTGACGGACCCCAAAACGCAGCCAGTTTCGCAGCCACCACACACGAAAAGGGAAAGGTCGTGTTGAAAGTCGTCGCTCCCAGGTCGATGTCAGTCGATGAACTGTGTGGCGCTCGCTGGTTGGACTAGATCTTATAAGTGGTTTCTGCTCTACAGAAACTGGCTGGATCTTTGGAGGAGGATCACTCATTCCTATTCGTCGCTCTATAGCGTCAGATATAGAGATTCACATGGTTTATACTAAATACTTGAGTATGATGAAGGCCAACCAAGAAGGAGCTCCCAATAGTTCCATGCGTAACCGGTCGTGAATGTGGTCGGCTTCCGGCAGACGCTGCTTTCGGTCAGATCCAACCGTTGGTAAATTCGTCTGGTCCGGGGTGTAGACATAGAGTGACTCATCAGCGACAACCTTTTGTTCCGCTACGCTCCAATGAGGCCTTCGCAAAGCCTATGTATATCCGAAAAGACCTCGACGCTCGCTCACTCGCTCGCTTCTCGCATCGTAAGTCATCTTTGATCGAGTAACACGATGCTACACAACAAAGCCAACCACAGTTGGCCGGTGCTACTCCAAATGAGTCACTCTCGACTCGCTGCGAGTAGGTCTTGCGTGAAATTAGGTCAGGTTTTCACGAGAACTGCCGGCCGGTATCTAGCAGTTCACCAACTCCCGAATGTCACGCCCGGGTTGATAAGGCTTCCTCGCTCTTTAGTGTAAGCCTTCACCAGCGAAAGGTCACATCCATTAGACTCCAGGGCGGTAGAACTCGTAGGTCCGATTGAGTGATTCATGGTGAGATTATAGCTTCGTCGAGGAGTTTCGGTTGGGAAGGAAATGGGGATCAATCTGCCGTTGGATTCCGTTGACGTATGTGGGGGACGCAATGAAACTCCTGCGGGGGGAGGGTTTGTCAAACCCACAAGACAAGTCCTGAAGCGTTCCGGATCATATTATTATGTTATAGGGTAACTGTACCATAAATAAGCCATGTCAGCTCAGAACAACCCAAAGCTGCAGCTGGGTCTAAAACTGAACCCCCCCTTAGGGGCACAAATGTTAGAACATTCATCACGTGCCAATTATCGTGGGGCCAATATATATTGCCGGTTTGTTACCTGTCACATCGTCCCACGGGGGAAAAACCCCCCTCGGGAAATGCGTGATCGGCACGGCGGTTCTTTCCGCTGACCCATTGATTCGATTTTGGAAACGCGATTTCAGAGATTTTGCGCCAGAATTGGGCTCCCAATTGCGCAGGCGCTCGATCGATGATTCATCGATCCGGTACCCGGGGGAGATCGGGGTACACGATCCGACAACAAATCAGCCTTCGATTCGAATGTTGTTTCAACAGTTTTCGACGCCGACGCCGACCAAAAACCTTTCGCTACCATCGTCCGGTCTCTCGCTTCTAAGAGTTCGGAGTTTCCGAGCTGAGCCCAAAAAACAGCTGTTTCCAACTTCGGCGGCGATCTGTGCACGGAAAAACGGCGCGAAGCAGTGATCCAATTCTGGCCCGGTGTTGTGTACCCAACCCGCTCCCCTGCTGTCTAGCCCCGCGCGGGTCGTGTTTCCTTTCACCGGTTTGGTCCAACCGAAGCTGAAAAACGACCCCTGCCCTGGGGGGTTCGCAAACTTTCGCAAGGGGTGAAGAAGAAAGACAGAGAAGGAACACCACGAACGACTGAACATTTCAGCAAACAAAAAAAAGGTTTAAAACACACCAACCAGCATCCCGCTGGACAACCTTCGTCTAGTTTTGGCCTGGTGGAGTGGTCAACGAAACCCCCGTGCCGCTTCCCTCCACTCCAAGATGTCCAAAATCTCAACATGGACCCGGTACACGCGACATCGAAGCGGACGAAGAAAAGAAGTAAAACCCACCGAACAACAAGAGGGCAAACAAAAAATAGATCACCCGAATCTGGACCGGCGGCAAAAAAGCAAAACAGCTGAGAAAATCTGCCGAAAAAAAAAAGAACCCGACCAAATGGCAACAAAAAAAAGCCGTACCATTTCGCAAGTCCCCAAGTCGGGCTCGCGGGGGAAAAACTGGCTAGTGAAAAAGGTTTTTGCGGACGCGATGTGGAGACTCGTTTGCTGAAGTCGTTTGGAGTCGTATCGTTTTCTTGTTTTGCTCTCCTGCAGTTTGCGATCTCTCGCTGGTTGGGAAATTGTCCCTTCGCCTGCGGCTCTTTTCCTCGCGTGCGTGTGTGTGTGTATTCGTGGATAGTGGCCCCCGGGGGATTGCACACCGGTTGTTACCGACCAGCAGTCTTGTTGTTGACCAATTTGTTCGAGGATTGGCCCAACCAAACTGGTTGTGCAGCGCCTGAAAAGTCGTGGAGCCGGCTTCAGCCTGTCCCAGGAATAAGGTGGCCTTGTGTGCGGTGTTCTGCGGGCGGCTAATATTTCATATCGTTCTCCCACAGCCACTGGGGAGGAGTGGAGAAGAAAGTGTCTGACCAGCTGTTTCCTCCAAGCGTACTCCAAAAAATAATGTTCTGGCGAAACGGTTTGAGAGATAGGCTTGGCCAAAGCGATCGACAAATTACAGTCAATTGGTAAAACTGTTTAAAATTCGGAACGGTGCTAAACTTGTACCCATACCTACGGTTTAATTTCCACGCCAATCTAAGAATTCTTGGCTTACATTTAACTCAAACAACCCGGTATGGTTCTCCGAAGAGTCTTATTCTTAAGCCTTAGAACTCAACTCCACAACTTCATCGAACACCACCGTCAACTGTAGCTCACCTTCGGTTCACGGTGCCATTCTTTTTCCTCCCTCGCACAGCCACCCACCACCCACCCACCGGCTGGCTCCAGCAACTCCACCGAGCGGCGCACCTTTCGAATACCTTCGATTGAAGCTTGAAATTAATGCATGCCGCATACATGTTCTTCTGGTGCGCGAAAGGCGTGTGGGAGAGACGTGGTGGTTCCGATGCAAGGACAAGTGCCGTGAGCGGTGGCAAATGCAGCGAAGGAAAGAAAAAACATGCAGGACTAAACTTAGAGACCACAAGAGACAGACAGGCGCAGTGCGGTGGCCTGACACCCCGCAGAAGTTCTAGATGTGCGAGGGAGAACATGGAACTCAAGAACGAAACCGAGACCTGATGAGGAGGAGGTGGGAGTGCTAAGTTTCTTTAAAAGTGGGCATTGATTCTTGACTTCAACACTTTGGTAACCTCTGAGTGTTTTAAACATCAGACAAGTGGAAAAAGAATTCATCCAAAACTTCGTAAGTGTTACCAAAGTCAAAAGTTCATGCCAGTCCCCCCAAGAGAACTTTTCTTTCTTACGCAAAGAAGCCAACAATATGTTTTGGGTCGATAATTTTCCCTTTGTGCTGCGGAACTATGCCGTCGGATGTTAGTTAAAATAGAGTGTAGAGAAAATACAAACCAGTCTAACAAGCCAACCCAGTGTTGGGGTTATGCTCGATCATTTCCACTTCACCGAGCGTGGCAGCCTTCGAGTTCGGAAGCCTTGTTCGATGGAAACGCGAAAAGAAAGAGGCTGAAGGGGGCCTGTGTTGGAAGAATTTTCCATTCCTCCGTCGAGCCAATGGCCACAAGAAAATAGAAATAGCCACGTTTGACAGTGGATCGGCGAGGGAAAATGAGGGAAACGCGTGGGGAAACGCATGTCGTTGCGCAAAGTTGAGCCAGTTGCGTTGCGGTGCGGTGCGGGGCGGCTGCAACCTGATGTAAGATCACGGGGTCCGTGCACGGAATCGAACGTGAAGTGCACCACGCAGAAACTTGTCTCATATTTTATGCTTTTTTATGCTGTTTGCTGTTTTATGTTAGGCTCATGAACTCAAGCGAGTCGTCTGCTTAACGAACTTTAAAATGAAATTCGTATACTTCTTGTGTCACGAAGAGGTGTCAATCTTCTTCTAAGAGGGTTGTTAAACCCTAAGAACCTTTAACAAATTTTAAATTTGCATAAAATCAACATCAATCACAACCTACGTAATGATCTACGGCGCCAGCGAAGACATCTTCGGGACACAAAATGAAACAAAAAAAACCCTTTCCTGGTGAGTCATCGGTTGCGGGAAAACCTTTCAGTAAAGCCTTCGCGAGCACACATACACACCGAGAAATAAATCGCCGCATCCCTCAGGAGGAGAGCAAATATGCATCACTTTCTTGTCGATGTCTTCAATGTCTTCCACCTCCAGAAAAGCATCTCCAGTCCCTTAAAGAGCCCACCGAAGGAACCTGCCCCCATTGGCTTGTGTTGTGTTGGTGGTGTGCGTTTGGAGAGTGCGTGCGCCCAAAAGCCCACAACCCACCGATCCGGGCTCAGGGGTGGTTTGCGCCTGTATTGGTGATGAGCCCACCGATGATCGTCGTGCGATCGAGGGGCTCGCGGCGATGGCCGTTTCGCTTCACAAGGCAGCGACGCAGAAGCATCGAGAAGATGGCGGCAAAGAGGATGGCGAGCGAATGAAGGAAAGAAAGAAGCGAGGGAGAAGAAGAAGCTGACCGATCGAAGACGATGGAGAAGAAATAAAAAAAGAAGGTGGCTGCAGTTAAATTGCAGTAACGGGAACGCGATCAACGCGACTGGCTGGCCTTCGCTCCTTTCGAACCTCACCTGTGCCTCCCCTGTCCCCTTCCACCCCTCGGTTCTACCCCCTCTTGGGTGGGCTCGACTTGGAGGAGATTGGTTTCGCTCGACCGAACCCTCCCCTTGCGCTTTGCCTTTCGCGTTCTCTCGTTTCTTCTGCCATTTTCCGCTTTCCCACTGATTGTCACTCCGTTTCTTGCTCCCTTTCTCTCGCCTCCTTTTTTAAGGCCCTTTTTCCCCGTCATGTGTCCTTCTCATGTTGACGAACGCGAATTCGCTACGATTGCGTTACACATCGATCGTGCTTCGAACTCGAATCTTGCATCGATCGATCGAATCTGTCGGCCTGTCAGACCTCCCCTACGTCATCCGTGCGAGCGGGACGGGAAAAGAGAGGACATCATTACACTTTTTGAACCCCATAAAAGGCCTCCCCCTCCGATTCTAGATCGCGACGCGTAATTGGAGATGATCGGGTGGCCGAAAAATCGTGCAAAAGACGTGCGAAAGGCAAATAATTGAAACTGCGCGCGAGTCATCAAAACGTGAAATTGGGCTGCACTCTGCGCCGGTGGGTTTGACTCTCTCACGCGAGGGGTTTTGATTGATGGGGTGATCTCGCCACCCTCTCTTTGCCATTTTCCGTCCCTCCCTCCCCAAACCCCTCCCCGTCAGCCAATGCAAACGTGTGCTGCACGCGCGTTCGGGGATTGCATCATTGTGCGGCGTGCGATCGCGAACTTTTGCGGGTCATTTGCGGTGACCGAAACCCCCCGATCCCCTCTACCCTCCCCCTGGCCAGATTGAATAATGCACTTGCCGGATCATTGCGTAAAAATGGCCACCATGGATGGAGCGGCAAGAAAGGAGTTCTTTGAAGTGTATGAAAAACCCGACGGCGTGCAAAACTTTCCATCTAAATTTGGAATAATAAAGTAAAAAGACCAAAAAAGCCTAAGCAACGGGCAGTACTTGCTAAAGACTGTTTATTTTTGTTTAAAATGTGGTAAGATTACTTAATAAAAAACAATGAACAAATCAGCTTCTTGGCCTTCCAATTACCAATTGTTTTGAGACATGTTTCTCACTTGATCACCCGATAACTGTTTGGTAATCTTCTGCAATCACTTTGTATTTTAAAGTCTCTTAACCAAAATACAACACTTTGGAAAAGATGTTTTTGTAAGAAAATTCACGCTGTCCTCCCAACCACAAAAACAAGAAGATCCTATTACGATTCCCGAAAGAGATCAAGAAAGAATGGAAAACATCACACAACAAAACGTTGTCGCACGGTGGTGCCATTTAAATTGTTTGCTTCCAAGACCCCGGGGCGGAACATATCAAACGCATTGGCAAACGGAGAAACGAGACGACCTCGGAATGTGTGGCATTTAACATTCCGTGCTGTGGTGCACGAAACGGATCGAAATTCGAATTCTTAGAAAACCCGTTTTGCAAGGATAAAGAATAAAATTAAATTGTTCAAAATAAACGTTCCCCGGAAAAACCTGGCGCTAGCCCGATTCGAGAGCGGCAGGTAGATTGAAGAGTATCGAATAAAAGGGGAAGAAAGAAAGGAAGGAAGGAGGGAAGAACGGAAGGAAGGAAGGAAAGGCGGGATATGAATTCGCGCGAATGGAAGTTCCGTTCCGCCGTGAACACACAAAGAGGCACACAAAGAGGGCGTACGCGATGGGAAGGAAACGATAGGGCCCCTCCATTTTCTGCCACCCAATCGCACTGCTACTGAAGTAACCACCACCACCACCAGCAACAACAATGAGTCAAGGTCAACGGACGACGGCGCGTGTGTGTACAATCAAGTCGGCGTGGAGGGTGGGGGGTGGAAAACCCTACCAAAACAAATCGAAATATTACCCCCGCGGCGGCAAGTGACGGCAAGTGTTGTCACTGTGGCGTAATTTCGACAAGCTGAGCACACACACACACAAAGATTCCGTTGACAGACGGAAAGAAACTTGACGAAAACCAAACGAAAAAACAAAAACGGACGGGGTGGAGGATTTAATTCGAATTGCGCGCTTCCGAAACACACACGGGGGCCGTCGTTTATGCTGCGCGCTGTTCGCCGAAAGCCAACGACCTGCTGCGAAGAAGGGAAAAGCGCACGGGAACGATCAAGAACGATCGTCTTCTTGAAGGCGATCCGTTTTCTTACCGCTCGCCGCTTCACGTTTCTATTTTTCCTTTTCCCGTATCATCCGGCTCCATTAGAATGCGAATTGTGTGCCGACTTTTCGGTGACCTTGAACTTTGCAGTGCGAAGCGTTTCTCCCCCCACCCCATCGTCTCGTTCTTTCGTTCGTTCCCGTGGTTCGTCTTCGTCTTTCCGGCGTGCCCTGCGTGTCTCAAGTTCTTGCCGGTGGCAAAAAAAGAAGTGGGTAGCTAAGCAAATTTTCTTAAAACATTTGGTCATGCCGGTGCCGATTAGGCGATGAAGGAGCGGAACAGGGGATATTATAAAAAGCAACCCCTTAATGGCACCTTTCTGATGTAAGGCGCTTCATCTCCAGCTTGCGTTTGACACGTGTCTCCATCGTGGCTTGCGAAATGATTCACGCTCAAAGCCCGAGCTGATCGTTGCCCCCTGTACTCCATCAAACCTTCCCCATGATTAGAAACATAACTTAAGAAAACGGAAACGGTCGGCGGCGAAGGTACGTGCGAAGAAACTAATTCGCGCAAGGTTTGCGCGCAGGTGCACAAAGAAAAAGGCCGGCGACCGTTCGCGTCCGGCAAGGAACCTTTAAACCTCCCGAAAAAAGGGAACATAAAAATAACATAACATAAAACGTCCCAAAGACGGGGAGAGAAAGAGGAAGTTGAAGGCAAAACAACACAACCATCAACCGGCCGAACCGAAGAAGGGATGATGTGTGTGTGCTTTTCGTGGACCTTTTTTCCCGTTTCTTGCTGTTCGATTTGGGTTCGTTTTTCGGCCGTTTCTTGTAATTATTGCCTGGAACTTGTGGCAAACGAGTGGGCCAACCTCCTTACGTGATGGCGAACGATTTTTCGGTTCTTGGCACCAAGAACGCAGAGGAAGGAAACGGATGCGGCGCGAGGCGGAAGGAAACGAAACGAAACGTAACAACAAAAAAAAACAGAGGATCTTGTACGAAGACTCGAAAAGATCATCTCGCTTGATCTCAACGATCGAGACGCGCAAGAAGAACGGGTCGATGGCGGAAGACGAAGAAGATAACGAGGGAAAAGGAGAACACAACGCGAGGCAACGGCGACGGGTTCGGGTCGACGCAAAGTGCGAAAGACCTTGAAGGACTTTCGAGAGGCGCTCTTCTTACAAGTGTGTGTGTGTGTGTGTGTGTCTATGCTGGGAAGAAGCATCGTTGTTTGTGTGCATGCGAGGCACGTTCCAAAGGTCGATGACGTAGCAAAAGGCACACACAAACGGTCGGAAAAGCAGAAGACTTCGAGGGTTCTAAGCAAGGCGAGGAGGCGATCAAGTCGCGTTCCTGTCGATCGAAAACGCGATCACCAAGCAACCACCCACACATGTACGTGTGTGTGTGTGAGGGTGCGATCGTCGGGACGCGAAATTTGATGCGAAAGAATCGACCTGTTTCGCGGCGTCATGCAGAGTCCAATCCATCAGGTGGCTGCCAGACCACCCTCTCTCTCGGGTGTTGAGGGATTAACTTTTTCCTGCGTCTGCAACACGAGAGGACATCTTTATTTTCGACAAAAACCCAACCGATCGCGGAAGGGGTCTGACTGTGAGTTGCTTCTCTTTTTGTTAAGTCGATTCAAGTCACTCTTTTTCACACCCCTTATTATTCTACCACTTCTTCTGCGGGGGTGAACACGTCCGTCTGCACACTCTCGCGCCCCCTTCCCCTTCCCCGGTACGATCAAACGAATTTGAATGCGGACACACAAGGACACCGATCCCATTCGCCAAGGTCAAACACGAACACGTTCGAGACGAGGCGGGAAGGAAAAGAACACGAAACCACCTCAAGTAAAATAAACAGACAGCCAGCTCAGCTCATACAGGGAGGGCGAATTTATTCAATGGATTCAGGTTTTATTTTGTTCATCCATCTTCTTGAGGATTCCTTCTTTTTACACCGTGTCTCATCTGTGCCGCCGCACAGTGTGGCTTACTCAAACGAGTTAGGTGGACAGTTTCATGTATTCTTAGATAAGACCAAACTTAGGTAACAGTTGTTAGTTTTGGGATATGACAACTTCAATGGTCTTTAAACAATTGTTATGTTTAGATCCCTTGTTACTTGATCGTATTTCTTAACCTTCTCTTATTCGTATAAGTTTAAGTAGTTCATTTATGTTTTCTCCACAATACTGGAGATTTGTACTTTGGTAAGAATTTTTCATATCAATCTTATGATTATTCCAAACACCCAATTTTGAGCCGCTGTGCAGCATTGTTAGTTTTACTTTTGTCTTCTTTAAAATTAATCTGCCATAAAAATGGAGAATCATCTTCTGACGAAGGAGAAGAATGGAACAAAAAACCAGAAACAGACCAACGATCGTCACTTCATCTTGAAAAAAAAAAACGAAGCACGGTTTTGTGGTGGTTGGGAGGCGCGGCGTGGGAAGTAGGATGCACGCGCCTGCAATGGACAATAATGCATGCAATTCGTATGCAGATTGGTCGTGAATGCAACAAAAAAAAGAAGATCACGCTGGCCGCTCGGTTGCTCCTTCACATTTAAGTGACCTTGTGGCTTCTTTGACCTTGACAGAGGAAGTGGCAATTTGGGTTGAGCTTGATGGTTTTTGGGGGGTACATTTAATCTTTGGCAAAAAACTTACCTTTTCTGTCCGATAGCAGGTCGTCCAACGCCGGCGACATGGCGCTCGTTGTTACGAACAGTTCAATCCTTTCTGACCACCACCACCACCACCACAACTGATCCTTTCTTGCGCAGTGTCCAGTCGCAAACCGAATCTAGTATGCATGTGTGTGAGCGCACCGACTTGCGTATGCACCTTTCCCTACCTAGAGATGGAAAATCAAAATGTCGAACAAAAGGAAAACCACTCTAAATAGAAGCATGAACATGGAAAACACTCTTTTTGAAACGGAGATTCCGCCGAGAGTGCATCAGAAAGGCTCTAAATCTTTCGTAATAAAATGGCACCATAAAAAAAAACGGGGAAAAAAAACAACCATCCACAGCAGACTCTCCTTCCTTTAGATTGCTTCTCGAAACGACTCGTCGCGAGGTGCTTCTTTTCTTCTGCTGCTTCTGCTGCTGCTTCGCGCTGCTTCCATTCAAGCACGCAGAGTTTATTGACATTAAAAAAGCACACCACACACTCTCGCACACAAACACACATCCAATACCTGATGGACCCACATGAGCCCCACAACACGCACACCATGCTGCTGGAGCATGAAGCTGCTGCTGCTGATGCTTCTTCTGCGGCTCTCGGGGGAAGGGGTGGGGGTAGTTTTATGCTGCGAAAAGCGCACTGATCTTCCGCACCTCCGCGGGGGATGGAAACATATGCACGCGAAACGACAACCCCCCCAGGGTGGCACCTTTTAGCTTCGGAAACGCCACGGGTTGGTGCCACGTTTTACGACGTCACGGCATTAGTTTATTCTTAGCACTTGTGTTTACGACATCTTTCGCCATCATATGTCCGCAGAAGACGGTGAAGGCCACCCCTTTACAGCACGCACATGGCGTTCTCATTTCAACCGAGTTTTCCCGAACCGATGCGAGGAAAATCAAAACAATCGAATATCGAATGTTTTTATCGAAACACGTGCGCCCACCAAAAACCCCCCAAACATGAAAAGCCGAGACGAGAATATTACGCACCGAAAAACGCAACAACCACCCCTTTTGCATAAACTTTAGCCCTTTCACATTCGCACACAGGTATGCGCTTGCTGCTTTCTAGTTTAGACGACAAAGCGAAGATGTTGGGGAGCTTTCTTTTTGTCGTCCGCTCCACAGACACATCCAAAGCGGTTGGGGGAGCTGAACTTGAACTTTCGTGGGGTGGCTCCACCATTCGTTTGAATGGCAAGGGTTCACCAAAAACCAACTGATCACACTACCTTTGCACATTAGTAGTTTGTGTTTTTGTACACTTTTTCCTTCGCAGTGAACGTTTTCACAATTTAAAAAAAAACAACACTTCTCACAATTCACTTTGTGCTACTCTTGTGCAATACACCATTTACTGGTGGAAAACAGGGCACAAGATTATACCACCCCCACAACATAAACATTGTCGTGTGTTTTTTGTAGGATTCGATTGAATTGTCAGGTACGATGAATATTTGCTATTTTTAACGCCACTTGGAGTGTTTCAAACAGCACAAACCTTTTTCCTTTAACTGCACCTCACTTTCGGTCAACGCCGCACGGCCGCACTACGTCCGACTCGATCGAAGTCTCAGCACTTAATGAACGGAAACTTGTCGGTTTCGACCGGCGTCGAAGTATGCGATGACCAAGGTTCTTGCAACAAAATGTTTCCACTTGTGGCACATTTGGCTAAAATAACCAATTCTCGCATACATTTTTAGTTTCTTGACTTGATTGCCACAAACGAACCCCTCAAATGATTGATCTTTTCAAGAAGCGCAAGTTTGACGAAGGTGAAATGTTACCATTATTTTTTGTTTTTGAGAAAAACACCTGTGTGGGAACGAGTTCGCCTGAAGGGCGAAAAGGTAAAGCAACCTTGATGTACAATTTAAAAAAAGTCAATTCGGAATCGTGGAAAAACATCAAAAGAAATTGGTTCGCTGTTTGAAACACGACGGCTTGAATTTGAGTATTAACGCTGTTATATTTGTTCTTGAAATAAAATAAGTGCCATTCTTCTCGGAATAAACTCGTGTAAATCAATCAGTTTCTGCATGTTTCTCAAACAGGGCATGATATGACGGATTCGGATTCGGATTCGGAGCTCCAGAATTGGTTTTCCCACCACTACGAATGAATATTTCCGACCTAGTTATTGTACCTACCTACCTAGTAAAAGTAACTGAAGCGATAGCTAGGTGCTCAAGGTGCTTAGAGCTGGTCCTTTCGATACATTTTTGGTGTTCCTGGTTCGTGAGTTGTGAACTTAACACCGAGCAATGGAAAACAATAGGTTTTTTCAAACAATCGTTTACACATGTCAAGCAAGATTGAAATATCTCTTTCAATCCAACTTTACCCTCGACTGGCCATGCATTTTATAAGTTAAACCCAGTGATATAAACGCAAGTGGACCGGAGCATCTGTCTAAGGCGTTGATACTAGTGGTGGGGGCACTGAATCCCTGCAGGAATTCAAATCTTTCGGTTCAGATCCATTCTGAGTTCCGGATCTTCAAGCCCAAATCCCAATCCATCAAACAGTCCAAGACTGATAGATTAACTCGTAACGTGACTAATTCGACTCATATCAAATTAACATAGAGTTGGATCAAGTCAAAACCGAATCAAATAGAGTCTCAAACAAATCAAAAGTGATTCGAATCCTAATTGATCCAATCCCCTTCCGAATCTGTCAAATGGGACTCAATCCTTTAGAATTCGCCTAGATTCGAGACCTCGGGTCTACCGAATCCCGAGTCTGCCAACACTAGTCGATATTGTCGACTCTATCATTCAGTCGCAGTGTGAAGTGCGAGACGTAAAGGCACGGAATGGGTAGATTTTGGTTGCGCTAAGGTGCGCGTTCAATTCAGAAATAAATTGTATCAAATTTGTGAAGTGATTTGCTATCCAAACACGGTACAAACGGTAACAGCAACTAAATAAAAATCCCTAACTGTCGGTCGCGTGTGGTGCGAAGTGTAGCGAAATTAGCGTGCGTGGAATCATTTTCTTGAAGTGAGGAAGAGAACGCGAGCAAGAAGAGGAAACTTCTTGGCATTTTGATGCCACAGAAAGCGAAGGAAGTGTGCGTTGCTCAAGCGGATGGCTTCTGTAGATTAAAAGTGTAGATAACTCGTTTGATATTCTTAGCCAACCATTACGATTAAGTATCGCGAAATCGTCGCCATCCGTGTGTCCTTCGCTTGGCGTCGCAAAAGTTCCCCCTCGCCAATGGTGGACGGCGTTTTCGGTGTTATTGTGGTGAAGTGAAGAAAGGAAGCATAATTGAGCTCTGCCAGCACAGTGTGTTCTTGCGGTGGCTTTTGGTGCTGTGTGTTCGAAGTGTGTGCTCAGAATACGACCGCAAAGTGAGAAACGCGTCATCAAGGAATAAGAATTATTACTCATCTGCTCGCAGACAGACGCCGGCACCGGAAGTAGTAGCGGAAGGAAGGAAGCGGTATCCGATCGATCAACATCGAAGAAGGCGAGCTCTTCAGAGACGAACAACGGCAGCTGCAATTGAATGTAAATATCCAATACGGCGTAGATAACATATGCATCTTCCAGGCGGCCATAACCTTGACGCCGCCTTGGTTTAATGTTGCTGAAGCGACTCTTTCGCTTTGTACGACGAACGGACGGATGACTCCATTCTGGATGCACTTCATCTCTGCGGAATGCACCTGTCAGAAAGGGGAACGTCGGATGAGGCTCCAAGAGCATGATGCACTCGAGTGTATGTGTGTGTGTAGGAAAGAATGCAATAAGGGAAGGAGAGACTGCTGGGATGCCCTTTTGCAATCATGTCGCTGAAACACGCACATTGCCCCTCAACAACCAGACGGACAAATTGCATAATGTGACTTCTGATGCTTGTTATTACTTCTTGTATGCACCGCCGGAGCTCTTGGTGTTGGTGTTGCTTTCATTCTCCTTCTTTACCTCCCTTTACTTCAGGCTCCACTCGACCTGCTTTTTGAGGCCAGAGGCTTTCTTGGCGTTGAAGAGGGGGGATTTGGCAACCTTCTTTCTTCCATCCAAGCAACCTCGAAACCTTCGATCTCCGTCGTTTCAATTCATCGAAAAGCGACACTGCTGTTTTTCAAGAAACTTTCAAAGTATCAGCTGGCGCTTGCACCGGGTTTCCATTCTTGCGCGGTTTTAATCCGATCAAAATCAGCATTTCAATATGGCCGGAGCAATGGCTAGTGCTACCGACGCTTGTCCTCGTCCGCCCCAAAACTGGTCGTGGGATGTTTTCCTCACTATTTTCCCGCCTCCCCCCATCCGTCTCCATCTCGTAGACCAAAGAAGGAATGGAGCTCGGCCCTCCTAGAACCGGTTGAGAGGCCGATTGGTTCTCGGTTCGGTGTGCTATGCGGAAAATGGCCCGCCGAGAAGGCCGTAAACGCCGTTACAAGCATTTACACGTTCTTCGCTGTGTGCCGTAGTTGTTCCGGTGCGGGGCCCGTTGCGTGTGAGTAAGTAACACTATGGCCGACTGCACTTTGTAACACTGCAAAACGGCAGACAAACGCAACAGCATCAAAACACACACCCGGGGGGTTGACATTTTCCCTCCAGGTCTGGCCGGATGACGTAATGCGCGCCCGTCTCTCCATCCCAGCTCTCTCCCTTCACCGGATCGTATTGAATAATTCGCCAATCGGTTGATGTCGCCCGGCCCGATTGTCATGACGGGTGGAACGGACGTGGAACCGGGGGAAAAGTGTTTTCTCCTTGCCATCTGCTGTGTGTAATGGCCGTCTTTGTCAATCGTCTCGCGAGGAAGTTCCGGAAAAGTCCGCAAATGGAATGGAACGAAATTGGAAAAATGGCTTATGCAAATTTGGTAATTTCCATCAGTCGCCTTGTACCATCTTTGGCGCAATTTAAAAGTATGTTTGTTTTTTTTTTTGCAGATGTCTCTATTTGATCGTGTTTTGTGTGATTTCCCGTCAACTGATGGTATTTTTTCTGCACAACATAATTTCATCGCAATTATTCAGCAACTCTTAAAACGGAGGTTTTTCGTTACCCTGAAACAACATAAAATAACACAAAATCGTTGCAATTTCGGAAAAGTGTAATTGCGAATCAGTCCACCAAACAACGTTGATCAACGTTGATAAATTTCTTTCGAATTGGCTTTCTTATCAGCTCAGTGCTGCAGCCCCGCTTATCTCTTGGTTTTTAATTTATTTGCCTTACCAAGGTATGATAAAAATCCGAGTGCTACGCTTCGATAGAAGTTTTTTTTTCTTCAGGTTTGAGCTTGTGGTGTGTGAATTTCGCAAAGTCAGAGCGAGAAACACTTTTACCGCGCCTCATGTTCTTTGACATTCGGCTTGATTTTCATAACCGGATCTTGCTACAAACACATAACAACCCATAATTCCTATGCAAATCAGTCATTCTGCGGCAACGGTCGTTAGCCACATGTTTTCGGCTTGCCTTCCTGGGGGCACCGTTCTTGTGCCATTTGATGGTCGTCCCGTGCAGCGTGTGGAATACGGAATATCAAATGCTTTATGCCCCCTGGTGTTCACGCGGAATAAAATTCTTAACGCACGTTTGCTTGGCCTTCCGTTTCTTCAGCAAGTTGATAGGAAAAACCTCGGTCGTTGGAACGACTCTCTTATCGGCTGCCCTGAACACACAGACGTCTCTCCGGAGGCGCGTTGGAACGCGGAGCAATTCTTGGACGATGTTGACCTTATCGCAAGCAAGGCTGTGTAATGTTTTTTTATATAGTTGACTGGCAGCGCTCTGGTTAGTTGTTCAATACCAGTGGAATGAATTCCACTAAAAGAGCTGCTGCCGTATGGAATCAACTTCCTCTAGTGTACATCAGATGGAGTTTTTAATTTTTGCTGTACAGTCGTCGCAGTCCATTCGATTGGAAGGTATCCCAAACTAGAAACGAAACATTTAAAAAATTCCAACATCTCAAAGTCCAGCATTTGGGAAGACGACCTCCTCGGGGGGGAGGGAAGAAAAGTACAAGCTTTTCTTTCGCATGTTCGCTTTATCGTCCGCGGCGCAAACTGGCTCACACTAATTTGGGTTGAGTTTCGCTGAGCAACGTTGGTTTCCCGCCAACAACGGGTCGTGTAGCAGCAGACCCAGCAAGGTATGGTATTTTGCGAGATATCCGACATCATCTGCGAGGTGGTGATTCCTCCTGGTTTCTTCCGTGACGCCGAGTGGAGCATAAAACCGAGGCTTTCTTTTCCGGCCATCCCTCCGGTTGTGCGCAGTAGTTCGCAATATCTCTCATGTTCAGCCCCTTCCCAGCCCAAGGGTAGTTATTTCACCCTTTGGCGCTCGGAGGGCAGGCTGGGAGACAGGCTGGCTGCAAATGCCCGAAAATGTTCGCGGAACGTCGTAGACCCATCGATATGGTGGCTGCAATGACCCCCAGGGCCACTTGGTGGTGGCCGCTCTTTTTTCGGCATTAATCGAATATCTCCTCCCACCCCGCACCCAGCCCGCCGGGTGACGACCAATACATTTCTCTTTATTAACTGAAGACCACCAGAGGCAGGTTCGCCTCGTGCCCTATTAGAGTATCACAAATTTTCTTTTTTGCTTTCGGATGCCGCCACCGCCACCGAATGCGCTTTTTTGGGTGTAAATATATGAGGCAGCCAATTATGGAAGAGGTGATGGTGGTGGTGGTGGTTGCCTCCGATATTGCCACTAGCGAGCTTGGACCGAGGAGGAGGAGGAGGAGGGAAGGTTTTTCCTCGATGCAGGAAATTGGCCAACTAAGCGGCAAATTGAATTATGATAGCTAATAACATGAACACCGGGCATCAAGATATGGCCAGATCTCTTCGGGGCGATGGATGGCCAATCGGTGGGAGGATTTAAAAATACACCACGGGCACGCGGAAGGTGTTACCACCACGTACGGGAGTTAAGATGAATGCTCTTCTTCTGTGTTGTGGTTGTTTCTTTTCTTTTTTGCCTATCCAAATTGCATGCCCTCAGCTTCGCGATTCATCTTCGGGCTGAAAAAGCAACCAACACCCCGTCCCGCGTCTGTATTTTTTGACTGTTTTGACGGGCTTTCTATCTGTTTCGTACTTTTGCGCGGGAAGGACGCGTCTACACTCGAGCACTTTCTCCGGCAGTGGTAGGGAAAAATTAAGCCTAAATAAAAGCCAAACACACAATCCGCCTCTTCCAGTGCCTGCCATGAATGCCTTGAGGAAAATGCCGGTCTAGTGACCTTTTTAAATCATTTCATTAGCGATCGCGAAATGCCTGAACGCGATTCTGTAAATTTCTTTTCTCACCAACTAATAGTGAAATAAAGGTTTTCGGGTGGACGGGGGGGGGGGGGGGGGGGGGGGGGGGGATGGGTACCTTTTAGTGGAATTTGGCAAATGAAAATACGCCTGGCAAAATGTATGCCATACTTATTTTTGGTAGAGAAATAAGGTTCGATTAGTAGAAGGAAAACATACATCGCTCGATTTTCTCACGCCCGGCCAGGAAAGGAAGGTTTTCCTGTCTTCTCCCATAGCTGCAACTTATGATTCAACCATGGAATTGTTTGTACTTGCCACGGGGAAAGCAATAATAAACATTGCGTCAGCGTTTTCTCTTTTCCTCCTGTCGATTATTTGGGTTTAAAACGGCTTGCACCCCGAGTTCCATTTTCAAGGACAGCTCCGGTTGGAAACGCAAACACCTCCAGTGTCCTTTTTCCTCCATTTTAGTCTTGTATGTGTGTGTGTGTGGGGAGGTTGTCAGCAGGAGTTAGTGCCGGCCGGTACTTTCCCTGTTGTTTATCTTCGTAGACAGTTTTTCCCAAACATCAGCTGGGAGCATGCGCCTAGCGCCGTTTTTCTTATTCAAAAAAGACGTCTCTTCTGAAAAGGGAAAAGCAAATCTAACTCTCTTTCTCCTGCCCAGAATCAGCTGACGTTGGCCGTTTGTTTTCATTATTGGTACATTTTTCGGATCCGGATGTGCAACCTGTTGCAGAAACACAAACCCGCAGCATCAATATCACTTTGCATCTTCAAAACCATCTTAATGTAGGATGACTGTTTAAATTTATTTTCTTAGTAGATGGTATGGTAATGTTCAAGCTATGTTACGATGATTTTTATGCGTGATGATTTATGCTTCTTCTACCGAAATGCTTCAGCGTAATGTTTACGAGTGGGTTGTTTTGACATAGATGATTTATTTATTTATGTATCTGTTCACTTTCCACTTGGAAACGGGTCACTCTTATCGTCGGTGAGCTTGGACGCGCTTGGCCTCGATACTAAACAACTTAACAACTCATTAGTGCATGTTGTGGAATGGTGGTAGTAAGGGGGATGGAATGTGTGGCAAACGCCGCGGCGGGTTTTGTTTACATACCCCAGTAATGAGCGGAAATCGATTTTCCCAATGAGTTTCCATCAATAAATATACATTTCGAGTTAATTGATTGGCTCACATGTTGCAACATTGTGTTTTAGAAAAAAAAAAAATGTTTGCATATTTAATGGCATTTTATCGGTATCAACTCGGTTTCTTGAAATAGGACGTACTTAAAGCACAACACACGACCGTGAGTCATATCCCTTTCGAGAAAAAAGGCCTTCTAGAAATGTAAAATTTTATATAACCATTGCATGATGAACCACGTAATAGTGGAGTGCTTTTAAAATTCATTCAATTAGCATTTTGCACTTTTCGAACCGCGTTATGAATGGCGTAAACTGTACGATTTTGTTTTCATCATTTTCATACATTTTTGTTTTTGCTCTATCACATTCGGAATGTGAGTAAGGCGTTTGTGAGTTTTGCGAATTTTTTGTTTTTATATCCGTTACATAATGGTTGTGTGTGTTTCACTTACCTTTTCATGTGTGACCACCGTCGACCCTGTTTTGGCTCCATTTGAATGGAGTTTCTTGTCTGCTCCTGATCATCTTCTAGGATTGCTTCCTAATAATTGCACCCAGTACCTTTTCGGAGAAAGTCATCCCAAACGTGCCTTAACTGAGCGCGAAAACTAACGCTATACTTCTATTTACATCATCAATACCGCCCCGGTTGTGGTTTTCCAGCTGCCAATCAAAGCACTTCACAATCACGTCCCTTTAGTCGGCTGGGCTTCTTTTTTTTCTAGAGCATCGTTCCACCGTTCGATTGATTTCCCGCCGTGCACTTCGGAACCACCATCATCTACTGGTTGGTTTCTGGTGAGGCTTTTTTTGCTTTTAATTTTAGTTCTTCGCGGGCTCTCTGGTGTATTGACGGGTGATTTTTTCGCGTTCCTTCCCGCTGCCGGAGCGTTTGCAAATTACAGCTCTCTTCCTGGGCTTCAATTAGCGTCACCCATTGTGTTTGTGTGAGCGGCGGCGGCGGCGGGGATCTTCACCCGGAGGTGTCTTCGGTTGTTCCTTTGGCGGCATCCAGTAGGAACGGGCTAGTTTGGACGTCGAGTCGTCGTCGTAAGCCGCTCGTCGTGGTTTCAAATTTGGCAAGGAATTTCACCCCGCAATTAGTGACCGAGGTTACGTCGGATTTGCCTCCCTTTTTTTGCTTTTAATTCACTCACCATGAAAGAAGGCCTCAGGCTGGACGACCTTTGTACATCTTCGGTTCGTCGGGTGATCGGTTGATCGCTCATCTAAACTCTTAACCCCGTCGGTACTGAAATAACCATCGTACCGTGGCCGATAGAAATCGATTCTACCGAATTTTCCGCCACGGAGACCATGTTGGCAACTTCGGTGCGCGTTTAATTCTGTTCGTCTTCTGCTTGTTTATTTTGCTCACAGCAGATGGGTTATGCTTTTGGGGATTTGGAGCCGGATAGGAGGCGGGAAAAATCTCATTTCCCGTTAATTTAACTCACCGCCGGTGCCGAAACCCGCTCGCAGTCGGTCGGCATTTGCAGTGTGTCGTCAGCTTTGGTGGACGCCTTTGGACCGGAACCGAAATTAAAACCCAACCCAACAACGCCAACTTCCAACTCCATCCCCGGTGTCGAGTCATCCTTTGGCGAGAATGCCTTAAAATAGCGCCCAAACGATGACGACGAATGTGGTCCGATCGTCGTCGATTCCGGCTGCCTCCAACGATTACTTAATCTTCCGCGCAGGGAAGGAAACGGTTTGGGTCCGACGTTTTTTTTTCGCTTTTTTTTCGTTTGTTTGAATTTTCAATTTCAAACATCTTTCCAAAGGCACATGTGGTCGCGAAACGACCGTCCAAAAGGGGCGATGCGAACTCTACCCATTTTTTAGTCCCGCTTTCGGCGAGACAAGTGCAGAATGGTTCACCCCCAGCAGGCCGAAGGTTATGTTATTTTATTTGAATCATTTTTTTCTTCTATGTTTTAGATGATGCCATAATTGATAACGGCAATGTCAGATGGGCGTGCTTTGAAGGGTGGTACCGATTACGGCTTTGGCTGACATCATACGAACACTCATCGGGTTTTGTTGTCGATAGGAACGACGAGAGGAGAGGGCGGAAACCAGTCGAAAGAAAACTCGTATACAAAGATAGATGACTATTTGGCAACCGTTGTTGTGCCCTTTTCTCCACCGGTGGTTTGAAAATAGATCACGGTCGCGTGAGACGCGAGATGTGTTATGCGAGAACCCCGCCGTCCATTCGGTTAATGATGTGCGCATGATTTGGGGGAAGTTTGAAAAACGGCTGCGTGCTGTTCTTAAAACCACTTACTTTAGTTGTCACAACAAATCAACTGAACGGTATTTAAATGACTTTGTTTAGTAATATCCGAGTGTCTTATGAAATAAGCGGTCGTTATATTTACAAGCGAACGGAGTCAGTTCTGCGTGCGAACGGTTATCGCTGTTCATAGTTTATGTGGTGAACATTTTTCATAACCTTTTGATAAGAATAGACCGATGATGAGTTCTTGTTTGGACAGCTGTGGACTGCTAATCGCGGATGTTATAACCTTCTTCTTCATTAAACGGAGTAACGCGTACTGGTTGAGATTAAAAGAAGTAGGAAAATAAACTCCCATATAATATGGTAATTGAATCAGTGTAACGCTGTTTTGAAATTACCGAACGTTACATAAAAAAGCGTTACCCATGCGAAAATCTCAGCCCCACAATTTTGAAAACAGGGCTCAGCTTTGTTCAACACAGAAAACAGACTGCGACTAAAAGGATTAGGGATTAGGGGGCCGTGCCAAAGGGGATTAGAGGGCACACACAGAAACACTTTCACCCATTCCGGCCCCGATTCGGATCAATATTGATTGAGACTGTGAGCGGTGGGCTCTCCCCGCGTGTCGTAGGGGTTAAATTACACGTAACTGTATCCTACGCGCGTCGAAATACGTACTTTATGCCCTGGCGTGTATCACCTCCGTTCGGAGTCGGTTGAACAGAGGGAAATGAAGGGAAAGGGAGAGAGATAATGGGTCGTCGAAGAAGTTTTTTACGACAATCCGGTGCTACCGGCTCGAGCTATCGATGCAGGAAGTGTAGATGTGATTGTAAATATTTATGTTTATACGACTCCACTCTCCCTTTCAGCCCGGAGTGTTGGGTCTCCTATCAGTTCGATCTTCGAAGCAGCAAAAAAAAAACCACAAAACACATGCATTGGAACATCATCGGGCGGATCACTGATCGGCAATAAAAGTCCGTTACAATTTGATTTGAATTCTTCGCTAACGAACGCGATCTGCTTTGGAGCACTTTGTGCAGTAAGGAGAGGGAGGAAGGGACGAGAAAAGAGTGACAAACCTCCGCGGGTCGTTATCAAAATACGTGTTGGGTGCTGAGAAACCACACAAAAAAAAAACGACTGAAATAAACGTAACACTCGATGATGGCGGCGATCGATCAAACGGTTCACATTCGCGTAACGCCGAGGGAAGCTGATCGATCGTTCGAGCGAAAGCGAAGGGAGGATAAATAGGCGGCCAGGGTTATAATTTATCAACGGTGTTGATCATCACCGTCACCATCATCAACATCAACATCATCATCAACATCAACCAGTGACCGTAACGAGGTCGTTACTGACAACAAGCCTGCTGACCAAGTGGCCTCTCCCGACACACGTTACGGGGAGTTACGTGTGGGGCTTGATGATGAACTGGCGCTATGCACGCGGCCGTGTGTTTGTGTGTGCGTCTCTCTTGACCCAATGGAAAAACAGGAGGTAAACGTATCACGAATAGATTTGAAACAATAAAACACACACACTTTTATACGATGCAATTCGCTCCGTTGTTGTTAAATAATAAATGCATAACATTTATATATGCACGTGCACCATTTCAAAGTAATGACCGTTTTATTTTACACATTTTGTTTTTGAGCGTTTCCAACACACCGTTTTACGAAAATGTGTGTGAAAATGTAGCTTTCGGCGTTGAAGTTTTGAGAAAACTTGGAGAGTTCGAGAAAACTACACAACAAATTCGCATGATGTGTGTGTCTGTGTGTGTTGGTTCGATCCACGGAACTAGCCTAGACCCACATACTGAGACGAGGCCGTTGTTTCTCGAACTTTTACGTTCACCGCGACCGTTTCGCGAATAATTATTTTCCAGCCTTTTTTTCCCCCCGATAATGGACGGTAATCTGATTACACGATAATGCTTGTCCTCCGTCCGGTGTGCTGGGTGTGTGTGTGTGTGTGTGGTCCACGAGCAGGTTTCCCATGAAGGCACGGGCCTTTCGAGAGGCGGAAAATGCGTCGGCAAAGCGTCGGCAAACGTCTTTTCCTTTCGCCCGATGATGCTGATGTTGACGATAAGGAATACATTTCGCTTTATTGGCCGATTGTATCCTCTTGGTTTTGGGTTTCGCGATCCTAAAACACACGTCGTCGGCGTCGCCATCGATCGTGTGCAATGAAATCGATATATTCACGCTGTCACTTTTGCACAAAACTGGTAATATGAGCCGGGAGGACGTTGGATCACAGGGAATGGGCTTCGAATTCCTTCGGGCGAGGGCCGAAGATGATGAACCGGCATGCTCCAAAGTCGATCGATCGGTCGAAAGACGGGAATACTTCAAACCGCACGACTTTCGATTCTTTACCGACTCGACAAGGACAAGTTTTCATTCCGTTTTTTTCCACCCCTTGCGTAGTTTGTTTGTAACGTGCCGCTCACAATGGCCCCGGAGTTTTTCGCAAACTTGCCACAGTTCCGACTGTTTGCGACATACCTCTTCTGGGACATTTCCTTCTCCCCGGGGCCGGAGCGTTTTTGATGAAAGTGAAGCCGGTGGGTTTATTTATATATTTATTTTCTTACTTTTGAATAATGTTTTCCGCGTCGCAGATGACAGCTGTTCAGGGGGAGATTTTTGAAGAGCGCGGTTTCGCTTTCTTCGACAACAGATTCTTCGTGGGATGAAAGGTGAAGGTAAAGCGGTCGGTCGGTGAAAGGATATTGAAATGGGGAAAACATCGGAAGATAACGATGGTTTATTTTTTACCACTCGATCGGGAAGTGATTAAATTGTTGCATTCGTTTTCGAAGCGTTTTCGTTCCGACTGTAGAATACATTCTAGTTTGCACGGGTCATGTTTTACCTTATTTAGTTAACGACGATGTTAATCCGCAGTGTAACCGATATATGGTGAGATGTGGTTTTGAATAGTGAAAGCAAACCCCCAAAGGGGAGTCGCAAGTGGGTCTTTGAGGAATCCGGCGATCTATCTCTCGATGGAGATCGTCTCCACAACGCCATTACGACATCGGAAGTGAAGAGGCCCGCTTTTCGTCTTCGTCTTCAACACTGACCATCAATGGGACAATGTTTTTCTGTTCGCCAAACCATTTTCCTGCATCGTATATCGGATGCTACTGGCCGTGGTGGGTTCGCTGCATCCGGATTTGGGGAGGTGTGTCCCCTGGGAAATCGCACTGTGCTGTCCGATGGAAAGTGGAAAAACAAAGGACCGATACGACCCGGGCGGAAGTATGGATCGCCAATGCAAACGGAATCGGAACGCACGGAAGGTTTGAAGATGATGATGATGATGATGATGCAAGCCGCTTTTGCCGTGTCTTGTGTTACCGTCATCTCGTGGAACGTGGGGGAGGTGGTGGAAGGCGACGATAAGGAATGGGCATTATGTTTCCCCCAACCAGTGGAAATCAACCTTTTTTCCTGTCCCGTGTTGGTTTCCTGTACCAACCACGACGAGCTCCCCGTTGGAATAACAATAAAGCCGGTGATCTTATTTTCCCGAAACGACCATCTCGTGCCGCATTCGATTCCGCATTTCCTTTCGCCGGGTGGTGCGTTTGTTCTTTCATCGGATTTGGCGTTTGTTGCTTGTTTTTTTTTCGCTTATGTTTCATCGGTGGTTTAGGATTGCGTGAACATTTTTCCACCGACGAACAGCAGCAGCGCGTTGTGGTTGTGCGAAATGTCGAAGACGATTAAGGAAATGCTTCTTGAAATCGCGAGCGCGTCGACGGAAGCAATCGCCCATTGCCTTCGGTTTAGTTTTAGCCAGCAGATCATTTCTCTTTTTATGCGCGACGGTCGGAAAAACGCGAAAAAAGGGAGCTGGATTAGGAGGGAATGGATTTCGCACCGTTTTTTTGTTGTTGTTTTGCTTTAGCAGCCATCGATCAACCAGATTGTGGTTCAATTGCCATTAAACTGCCCCGGGGCGGGATTGGTTGGAGGCGGGTTTCGATCGTTTTGCGAATGGTCGCAAAGTGGACATATCCTTTGGGTTTACGTCGCCGGACTGGGGCAATTTTGCGCGATCTTTGATTTCGTGTGAATTTTCGAACCGACTTCTCCCTTTTTTCTCGTTCGGTTTGATTAGTTAGTGTGCGACTTTTTATGGGCCACATTGAACTGTGTGCCATTCGCACAGTTTGCAAATGAACGGGAATGGGGGGAAAAATAATCACATGATAAGCCAGCAACAAATGTGAAATGGCAGGATGTGAAAATTGCACTGAGGCCAAAAGCACTTTCCTCGTTTGGTGATTTAATAGAAACCATTTTTGGATTGGAAAATGGATCTAAACGAGCCATCAAAAGTAGGTTTTCTATACTGCCAAGCCTTCAAAACAATTTATGTTGTATTGTGTGTTGTTATAGTTTTTTTTTCGCGTGGCGTTACCTTCCCTCACGCACATTCACATTTAAAAAAAAGGTAGGAAAAAGGGACTGTGTGAGGGTGATTAATTTCCATAAATAATTCGATGTGCTAACGATGGTCGATTATCGATCAAGCAACGACGTGCTTAGGAAGGGTTAGTTTCGAAAGGGTGTACATATGTGTAACCGGGGACCCCGTTATTAAAGGCAAGGGTAGCAATGTTCTCATGTAAAATGTTAATATTGTTCATGAAGTTTAATATATCGATTTTTTTATTATTTTTGTGTCGAGGAGGTTTTTATTATACTCTTATACATATTTATGCTCTCAAAACAACGGTATCCATCCCATGTTAAAGGTTTTAAACTTGAATTAATTCGATTCATTCGCAACTAGACTTGTTAGATAATTATTTCTATCGCGTTACATCAAACATCAAACTGACAGCACTCGATCGTGTCTTCCCGACTGGTTCTCGTATTAAAAAGTAGCATTTTCTCCCAACGGATGTTCAAAGCATTGTGCATCTTGACGAAGTTCTCACTGAAACAATTGTGAAGATAAAAAAAATCAAGTGGAAGGGAGTTAGAACTTCGGAGCATTTTCTCCAGTTTGCTTTCGACCGAGCTGCGTTTGCGCAAGTGACGAAAGGCCCTCCTTTGACGAGAACTATCTATCTTAACGGTTCTGGCCAGGCGCGTCGCGTCCGTATCAGATAAGCAATGAGGGACGAGAGAGAGAGGGCGTGTGGAAAACAGGGAAAAGCATTTTAATCAACTTGCGGCTGTTTGCACTTCAAACACACCACATCCACACGTATCTCGTTTACGATAGTTGCGTGAGTGGAAAGAACTTCATGAATGCTGCTGCTGCGGCGCAACGTATCCGTGGAAGGGAAGTCTCTCATATTTAGCAGTACAAGTAACAGGAATTTCTTGCGGTATGAGAAAATGGGCGCTGGTTTTGCTGGGTGTGTGCCGGTTTGTTTCTTCGTTTTTTTTTTTTTTGTTTTTATTACAGCCTTGTGGGATTTGGAATATGTGCTACAATGCGGTGTGTGTAAAGCGAACAGGTTCAGCAGGCTCTGGGTCTCGTCTCTTCGGTGGGAAATGGTTCTCTTTCTTGCCGCGCGTCTTCGTGCTAACGAGGGAAGAATCTATTTTCCAACCGTGTTCTACGAGCTTCGGTGTGGAGTTCATGCTCTTGTTTGTTACTTGTGCATTTTCGTTTGGTCTTAGACGACCAAGGGGTATCCATTACCTCGTTTGCAAACAAACCGCTACAACACACATATGTTCTGCACGCATGTGAGCCAATATTGTAATGGATGGAGCACCCATGTTGTTTCTAACTAATTCCCTCTCCCCTTTACCCCCAGTAAACCTTTATCGAAGCCCGGAACGACGCTGTTGTTGACGCCATGTGAGGCACATAAAACGACGTTGGATAGGACTCCCTTTTTCAGCTGAAGGGAGTGCGAAACGAAACGAAAATCCCTCGGGAGGGCCTTTTTTTCTGGAACACACACGCAACGGGAACTTCGCCAGCAAGTGCAAACAAGTGCTGGGCAAGCGTATATTTGTCCTTCTCTGTTTATCTTGAGCTGTTAATTATGGCGTATAAATCATGCGTGGAAGTAATACGCAACGAAACGGGAATAGTGTGCTTTTGCCTTTTTTTCTTTCTTTTATCCAATGTAAGTGGGGTGGAAGGAAGATGAGGGGGGTGCTGCGGGTCGGATTTGCACTCAAGAGGAACTTGGGCAGGTGTGCGACTTGAAATTCTTTCCCGAGCGAAAACCTGATTGGGAGAAAAGTAGAAAAAAACAAGTAATAATTGAAGCATAAGGTATGTAATGCCAAATGATAAAGCACCTCATTCAAATTTCCAATCCCCTTCTTCCTTCCGCGATCTGGCTAGCGGTTCGCGTAATTTGTCGAGTAAAGGAAAGAATTGTAAAAAATGATCAGCTTGAGTACATGCCGGTTTTTTTTCTTCCTTTCGGAAACCTTTTCAATTTAAATGTTCTCTCGTGCATTAATACGCGAGATTCGTTGGGTGGCAAAAGGTGGAATGTTTTTTGCAAGGAGGGTTCGTAGCTTCGCCCGACGTTGAGGTCCACTTCACTCGCCATCACACACCCATACCTGACTGGGTTTGTTGTTGCTGGTGCATTAATTATGTATGATTAAGGTCGTCCCATGAAACCAAGCATGTACACATATGTTTAACGGGGTTTGGTGGAAACCCTCTTTTCCTCCTCTCGACACCTCGAAGCTTCCTTCAACACCGGTCCGAAGGTGGTGTTTGTAGGTAGTGAAAAAAAAGGCTTATCACACATATCTCTCTGCAAGACACTTTAAACCTTCACCGTGGGTACCGTGTTCGGAGCAGCACTTCACCTCCCCATCCCCTCGTTAATGGTTGTAATAATTCTTCTTCGGATCTCAAATTAACTCCATCAGTTACGAAACCTAAATAGACATCAGAGATTTGGTTTTTGGCAGTAAAAAAAAAATATATTGGTCCAATAATAATAGCACAGACAAAAGGGAAATCCACGGCGACGACGACGACAATGTTGTATCTGTAATGAACGATCTCCCTGCGGCTTATCCGGCGCGCAGGTTCTCCACCTACAATTTGTGGATGTTTGTGGTTCACGTTTTGCACCCTCCGATTCGGTTGGCTACCGGTAATGAAGTGGTTCCGACGCCAGGGTGCGAATTATGGGGCCCCCGCTCGAAGGTGGTCGTTTTACGGCTTTATTTGAGTGGAAAGCAGTATGGCTTACACAACGATGTTTTTCTTCTCCGTCCGAAGCGGCTGAAGGCAATTGTGACATTTGTGGTTGTTGTAGCCGATTAGATTCGGTAGATTGATGGCCGCGCGTGCTGTGCGCTCCACAAAAGCGGCAAATTATTGGAACAACACAGGTTTGTTGTCGTGCGAAAAAATGCAAATAAGCGTTTGGTGTTACCAAACTGAGACAAAATGTGTTTTGCAGACACACCTCCTTTCTGTTGGTAAAGTTCAGAACTGGCCGTGAACGCATGCTTCTTGCCGTCGATGGAGTCGATTTTTGCAAACAAATTGATAGGTTTGCGGACGTCGATCAGTCGTCGAACAGATCGGGCAAGATCAGGCCAGGGATGAATGGGCTCGCGATTGCGTAACTCTGACGCTGCTCAGCATGCCAGGGCTTTGATGAAATGATTTATCGAGAAGGGTTCCTTTTTCGGCGGCGCGATTCCCCATTTTGGAAATGTACGGCCAAAAGGTGAACAAGCCGTTCAATTAACAACAGTTTTTCAATTCGACCGGGAAAAACAGGGTGGGAAATAAAATCACAACACAAGGTTGAAATGTTAATCTAAGGGCTAAGCTATCATTTAAGGTAAGAGGAATAAATCCCGTTTGAAACTTTCGACAAGCGCGCTAACCAAAAGCTCCGTATGAATATTACATTCGATTTTTGATTTATTTTTATGTGGGAAAGTTTTCGATTCGAGATTTACGGTGAGTGGATAACCGTCCAATAAATTGTGGATAGTTTTTAATCATATGTTTCCGATCAATTTCCATATTATTTTCGAATTGGATTCCCTCAGTTTCATTCCCGAGTCGCGCCTATGTTTGACATTCGAACCTTTTTGCCCTTATTTATGCGCTTCTCTGTTGCACTGCGAGCCATCAAGGCACGAACCCTTAAACGGATTTCGATTATGCGCGTGCCATATTGACCAATCGAGTGTGTCCCAGCCCAGCCTTCCTTCGCCCAGGTGGTTGTAAATCATTTCTAAATACCCGTCGAAACATGAAATCTCCTGGGCCAGATGTGGTCTCATGTTGAACTCGTGTCGCCAAAAGTGTGGCCGACCGATTATGGTAAAATCGGCTCATTTATCACGTTTGCCTGCAACCGACCCAAAACCCAGCGCCCTTCCCATTTTCCCGGGGCACACACAAAGTCGCTCGCATGCCGTCGGCCCTCGTCGTTGGGTGTACAATGCGCATTGATTTGCCCATTCGCATCGAAGGCGCCACACCGAGTCAAACGGCACAGATGCCGCTTCCATCGTGCCGAAGAAGAGGGTGCACCGGTAGGATGTGTGTGACTGCATTTGGAAAATGCAATTAAAATCTTACACACTACCGTAGAAGGCACGAAGTCACCCTTCGCCTGTGTTGAGGCGCTGGCAGAACAAGTTTTATTTCACGACGACGACGACCCGAAACCCACATTTTAACATTTAGAGACGAGAGGAGCGAAGGAGGGGGAGGAGGCCTACGATCCCGGCGCTTTCCAACGAACCAGTCACGCACGCACGTGTGGAGTGCGGGATGCATTCCTGGGCGCGAATGGTGCTAAAGTAGTAGTCATCGTGAACTAAGAAGGTCCAAAAGCCGGAAGGTTTTCTTTGGGAAGAGTTCCTTGTTTGCTTTCGGTCAAATGGAAGTTGTAGCGAACCGACGAGGTGACAAGAGATCGATACTAATGACCGCACGTCGGAAAAAGGGTTTTAAACTTGACTCCATCAAGGGAAGAAGCGGTTGAAGTGAGTTGAAGGTGGGTATATGTCACCGCAGACATGAAAATGGGTGTGAATAATTCATTTTTTCCGGTAGTTGACATTTTACAACAACGAAAGGAAGAGACACGAAAAAGAATACTCATTGTTGCTTTTATCTACTTTCCTTCGTTTGTCCCCGGGGACCATTGCGCCTCAGCATAACAACATAAGGTAAACCGACAGGCTGTGTGCGGTAACCTAATATGTTGTCAGTCATTTTGGGCAGCGCCGGAGTTGGGACTATAATATGGCCTCTAAAAGCCACCCTTATGGTTTGCTGTTTCCGTTGGTAGGCGCTTCGGTTGGTCGTCGGGTGGGAGGAAGAAAGGTGAATAAACCTTTCGCAGCCATTAGAACAACCGAACCCACCCCACGTTATCCATCTTTTCTAAAGCAATTCTTATTCTAAACAATGTCTCGATTTCTAGTCAGATCGATCCGGATTCGATCCTCAGAATACGGAGATCTTCTGGGATGGAAATCTAGGGGATATGAATCCGGATATCTCTTGGGATGCAGATTCAGATTTAGGATCCAGGTCCAGAATCCTCAATTAGACTCTCTGAGAACCTGATCCGAAATACGGATCCATTTCTTATATCTGGATTAAAATTCCTCGAGGTTCAGTTCTAAAATCAGGACTTCGATAACTTAAATCCGAATTTGTCCTGTTTGAATTGCGAAAGTAAAATCCCTTAAGATCTGGAACAGTCTCTTGTCGTTTGTTGTTTCCGTTGCATCCTAAACAATGTTTCGATTTCTAGTCGGATCGATCCGGATACAATCCCAAATCAAGAAACCTCGAATATGGAGATCTTCCGGAATAGAAATCTAGGGGATATGAATCAGGATATCTATTGGGTTGCAGATTCAGATTTACGATCCAGGTCCAGAATTCTCTAAGAACTTGATTCGAAATACCGGATTAAAATTCCTCGACGTTCAGTTCCAAAATCAGGATTCTGGTACTTTCGATCTGAATCTATCCTGTTTGAAATCTGAAATTGGAATCCCTTGGCCTGCCCGAAGTAAGGTTTTCCCACCACCAGTTTCTTTCGCTTCTCTTTCAAAGTCAAAGTGTGGATACAATGATTCAAAAAGTAAATTTGCCTTAGAAGAGCTTTGTGCACATCCAACAGGCGATAAGGTTCGCAATAAATTGTATGTGTCAACGTCGTTAGCTGAACGATCCTCCTTGAATCGCAATCGCACAGACCATGACGATGATGTTGCAGCATAAACGACCACCGAAGGAGAGAAGTGCGCGAGGTTAAAAATCAAACGGTCTCATTGTTTACCATTTTTATTTTATGGTCCCCGGTTCCGTCCTCTCCCCAACCCCCCACCCACCCACCCACCCACCCATTCGTTGGTGCGTGCGTTTGGTTTTATGTTGGTGGTCTGTAACCGGCGTCGGCGTCTATTGACCGGCGCGCGGAGTTTGTCGTCGTTGTTTTTCGGGCGTTTCGGTTTTCTGCAACATTAATCAACGTTCGCTCGCTTCGCTTGGTCAACGTTTGCCATCCTTCAAACTCCCCCCTTCGAGCACGTTTTTTCGTGGGAGCGGCAGGGCTTTTCGGGACAAATGGAACCGCTTCATGAAGCTGTTAGCCCATTCGGGCCTTTTATTTATTTCGGGGTGAAGTTCAACGGCGCCTCGATTAAGATTCCCTCCGTATTAGGAGAGATCGGCGATGGAAAAAAGGGAAAGTGGTTCTCCCAGTCGTCGCGTTTGCTGATGCTTATTTTCCGATGCTTTCGTGCGTGTGCGATATTGGTTGGCGTTTGTGCTTTTAATAATTGAGCAACAAAAGAGCGATCGTGTGCGCGCGCGTTGGCTTCGTTCTGGTGGGTCGTGATGTTGGTTTTCCCTCCCTCTCTCTCTACAGCTCTCTCTGTGACCTATTAGCGGGATATGTCAACCTCTCCGCGCCCCGTCAAAAGCGTCAGGTCGTGATCGCTTTCCGAAAACCGAAAGGGAAAACAGACGCCAAAAATGTCAGGCGAACGCAAGCTTGCATTCAAATCGTGTCGATTTCTCACACATCACACACCGTCTTACAATGGGAAGTTGAAGTTTTCTCCCTCAAATAAAAAGAAAAGAAAGAAGGAATATCCGCACAGCGCGCAGCTTATGATGTGATCGTGAGTCGAAAGATTAGCCCTGGATTATCTTAATGAATAATCTCATCTCCAGCGGAGGACGGGGTGGGATTTGTATGCGTTTGCGTCTCATGTCAAACCCGTCGGGCTGGACGATGCGGAACAAATTAAGCAAAGAAAACACACAATGCACGTTCCGATCGAAAATGGAGTTTTTGAAATGTGTTTTCTCCCGCTATGTGTGCAGTTTTATAGTCCGGGCCCAACTGTGCACGATGGACTAGATGATACCGAAACTTTCTTTCAGCCCTGCGATGGAAGCATAATTGGTTTTTTATTGGTATCCCAAAGGTAACAGGACCTCCAGGAGGGTTGGTTCATTTCATTATCGTCTACCGTGCACAAACAGAGGGTTTTTCGGTTCGGGAAGCCTCAAATAATCACACTCGGGTGAGAATCAATCCGGTAACCAACAACAATCAGTGATGCATGAACAGCAAACACACCAACTCCCCACCGTGACTTACTACTCGCTCCACACACACGTTAAACGGGGTGGTTCTTTCATCCCCCCAAAATGCTTCCCCTTCCCTTCCCTCCACGAACGCATTTTCTGGGCCGCGGATTTGTCGAGAGGCACGACATACTAAAACTAATCGATGCTGGCAGCTCCAACAAAGCGTAAAATTGTTTGTCCCATAGATTCACTCCATCCTGCTCACCTCACACACAAGGTGTGAGTACGTCTGAGTGTGTGTGTTGGTGGGAAAAAGGCAGTGAGTGGGGTGGTTCCAGAAGGGAAACAACAAAATTGAGCCACACAAAGTCGAAACCAGAATCGATGAAGGTGTATGGGCTGGTGGGCGTACGGGAAATGCATCACTCGGAGAAGGGTGGAAACAAGGGTGGGTGGTGAGTAACACGAGCATTGGTTTTCGCTTTTGTTTCGCACCCCGTTGGAGGACAAAAGGGGGTAGGTACCACGTGTCGCGTCGATTTGTTGTTGGCAGCGTTTCGACAAAGACAGAGAGATGTCATCGAAGCGCTGGTTCCTTCCCTTTTTGTGTGGTGGAGGTGTTGTGTGAAAGTGTACATAATTATGCTGCGTTTGGCACGCGCTGCGAGGAGTAATGCTCTTTTTTTTGGAACGGAAAACTTTCCTATCAGCTATCGGAAAAATCTACCACCTCCGGAACCGAGATCGTGCGAGATCAATCGATCACCAATGTTTTTCGCACGCTGGTGTAATTTTGTTGTGTTTTTCCCCCGCTTCCGAAACTAGACACAACACAACAGCTATACTTCCCTTTTGTTTTAAACCGGGGAGCTTATGCTTCCCAAGGTAATCACCACCACCGCGATGCTGCTGGTGACACCTTTTTCCACACGGGAAAGTGTCGAAAATGAAATGTGTCAAAATATACGCGCGTTCGGAATTACTTTCCCTTCGGTCGAGATCGAGAGTAAAGGCCCCCCCACCCGGGGATCTCGGACGGGGGAGAGAAAAAATGTTGTCACTGAAAACTTATGAAAACATATACAAAAAAAAGAAAAAAAATAAAAGCAAGAAAATAAATAACCCTTTTCCCGATCGGAGTTCCCATGTGCATGTTTTCACATACTTTTCGGCGATAAATCATTCGCGAAACGGTGCCCGAAGATATGATCCAACAACCCCGTTCACCACCACCCGGTTGTGAGTGGTCCGGAGAGTGATACGTCCGGTGTGTTGTGTGTGTGGTGCCGTTGTTGTACCGGAATATGACCCCGAAATCAGATCGCGCACGATATTGCCGCGATGCTGTTGCTAAAGACTCCTTCCATTCCACCCTCTTCAATCCCGGTTAGTTCAGGTGGGTGGCGGTTTTCCATGGTATGCGGGTGGTGCAGATTTATGGCCGTATTCTCCGGGGATCGCTATGAAATGAGCCGAACGAAATGGAAAGCGGCAACAAGAACGCATTAAAATTAAACTCGAAACGGAACGTCGTCGTCGACGTTGTTGGGTTGGATCAAAAATGCATGCATGGATGGCTAAAAGGAATTTGCTTACTTTGTATGATGAGTGGCGCGTGAGTGTGTGGAGTGGACGGAAAGTGATCCGCAATCGGTTCTGTTTTTTTCCAGAAGCACAGCAGATTAGTCTTTAAAGCTTTCCCTTTCCCCGAACAAACCAGATGGCGACGACACGCATGATCTCGCACAGGTTTGCTAGGGTCAACCCCGACCAGGTTACCACCCCCTGCTGGGCGGGAGCCATATTTTAACTGTCCTGCTGCGGGTTCCTGATGGTTCTACTATCATGGTTCCAACTCTTGTCGGCCAACTTTGTGTCGTTTGGCTTTGTGGCATTTCGGAAAGGTGGCTATCTGGCGCCTTCCCGTTAAACGTTTCGCACCGGTATGGAGGCTGGGGGGGAAAAAGAAAGGGTGACAGGACGGGTGGAAAATAAATCTAAAGTCGTAGGTGCAAAAATGGTAGGTGATAATTTTTTCCGCACGCCATCGCCATCTCGAACACACCGGGCCCCGTGTGGTGTGTTTCTCAATACGCGTCGTCACGATTTACGACGACGCCTTCTACGAGGTTCCCTCGTCGTAGAGTTTTTCGCACACCTTCAACAGTGGGTTGGAATGGAAGGCCCGGGATCTCCACGGGTCCAACACCGCAGGAGAAGAAGGTGATCGATATTTGAACCGGTGTGAAATACGAATCGCTTTTCAAAGGGCGTATGAGGATCGGGATTTCCCGATTGGTGGGAGCGGATGGAGGATGGGGGGGTCTCTCTCTTTATCGCACAAGAGCTGTCGGGAGGGTTTCCATCAAAACGGTTCGTCGTAAATTTCGCATAAATCCATTCACGCATATCGATCGATAACAGCACGCTGTTGAATGGCGTTTGATGTTGATGAGAGGGACGGGTCCATGGGTCTCGGGGAGGCGCTTTTCAACGAGGGAAACTTTCATTTTCACCCCACCCCCCTTCGGGAGACCGGCGAAATGGGCGGCTGATCTCCGATGATCTTTCGCCATCGTTCACTCGATAATAAATATCCGTTTTCGATAAATAGACGACGCAAAGGTGAGTGTGTGATTGAGCGTGTCAGATAAAGAGGAAGGAGCTTTGGTGTCGGGGCGCGGGGGTTTGGCGGAGCGTGTTCTTATGGGCATAAATTATGATCGTTTATGGATTTTTCCAGCGATAAACGGCCTGGTTGGAGGTTGGTGTGTTCGAGGCGACCCTCGAGGCGGAGTCAAACGATGACTTTGACGCACAAATGGACTTCCGCGAGCGTGATCCTTTCGTGGTGGTTATATTTTATGGCAATAAACGTAACATGACGACCGTGTTATGACTTCCAGCGGGCACTAATACCACGTACCCGTTGTTGAAGTCTTGCAGCATAAATTTGTTCCAGTTTAAATGACTTTAACAGTAAGGAGTTGTGGTTTACTTCAACCATTCAGCCTTTTCATTCACTCGAGATTCATGCGTCATCCAACTGGATTCTAGTGTGAAGGTCGCTGATCTTTTGAAATGCATTTTGAGTGTTAAATTTGGGACTAGTTTTTGTTTCTTAGATTTTCCATGAGCTGCCACGAAGCTGTCACCGACACTCCTTCTAGGAACTTTGCAGTTCGACCAAACTCAGGGTAAATCTAGAAAATCGACTGACGAATAAGGCTCTTATTTCTATTACTTTAATTTTGTTTCTCTAATGTTTGCAAAAATTGCACGTCCCGCTAGCAGTTTTATTGCTTTCTGTCTGTTGACTTAGAAAATAACATTATGCTAATTTTATTTGATGGTCCAAGGTTCTGCTTTGCTGGTTACGTGCCCTTTCATCAAACGATATGTTCTGGTAAAGCCATCCAGATGGCGTGTGTTTTGTGTGTGCGTTCCATGTGTTCCAACTTCCAACGCGGCAAACCATCCCCAAATGGGAGAACTTAAAAGTGTTTCCCTTTTGTTCAACATGTTCACATCAGCCATTAGACATATTTGTGTGATGCGGTTCATTATAAAAACGGCTCACGGGCGTACAAACAACACCAAGCCAAACGCAAAACCGCTCCGGGAAGAGGCCAAATTTGACTCGCGGACATTCGCGGCCATCGAATGGTTGTCGCTTTTTCTGTCGAGAGGCAACAATAAAAAAAACAGGAAGAAAGAGAAGTGCTGCCACTTTGAGCACAATAATTCGCGCGCAAAAAGTTAAGCCGTCGTCAGCTCCGTTGGTCGCCGGGTCATGTTTCCGCAAGCCAAAGGCCAAATTGGTGACGCCAACGATTTTTGCCGACGTTTGCTGCTAAAACATCGCCGGGATTGGTGTAGTTTTACGACCAAGTGGGAAAACAACATTCGAAGTGGCAAATAGGTTTCTTCTTCTCTGTTTGCTCGCACGCTTTATGACACTCTTATAGCGAGGCGAAGATTTCGAAGGAGTTCTTTCGGAGGGTGCCGATTATCTTGTGCCACCTCTGTCGATAAAGCGTTCCTTCCGAAATCGGACACAAATTTGCCCACAGATTGATAAGCCATGGTTGAGGGTATTCTATTATCGTATTTATTTGATGGCGAATCAACAAAACTCAACACTCATCCTCGAACTTCCATGGATGTTTCGAGCAGATTGTCGGACTTTGGACGTAAATCCGTAAACCAGCCGTAAACAGCGGTACTTGATGGTTAGCGGTGGTTCCCGGCTTGCATTTTGTGTCGCTAGAACGGAGCTCTACATACAGCTCCGAGAAGAAGAAAAGTTAAGTCATCGTCGCCATCGTTAGCTCTCGTTCAAGCTGCGATACCACTTCACTTCAGAAGCACAAGGCGAATGCTCATGTTAATCGCCTGTCGAAGGGGGGTCTCGACTCTCTCAACTCAACCAATGTGCGCAATGTCGATGCTCGTTCGTTAAAATGCTCATCCCGCATTACGGCGAGTTGCTTCCCGCCGCGTACCAAGGAATTAAAATGAATCATCGGGTTTAATGACGGCCGCAGTCGGAATGTGTTCCCGTCGTCGTCTAACCGATCCGCGCAACGGAACCCGCACCAAACCACATACACACACAGACACATATGCGTTCGATTAATCACCCTCGTTGAGGCAAACTGGCTGGGAGTTCATGTGACATCGCCAGAATTAGAGGAAAAAAGAGGAAACTGGATCCACAAAGCGCAAAGGCGGGCGGTTAGTCTTAGAAGTTCCGGGATCGAGGGCTTCCGGGCGCGCAATCTGCGATCTCTGGGCGATAAATAGCCAACGTCCGCCATTGGTGTGTCGCCGCGTCGATCTGGTCCGTTGTGGGTCAGTGCCGCCATGGTCGCCTCCAGGTGAACGAAGAATTCTCACGATTCGGAGCCGATAATCATCCGGAATCTGTGGAGACTTTGGAGTCACTCCACAGTCTGGCTGCGGTCTGAACTTGAGGCATTTGAACTGGAGCTGGAGGGGGAGTTGCTTTCTTCCCAACATATCGTGTGGTTCTAATAAAATCCCGTTTCAAGATCACGGCGTGTCAGGCCGCAGGCTATTCGAGGCTGTTTTGTGCTGACCAACGTTGCATCCGCGCCGATTGGCCAAGTAACGATCCTCGCTAATGCTATCCATCGTTGGTGTGCTCCTTGGCGCAACTGCCAGCTTTGTGTTGGCAGTAGATTTTTCATCGTGAACTATATTCCCCCTTCTCTCAGCGCTTTGGGTCCAGGTACACCCTCGGGGACTTGCAGGCAGACGAAATCATGACAAAATCGTAAACATTTCCCGACTTTCTTCGCATGCCATCCATCTTAGGGGCGACTTGATCCATCGATGGCCGTGAGTTAAAGCGCGAGTTGCGCCTATGCATTTGCTAATAAACACAGGCGCAGGCCAAAGGCGGTGAAGAAATGCCCTGGCGTTGAAGGAGAATTCTGACAGCGGGCAAAGATTTATCACACTTGTGCCCATGATGCTGATCCCCCTTGCGCATTTCCCAATCGCGATCGATCTCCACCGACAGAGAGACGGGGTTGGTTCGTTTCGTTCGTCGCCTCCGGGGAAAAAGTGGAGATTTTCCATCCCTTCTCCGTTGTTGAATAATTACTAAAACCATCGATGCAAGCGCGTAGTCCACCGGAATACCGACGTTCTCCCTGCTTTGCTCCGGCGCTTCGATTTAGGGGTGGCCCGTGGACCTCGTTTCGGCCGGATATGATTCTGTTGAAGAAGGCGAAGTAACGAAATTGGGTCGAGTCCAAGTCCGGGATCGCTCGCGGGGACGACACCGACGACGGTGACGGCAACTTCAATAGACACAAACCCTAAAGGACTGGTTCGTTGTTTGGAGGCCTTAGTTTGGAAGCTATTGGCATGATGCACCTCTGATGCGAGAGGAGGTTTGCATTCATCCGTGAGTAGTTTTGCATCTCCCCCTAATAACGGTTCGAAGCAAGGGGTCTATGGTCGACTATCTATCGTTTACAGCAGCCATTTTCTGATGTGCAACTAACGGTAAACAAAAGTAATCAATCATTGGTCGTCTGACAGGAGGGGGAGTGTTTCGGGTGATGCATATCTGATATCAACCCTATTCCAAAACCGCATTCTTAGGACTCGGGAATAGAAAAGGGTCTCCGTTCGTGGACGTTGTGTAATAACTTAGGCTCAAATAAAACGGCCCGAGATATTTCTCATGCAGCTGTTGATTGGCGTTCGAATTACTTGCCCGCTTTATGCATCCGCCCGGTCTCTGATAATCGATTAATAAAACTGTGTGTAAACGTATTCCGGGGGTTCCCCTCGGGATGGGAAAGTGCTCTCCATCGGCGGGACCAATTTTCATCGGCTAATTGAACGTCACATTTCTTTTCCCCAATATTGCCCCTTCCCGAGGGGGAGGAGGAGGAGGGGTCCATCGGTCTCAAGTCTCACACCTTCTCGAAGCAACTTTCTTTGCCGACCGTCCGGGCGGTTTTATTGAGCGTAACGCGGAAGAGAAGATTAACTTGAATGACTGTTTTGGATGGAGGCATTCGTTTCATGTCCCTCGACCGATCGCGTGGTGGTCATTCGAAAGAAGTGTGCATTATTAATACTGTTGCGTAGGCGTTGGCACGAACTTCTATTCGCGTCCAGTCCAGGCAGAAGGAAGCATTTGCATGCGGAAGCGCCCCGGCACGAGCTCCTACACCTTATCGAAGAAAGTGTGTGTGTGGCGACAATCTATCTATCTCCGCGCCGTTAGGTATCCCCCAGAGTCCCGAGTCACCAATATCCCAGTCACCAATATCGTTCGGCGGATGGGAAAGTGTTGTTGTGGTTCCGAATGGCGCTTAATAGGCCTTCCCTTTTTCCAAAGTCCGACGGAGATTGTAATTACTTCCAAGTGGCTACCGGTGGCGGCTAGCCTTGTCTTGGGTTCTCTGGCACTTTCCCCGATCGCCGCTGTCTCTTCACCTTGGTTGTGCCGTATCTCGAGACTGCCTAAAATCATTGGAGATTGTAGTTCAAGTGATCGTCCCATGGGATCGTTTCCCGCTTTTGTGCACGCACAGACACACTTTAGGGGTACATCGGACGAAGAATTTGGTGAGGAAGCCATAGGTGGCCATAAATCTTGGGCCCCGCGTGAACCGGCGGCTCTTTTAACTAAACACACGGAATGCTAACCGATGAGGGGGAGTGGACCTTCTTTTTTTTTGCGTGACATAAGCAAATGAGCTCGTGATTCCGTGTCCGGGGCAGAGGCGCCCTAGCAGTGGCACTACCTCTACCTTCCATACCGCTCGCCGGTGTGTATCCGTGCCGGTGCTTTATTATTGCATTTTTGTGTCCACTAAATCGAGCAGAGCGTGCGCCACCGCGTGGAGGTGGGTGGAAAAACACTTTCCTTTCGGGCTAATCAAACACCATACGGGCTGGTTTCTGGGCTGGCAGGGAGAGATATATCGTACGCGGAACATGGGTCCATTAGCTGGCACCATCGCCGCGTGTCGTGCCTCTCGCACGTCCATCGCCTATAAGCGTACGTTTTGCACAGCTATCTTCTACGGTGCTTGCTTGCAGATAGAGCAGTCAGCTGGGACTATTTGGAGAGCAATATTCCGCATTTGGGCGCTTATCGCTGGACATCATCATCATCATCATCATCGATCTGAAGCTCTGCACTACATTTCACCGCTCCATTTATGCCATTTCCCAAAACGTTCGGATCGATACCTTTTTCGCATACACTCACACACAACGGTCAGCCTCCATTTGGTGTTGAGTGTTGATCAAACGATAGGAACAAGTGGACTGGTGCGAAGATCGGTTGTCAGATTTACGCGATTGGATTGGAAGCCGTCGTCACGACACAACACAAAGGTAGTCCCGGACAACAGGACGCAGGACACATGCGAGTCCATTCGGATACGAATCGGTACGCCACACGATTCCGACTCTATCGATCGCACGATCACACACCGAGGCAACGACCTTCTGTCATCAAAGGCCCGCGTCCGGCGCGCGGCGGTATGTCATAACCAAAAATAAATAACAATTCGAAATTTGTGCTTGCTGCCTTGGTCGCGCCTACCGATATGTGTATTGCACTTGTTTTCGTGCATTGGCCAGCGTTGTTTCCCCCTTTCGCGATCCGCGCTTTGCTCATCCGTTTGCCGCGCGTTACATCACAACCACCGGCGTGTGCTCGGATCGGAAAGAAGCTGTAAAACCATGTGTGTGCCCTCTCGATCGAGTCAATGCGTCATTCGGTTGTGCATCGAAGCGGCGAGAGTAGGCGACCACGGACTTTCGGTGTGCGCGCTCTGTTGATATTTGCCTGGCCTGTCGCAGCACTTATTAACGCCAACAGTACGGGGGAATGGTAGAAGTGTCATCAGTCTCAAGCTGCTTAAGACGTCCTAATTGTTTACATTCGATTTGTTTGCTCATTACCGCGATGGAATTGCACAACACATCGTTTAGCGTTTTCGATGGTCAGAAAATGTGGGTAAATATGAGTTTAAATGGAGAATCCACACCTTAATAAACATTAAGAAAATCAGGTGTTTGATCAAAAGTATTGTTTTTTTTTACCATAGGCACTCGGTGTGCCTCCATTAGAGTGAAGTGATGTCCCCGACGGAAGCTACGCTACAGCCGATCACCTGAGAGGGCAAGGTTAACCATCATCATCGTCTCCGCGGATCGGAAGATCGATAGGGGTGTTGTTTGCCTTGATCATTGCCATCGGTTTTTTTTGTTGTTGCTATTATGACATCGGCGACTTTTATGGAAGGAAGGAGATTCAGACGGACGTTGGCACTTCGGAGACTGTTGAGGTAAAAATTATACGTGAGCCTCCCATACACACACACACACACGTGCCTCGTGAAGTCTCGCCGCACTCACGTAACCGATTGTGCTATATTTTTAACGCTCACGGAAAACAGATGGAGCAACTAAAAACAAAAAAAGCCCATGTAGTAGCTCTCGACCCTTCCCAAGCCAAGAGATACATTTGTGGAAAGACATTTGTGTTAAAAGCACACTCCTGGGTGATAGGTTTATTAAGTGCTTCCTCTTATCCGAGCAAAACGAAAAAAAAGAAATAAGGGTGCGCTTTTAAGTGCGTCGAGGAGATTATCAGACTGATCGCACTCGAGCGAAAAGAGGGAAAAGTAAAACGATGGGTGGAAAATAGTTCAACAACCAAGCGGTAGCCAAACTGACTTTAAGGGTCTTTAAAATGCCGCCTCGCCGCTTGGATTGGTTATCGGACGCGGTGGGTTTTGCTACTGACCTCAGCCATGTTTGAACGGGGTCACCATTAATCTTAACTTAACGACATTATGCAGAGTGGCGTCAAGAGCGAACCAAAAGCGGCTAACCACCAGCATATTAGTAACGTTGAGGGGGTTCCCGACGTTGTTAGGGTGGTCAGTGTGCCCGACCCTATTGTTTTTTTTTCAGACATCAAAGAGGTTCCCCCTTTAGGGAGATTTAAATTGGGAGTGAGCTGTATGGGTAGAATTAGGTAGAACCATAAATCTGTCCCGTCATGGTGAACCAGGTCCAGAAAAAAGTAGTGAATTACAACATTGGGCGTTTACACGGACTTTGTTGCAATCATCCCGCCCCCGCGCGTGCTAACGGCAGGTTGTAATGCAATATTTGTTTCCCTTCGTTCAACAAACCCACACGGGGGGCGGGTTGCATAGTAACGGCACGTCTGGGGCGATTCATGAGGCTAATTGGGTGGTATATAGTAGATTAAATATATAAGGGTTATTAGCTGCCTCCGGTGGTTTGATGGAAGCATTGTAGGAGAGGATGTATGTGTCTATAGCTATAGATTATAATATTCTGCAAAACGACTCAGAGAGGTACACAGTTTCTATCGATGGCAAGTACTTGAAGGTGATCCGATATTGATGTTGTAGTTTGCAAAACACAATCATGGCGAGGTGAGCTTTGCTTGCAAAATTCCATTCCAGCGTGTTATCCCGCTTAGCGCCTGTTTAACGTCGGCGACAAGCCCCATGGGCAGCCTAATCGGGTTAACTCACACGCACCCTCCGCCTTCAGGGGGGGGGAGTCCTATTTCACGTGTCTATTCGGCGAGAGTGCAATTTCCCATCCGTGCGTCTTGAAACTGGAGCAGTGGTCCCTATCGAATGTCTTCGAATTGCGCGCCCGAGAAGACAGTTTCACCAAGTTTCACCTTTTGCTATCGAGGAGGAGGAGGAGGAGGATGTAAGGAAGGGCGTTCGCCGAATAACAGCCACCGTGGTGTGTCTTCAGCCTGCATGTTTTCGCACAGACACAGAGGGAGCTCTCCTGCGATACATTTCAGGTGAGCAATTATTTTGCTGAACTGCGCAAATGGATCAGACAAGGCGCAGGAGACTGAAACTGGAGGGGGATGTATGGGAACACCACGTTCGTCTTTGGAGGACGCTAACGGCGACCCGCTTTTGGTTTGGGGGTTAGGTTTTGTTTGGGGTTTTCCCTCCCATTCCATTCGCGTTTCAACGGTTTTTGCGCCATTCGCCGAGAAAAAGGAAAAGTTAGGGTGCAAGTAGGAAATATGCTCCTCCGGCGGGAGGTGGTGTGTATGCAAATCTATGCCGTGTTGTGGTAGGGATCGCGTGTTTGCCAGACCTAAGCCACCACCGTTTTCCTCCCACTCCCCCCGGGGTCTTTTAATGGCATTTTTAGAGTCCAAAAAAGTACGTTCCTTTTCACTGGAAGGGAAGGAACCGAGGTGGTGTCTATGACCGATAGCGCCGCATGTCGTCAGGGGCAACGAGGTTGTACCACTTTCAGATCGCTATATCGATGCCCTTGGCCCGCCCCCCTCTCGGGTAAATGTGATGTGTTTGTGTCGGAACAATTCGGCAGCATATAGGAGCGCGACTTTTTGGATTTTCTTACCATCGGAAGAAAATTTCCATTCTCATAAATAAAGCCCTACTCCCGGAGAGAGCCGCCCTCTGGGCCAGAAAGCTACACCGAGCGGCCCGATTTTGGCACGAGCAGTGCACACGATACATTGTCAGCGTCGTCGCCGTTTGGGTCGGTCACGGAATTCGAGTCCTTCCGCTTTTCCGCTTCGTGGGAACCTTAGAGTTCGAAAGTACTACGTGGTTGGCTTAACGCGTGGCATATTTCCATCCATTAACGATACTTAAAATAAATGAAAATGAACGAAACCAAGTGGCAGATGTCGTGATGCAGGTCGGTTCGGAACATTCTCCAACCTGTACGACATGCATATAAAAACCTTCGTTGGTTCAACCACCTGCTATAAAGTACGCAAAATTCGCCAAGGGCATACACGGTGCGCTTAAGGATAGTGGGGGAAGGGCAACATAAGAATCTCACCAGGTGCTTTGAATGGAGTGTAAGGTTTCCTTCGTCGATGGAACGATTGATCGACGTCATCATCATCACCTGAATGAGCATTGAAAGCGAAGAGGAGGGAGTGTACTAAAGGGTGCACCAAAAAGGCACAGGAGGCAAGTGAAAGGAATGTAATGTTGGTCCACGCTGTTGTTGTTGTTGTTGCCCGCGGGGTAAATGAGTGTGGTTTGACATGCACGAAAGTCGTAGCAAGTGACCACCAATCGCGCCAAGGGTGGGTTTCCATGCTATAGCCAAACAATCCTGCAAAGAAAGTCAAGTCATCGGGGCGCAAAGTGTTTCTACGTCTATAAGTTCACCCCACGTGAAGCGACCTTGAATTAGCGACCTCCTTGGCAGGGCTTCAGTAAGGTTAGGCTTTACGATTGATCGCACAATTAAAAGTGAAAATGATTTCTCGGCACCCAGGGAGACTCTGTATCCTCTTTCCACCGGAAGCCCTGACATGACATGGGCATTCCTCGTAAGACCTGAGTGAGGTGAGTTGAACTGGAGTGGGAGACCACCAGAGCTGTTATAGGCCGCACCCGATAAGGCAAGGTTGCGACTTGCTGGACTTGCGATGATGGCCCTCCTCCCCCCAGATGAATGAATCACCGACGACGCGTAGACACATCACGCTGGGTTGTAGTGGTTTCGACGCCACACAAAACACACACGGGGCAGGCAGTCAACCCCTTATTATAGACGAGTCCGCGGAGTCCGCGCCATGGAATCGCCAAATCGTTTCACGCAAACCAGCCACAAGGTCACGTCAGCACAGGTTTTTACAAGCGAAAAAATACCGCGAGTTTGATGTCGACGAACGTGTTCGTGTGTGAGTTGTGTCAATCAGGGCGACTGCGAGACGCATACGAATCAACCGATCCACGCGTAGACTTTAACTCCACGGACGGACCTGACTTTTGCGGAACCTGTTCGTCCAATAATAATCTCATGCGCACATGGAGCTATGGATATTGGCTTGTGCGTCGATTCCCTCGATGTCCCTCGAGACAACAGAGGCAGAGAGCCTATAAAAAGAAGCATAATTATGATTAGCTAATTTTCTTGTGTTCATTTAACACTCCCTCCCACACGCCGCGCATGGAATAATAATCGGAGGCGGGGGCTTAAAAGCGGCTCCTGGTGTTGTTTTTCCTTTCGGGAACCTCTCCAAGTTTCCCACTGATCCATTCGGTTGGGCATCGAGGTGAGATGCAGAGGAGATGATGGCTTGCGATAGCTAGCTGCCGGTTGATAACGAGCCGAGTAGCAGTAGTCAAGCCCTTGACCGCCTCTTGTCCATTTACCAGGGACCGTTTTCTCTACTCCAAGAAGGTGGTGGTGGAATAAAGTGGGAGGGATTGGATTCATTAGAGCTCGTTTATAGGCCCTTTTTCTTTTGCGATATCTCCCTCAGCCAGAAGATATAGCCTTCGTTAGCCTTTTTTCACTTAAACCGGTGCGCCTTCAATATCCGTAGGACTCATTGTTCGATACGTTTGCGCGCTCTTTACATGCTGATGATGATGATGATGATGATGAAAGCCAACGTATACGCCTCGTCATGGCTCGTGTAAAGGCGCCTATCGATGGCATAATTTTCGGATCAGTCAGGACCGCCTCTCCGAACCGGCGGTTGTTGGTAACGGTCTGGGGACAATAAGTACATTTAAATGCGGTTATTTCTTCGTCGGGCGATTTTCGTAATTGGTTGCAATTGACTCCACGCGTCTTTACATATGTATGCGCGATGTAAACACAATGGACGTGACGGGGGATGTGGGAAGATTAGGAACGAGGGAACTAACCAAGTGTGTGACTAAATTTGCATGCGCTTTATACTCCTTACCCTCTACGCCAAGGGAGTAAGTAATCGGTTCACCTACTTTAAAGTATCGACGGTATCTTTCACTGAATTCACAAGTAACCACACGTTTAACGGCTCTTTCGGGGGCAAACTACTTGGACTTGGACCACTATATGTGTGGGGGGTTTTGTACCGGTTCGTCCAAACCAGATGGCAGATCGCGATCGTCCTTTAGTGGACAGTCTTCCAACTCCATGACTCCTCTTCGCAGGGTATGAAGTAATCTTAAAGACTTTGCGTTAACGCATTCGTGGGATTCGTCCAGAGTTTCAGGGGTGACCGGTACCATCTCCCGCCTAAATCGCGTGATACTCGGTAAGTGGTTTTTGGTACATGAGGCCCAACACTTCGAGGCGGGGTGCCTTCTTTCGTCAGGCCACTGACCACAAGGTTTGTTTGTTTGTTTGGCGAAGGAGTAGGTGTTGCTTGCAAAACGAAGCTGGTGGTGGTGTCGAGCTGGAATGCTTGGAAAACCATCGATCGCCATCACACACAAGTCGTCGTCGCCGTCGCGCCTATTAGCTAACGCAAGCCCAGTATGTTCATACCGTGGCTGAGGGCACTGAACTGAACCTGTTTGTCGAAATAGGTTAGGTTCGTTTCTGGTTGATTTCCCAATCAACCGAAAAACGAAAAACGAACACACTTTAGCATTAACAAAATGGTCGCGGGTGGTGGAAGAAGGCATGCAAAGCGGGGGGAGATGGTTGGTGCGCCCAGGCGCATATGCTTATTATCGGAAAATCTCTCTATGTTCACTTTTTCCCACACATTCCCCGGTACAAATCTTTGCTTTCAGCCGCGCTAAAGGGTGCAGTCGATGGCGTCAATGAAGGAATTTTGTCGTAACTACATTCTTGTCTTGTCTTGTCGTTTTGCTGAACAGTTGGGAACGCAAACCAAACCGCCGCTGTAAACGTTGCCTTTCACACAGGTGAAATAAACCTGTTCGTGCGGGGTCGTGGTGCATAGTTTCAGTGGGTTTTTCGCTCCGCGGAACTGCCTCTGACCCCGTCCGTCAATTATGGTCAATATGGCACTTTTCAGGCAACAACCGTCTCTTGGTGCGGCGTCTCTAACCGCTTTTGTCGGCGGATTTCTCTTTGATGTTTCCGATGGGTGATAATCAGCGGACGAAAGTGCCTGATTATCCGATGAGTGATTGACGTTCCGTCTTCAAGGAACTCTGGAGAAGCAAGGGACATGGCGTCAAACGTATGTCGGGGTGTATTTATGTTTAAAAAGAAACGTTTAATTTGGTTATCAACGAATGTTTGTTCAAAATTATTGTATCTCGTACGTCTTACGAAGAACCCGTTTCCTGTTTCCATCCTCCAAAGGGGTGGACTTAATCCCGAGCGCACGCTGCCTTTTTTAACGAGCCCTTCTCGAGCCAAAGAGGGCTAATTTTGCATTAGCAGCATTAGTCATCCAATTGACTCAAATGTCAACCATCCATCGGGGCCGACGGAAAAACCGTTGATGAGACTCGGGAAAGTGCCGGAACGAAGATGGTGGCGAACTTTCTTCCATTTGCAGACGCGCTCGGTCTTTGAGAAGGGTGACCGTGACAATTATGGGTGCGCACGCGGGTATGCACCACCACCACCGGTCGGTTTATCTATCCGGTCCGGGCCGTATCCGGCGTTCGGAAGGAACATTCCGTGCGTGCCACCGTCTTCGCGACACTGATGAGCTCCTTCTACAGCGGCAACCAACCTCCCTTCTTTGACTCAGTGACTGAGTGATCGCACGAGAAGAAAGATGGTGGAAGAAAGAAGCCAAAGCCAAGGGGGGTGGACGTACAAGAGTGGGGCAGAAGCAGCAAATAAAACCTATCTCGAAAACTATTTCGAATTTTAATTTGAATCGTACGCGTAGGAATGCGTTTGCGCCGTGAGGCTCCCGGTTGGAGGTTCACCCTTCACTGTTAGTGTTTTTTTTAAGCCCCGTAGGGTTAGTACGTGTGGGATACGCTTCTACTACCGGTGTTGGGGGATGTGGAGGCCTTTTTTTCTTCTTCTCAAATCAATAGTCACTGTGTGGCCTTTTTTTCCACAACCGCTTTATATGATAATAAAACACACGAACGTCGCGGTGACTTCAGCTGGAGTTTAGTTGCAGAAATGAAATTCTGCACCGTGCTGTGTTCCGTTCCGACGCACCCCTTTCCGACACAGTCAGAGTCAGTCCGTCAGCGGCCGACAGGCGGTATGTGGCTGACGTGCGCGAGAAATGCACATTTTTCCCCGGCAAGACGCATTTTCATGGATGTGCACCAAACAAAACGACGCAACGAGAAGGCAGCAACAGATCAACGGATAGAGAAGAGATGATACTTTGATCGTGGAACTCAGTTAGCCTTTTTTGTTTACCCTTATGGGTGCTGGTGTGTTTTCCTTCGCTTCATGTGCGGAATTTCACTTTCGATTCATCCAAGTGCCAGGGGTTTTTTTTAATGTTTTGGTCCGCAAATAAAAGGGCCCTCTCCCAAGAGGTTGGTTGTATTTTTAAGAAGTTTTTCTAGCTCTCTTACCCTAGCAGAATATATCACGCGAGCGATGGTTACACTAGTCTTGGTTGGACTTTGAGATGGATGTTTTTACAAACACGTCCTACGGTACACGTGTTTCCACTCACATACCATTGCGGTCCAATTTCTCCTGCACTGCAGACACAAAAACACGATGTTTCACTTCATCACTTCGCCGGGGATGGCCACCGGTGTCTGTACGGTAAGTCCCCCCCGCATAATGATGTCTCGTTTGCGGATTTGACGGATTGCGAGACGTTATGCGTGTGTGGCGTCTCGTAGCGCCGAGGCTCTTTCTGTCCGACTTCTAAAGGTCCGCCAATGGTTTGTGGTGACATCGATGAAATGTGGAACCAAAAGAGTACCTTATTCATCTCCCGCTTGGCGACGACCCACTGCAGGAGAGTTTCGGTGGCGATACTTTGTGCTACATGAAGATGTGTTTAGCGATGGTCACGAATGAGGTACGCGTGATGTGAGACGGATGGTGCACAGGCAAAATGCGAATCGGAGTATGCGAAACGAAGACGCATGCATGCATGTACCTCGAGGCGTAACCAAACGTCACCATCGTCAACGTCGTGAGCGTCGTGTGGAGGTCTTCCTTTTGCCGCCAACATTGGAGCCCACTTAGGAGACGGCGCGCGCATCACGCATCGGATTTCTCTTGCGTCCCAAGTGCTAACGCCGCGTGCGTGGAGTGATTTGTTGCCTTCACTTACCCGTCCGTACTCGGATTCCGCTGAAATAACAGTCTTATTTAAAGTTTATTGCGACAAGCGGCGAAGGGGGGTGTGTGTGCTAGAAGAACTTTTTGCGCGAGATGTTGTATTCACCGAGGCACTGTCGCGACGCCATATTGCTCCTCCATGGCTGAACTCCGAAACGTTAGAAGCTGAGTGGAGGCATCTTAAAAATAGATGCACCTTGTAAGAGATCAGCGTGGGGAGTCGGTGGGGATGTAGGGGATAAATAACACGACGCATACTGGAAAGTGCGATAATCATGGCACATCGTAAAGAACTTTATTTGCATTTCACTTCGTCACCCCCTGCTGTGGGGATGCAATGGAACGGGCGATGGTCCAAAATCTGAGCTCGAGAATGTTCCGAACAGGCGAACGATGAATCCCGCATAAAAGTGGAGAAAAAAGAACGATCAAGCACCACTTTGCTCAGAGAGCAGTCCATAAAGTTCGCCTCATCGGTTGGCGAGTGGTGGCAATAAATTTGAAATTGTATACTTATTGGTATTGGGAGGAAGAAAAACGGAAAGCGTCATCTTTGGGACATGGTAAAGATTGACTCGAATTGGGGTTCGCTGTCCACATTTATCTTACCTAACTAACTGAACTCTGGTGGTTCAGGAGTTGGAATGCGAGGCGGAAAAGCGGCTTACCATAGATTGGTGTTTATTTATAAGATCAACAACATGACGACGGAAGCAAATCAATGATCTATGACAGCGCCGTCCGTCAAGCTCGGGAGAAAGAAAAAGAGCGGGAAGTTATTTAAATCAAAGGACAAGTGATCTGATATGAACGAGATCTTTCCGATCAGATCAGACTATCACAGGCATATGTATCGATGAAAGATTGGTGAATGCAATCGGCATGATGTAGGCTTGGTAGTAGTGTTCGATGCTTTTTGAGGAATGACGAAACATACAACCGTTATACGGAGTTTTTTTCTCATCTCGAGAAAAAAAACCTGGATAAACTCGACGAAGAAAAAAACATACATTCGAAGATAGCCACTCAAGCGGATGGATGATAGTCCGGAACATCCGGAGTGAACGCAGCTAACGCAATGGTTACTTAAGATGCGGTTTCTCCACGGTGAAGCAGGGCAGTGTACAAAGGGAAAGGAAATTGGGGATGACTCTTCTCCGATTTCACGATGCCGCCAAAGTTCTCCTTCTTACGGTTATTTTTGTGCATTCTGCTGCCCGTGGCTGTTTCCACCACGAGGCGACGCGCGCAGTCTAGAATCTTTTCGGTTGTAGCGGGGATCAGTTTCTCGGCGGGACGGATTCCCTAGCCGTCATCATTACACTATTGGTTGTCCAATCGATCTGTTCCAATCGGTTGGCGGAGTCGATCGAGATTAAATGTAGAGTATAGTGAGAACATTCTATCGCATTTTTGGTGGGATTCATGGTTTTTATCTTACAAGATGAAATCTTCTTCTAAATCTGTTACTTAACCATTTTTCTATTTTACTTTCATTTGCAGATTTTCCATCGATCGAAAATATTCATCTTGCGGTGTGTAACGAGTACAGGCTCGCGGAAGGAAACATGTCGGATTCGTCACAGGATTGCAGCCCAGCGCTCTGTGTGTCGCTGGTCCACTTCTTGTGCCACTGAGAGGTCGGAACCAAGCGCTCCTAGCAGAAAACGTTACGGCGCCTCTATCCGCGGTAGAATTTTCCCCACCCCCTGATAGTCATACAAGACGGGCTGAAGAGAAGTTCGAATCGAACAACGATAGGTGTTTGTTGGTAGTGCAGTGAGGATTTGTGCTTTGTGTGCGGGTGGAACCATTCGGAAGACCATGAAACCACCAAGCGCTGACATGTCCTCAGTCACTAGTAATAACAACAATAACAACAACACCACTCACGGTATCCGAGCATCAGCAGCAGCTTCTTCTGCGACTGGGACTTGTAATACTATTGTACATAGTTACGCTAACGTATGCAGTGGCATAAGTGGAACTGGTCCAGGAGGTGGAGGACCATCGGGGACAAGTAGCAGCAGTGGAAGTAGTACGACTACTCCTACACACACCGCTAGCGCGAGTGGTTCTACAGTGGCCGGAGTGACACAGACCGGCAATCCCAACGGCACCGGCGCTGGGAACAGTCCCAGCTGTTTTATCAAACCGTCGCTTTCGTTAAATTCGTTGCCACCGCAAGGACCTCCGGACGGATCGGAGATGGCCCAGCATCGGCTTCGTATAGACCGACCTTACAACAGTCTAAAGGTAAGCTTTTTTTAAAAGGGTTTGAATTCGATTTACTAATGGACGACTCTTCTTCGTTGTAGAAAAAGCGAGACACAGAGCGTGAACTGTGGCGAAGATCGTGGGGCAGTGGACACAGCCACAGCTCGTGCAGTCTGCAAAGCAGCACCACCAACACCGGGCTCGGAAAGGACGATTTCTGGGCGGCTTTGCAGACAAACTATAACTTTATCATGGACACCAACCTGCTCGACAGCTGCCGGGAGGCACGCGGCGAAATAGAAGGATCGGTCTTCCGGGATGACCTGGAGGATGATGTGAACTGTTGCCGAAAGGTAAGAATGGCACAGATTTATGTGTAACAAGTGTGGTACGATTTCTAATAAACTGTCCATGTTTTAGGCACTTTTCAAACCCGCACAAACGCACCGGTTCTACGGTGATCCGCGTTTGCTGCGTCAGTGGATCAAAGAGATGGAGAACCGAGTGGCCAGAGTACCATCGGTAACGGAAACCAAGAGACTGAGCATCGAGCAGCTTCAGAAGCTTGCAGTGGAACACGGGGTGAGTAGAAGCGGAAAACGCCCTGAACGATTGCTTGCTCGAGGAGGATCGATTTATTTTCGTCCCGGAGCAAGAACATTCCTCCAGAGTCCATTGACGCACCATGTGACACCGTTTTTCGGATGGTGGAGAAGTGAGGAATGCGTATAAAAATAGTACTACCATCGCCTATGGAATCTAGGCGTCGTAACATAAGTGGGAAGCACCGATTCTTGCCACTAGTAGCACGAGGCCCTAGGCTTCAATTGGAGAATAGTGGCCATGGAAGGAAAACATCATTAATTGCGGGAAGCGATCATTAAACGTGTCGCCATGTCAGCGAATGGAAAATGTGATTTAATTACGAGGAAAGTGTCCGAGAGTTTGTTTATTATGATATTGGTGTACGATTCTGGGTCAGCGAGTTGTCAGAAACGTTGGCGGATGATGAAAATAAGTAGACACTAATATGCAAGTTAGTCCGGTGATATGTCCCTTATGGTGGGCAACACATTAGGCGTGTTCTTTGCCGTCAAACTAGCCGGATGGAGTTGGTGTTTTATGGGAACATTTCGGTTGGGGTGTTGATCGAAACCGGCCTGTGAATGTGTTGTATGTTTTTGGTGGTGGAGGAAACGTAGTGTCGGTTAGATGGGAGTTGGCCCCATTTTTAAATATTGACAAATGGAAAGATGAACCTTTTTTCTCCATTCTCTGTGCTGCTCCAGAAAACGACAAATTCTAACCATAAAGTGTAGCAGGGGGTGCTAAGTCGTTGTTTGTCGGTTGGTTCTTTTTCGACTTAATATAGGGACGTGTTGAAATATATACTTTCCTAAGCCCATCGTTCCGATGAAGGGATAGAATGTTTCCCATTCGTAGGCGGTGAAATATATGATGTGATGGGATTATTGCGAAGATTTCTATGTCGAAGTGACAGGCACATGAGTCTTGATAAATGTGGCGTTGATACATTCAACAATGTTATACACATTGTTTTTAAAGAATGTGGGAAACATAATATGTTTTCCCGAAAGACTTTGTAGAGAACTCAATCTTCTTTTATATGTTTCGAAATATTCATGTATGCATGGCTACTCTATGCTTGGGTAAATTTTGCTTCATTTCTGAATGTTTTTAGATTATTTCATTCGCTTTAATATTATTTTTCGATTATGTTATTCGCTTTAATTTTATTTTTCGATTATTTTATTCGCTTAAATTTTTTACAAATAACGTAACAAATATCTTCGTATCTGTACCTTGTTTTAACGTGTACTGGAGTTGTATTCACCTTGGGCAAACCGTTTCAAACCAAACCGGTTATATTTGTGTATGGCAGTCTAGTCTACATTCAGGGGCATCCTTTTTGAATGATCGGTTTTGTTTAAAACTCTAATTGTACAAAATGCTATTTTTAAAAGTGTTTTTTGATAAAACTAGTTCTTTATTGAGAAAAATAACTTAGTAGACAAACGTTACGTAGTAGCTTCTGAAACGTAATGATTGGAGTTGCGTTTTTCACTTACAAACTTCATCCGTTGTGTCGATCGCTGTATCGAACGATCATCAGTTGGAAGAGCACGTGATCGATTTTAGCACCACGATTTTCCGGTATCTGATTCATTTCTGAAGACGATGTTTGCTTAGGCTCCCATAACAGGGCCCCGTAAAGAAAAGGAGAAAGAAAGTGTGCTTTATTAAAAATAATTTTTATCTTGATGTTGCATCACGATTCGCGATCGCTATCGCTACACAAGGTGTCAACAGTGATGCAACGCGAACGTGATGGATGCGCTTTCGGTTGCATCGATTCACGGTAACGATCGCGCTTTTCCTCTGACTAAAAGTGCGAGGTCAAGGTATGTTGAATAATGCAGGGAAAGAAGTTTAAAGAAATGCAGACAAACTATTTCGTTTTGCACACGAAAAGCAAATGCTCTCATCAGCGTGACCCCGATTTCACACGGCAATTACAAACGGCAGCGATGAATGAGTTTCGATTGCAGCTTAATTAGATTAGGCTCTGATACGGCGGTGGTCGAAACCGGTTGTCCCGTCCGCGGCACCACTGACCGATCGCTCCGATGATGACGATGACGATGATGATGATGGGCTACTTTTACTCGAGTGAGAAAAAAATCAATCATCGTCAAGCTAGTGCTTCCCGCGGAGTGTGTGTGGCAAGTTGGTCATTTTCCCTCTTTCTTTCTTTGGACAAATTCGTCCAAACGAAATGCGTCGTCGTTGTGATGCTGCTGCTGCTCGTGCACGGATTAAAACCGTGAAACCTTCTGCCACGGTCGCCCTAGCCTTCGGGGGGGCCCTAGTTGGGGCTAATTGATCGCGTAGTTCCTAGTTGGCGAAACGTGTTTTTTTTTCTCTCTACCCCCTCTAAATGGTCAATCCGGTGTCGGTATCAATGGGGGGTTGCTTTTTTCCTCTTTCTCGCTTCCTCTTTTCCTTCGTTACAGCTTCCAGCACCGTCGGATCACTGTTTTGGGCGTATGAAAATTGATTCGTTCCCAGGCGCATGATCGGTAACCTCAGCTGGAGTTCAGTGTCGGGCTCGCGCTTTGATTTGCGCATTTGCGATCAAAGTTTTTGCACTACACTTTCTACGGCACCCCGACCCCGACCAATGTGATGTTTTTTTTCTTATCGTTGTTCGCAGCCCGCGACCCCCCCTACAGAAGGCGTTACGCTAATCGCAGTAATACGGAAGCAGGCCGCGAGCCCCGAGGGATCCTTTCTAATTAGCAAAAACTGATGCAGTGTAAGGGTTTTGTCATCTCTTGCTGATCAGAAACTCTTTAGTAGCACACTTTCACGTGTAGCCTCCCTGCTATCACGTATCCTTAGGCGACTATAAAATGTAGCAGCTTTCCAACTCGAGAAAGGAAATCTGAATGTGTGCCTTGACGATGTTTTGTCGGTTCTCTGGAGAAGGTGCTGTAACAGTTACCTGCGAATAACTATCATAAACCACGTACGCATGACTTTCTTCGTCGTGTACAGGAGCTAAATTTACCTTTATAACAATGATTTAGTGCTTGCTTCTGCCACCAGTTTATGGGGTTAGTGATTTGAAGCAATAAATTATGATCAGCCGTCATTTTACTTTCCGCTACCAATGCTGGTCAGTGAGAGTACTTTCAATTTGCTGCGCGAAGGAAAGTTTCCAAGGATGTTCCATTGCAATAAACCCACATTAGGAGCATTAAATATGATTACCATGTCTTATAGATCTTTAGCGTCATCTGTGCTAAATGAGTTCGATGAGCCTAAACCCACAGAGTCGGGGAATAAGAAATTTGTGAACCTTGAATGATCTGCAAGGTAATTGGAACCCGCCCTTATCAGCAGCCTTTCGCAAAATACCTTAAACTAGATTAGTGCCCGACTCATTAAGCCCGACTCCGACTCCTTACTGCCTCCAAGGCACAGCGAAGGAAGCAGCTGAATGGGGCCATCGTCTTCAATGGCTTGTCACAGTTGAGTAAACGGGTCGGGTAAAATCTCACCCGCCTGATGGAAAGCACAAACGTATGCCCTTAGCGTGGCCTCTATTCCCTTCGCTGCGGCCGTAAATATCTGTTGATGTTTAATTAAAAACGATCGTTGCCGGTTGTCGGTGGCGTTTTTTTTTTTGCTTTTTCAGTACTGCAGAATGTTTAGCACAAGGTGGAAATGTGTCAGGCACGCGAAACATGAAAACTGCCGGAGGGCATTAGCAATAATGACGCGCCTGATGGAGTGGAGGGCAAGAAAGGGAAGCCTCCTAACGGAACTGGTTGGTTTTCGTTGCGCTGCTAGAGATATGCTGATCCGTCGCTTCTAGGCAACTTTGGGCCAAGCCAACTGTTTTAAGATTGTCCTCCTGTTGGTCGTTTCTCAATTCCCAGGGCAGGCGAATTATTAAACACTCACGTCCGCGAGTGCCAAATTTGCCTTAAATACGTGTATGTCTTTACAGCGTCATTAGCATTGCATAAAATGGGTTAAAAAAAGGTCCTAACAAATTAAGATCCGTTTCTTACGCAGGTTTTTTACGAGGAACAGAGCAATAAGAGGAAGTGTAACGACGGTGTGGTGTTGGGCTAACAGCGTCCTCCAGCGTGTTTTGCCCTCTCACCACCGCACGACGCTTTCTCTTGCACAATCGCTGCCGCACTCATCATAACACGATCAGCAATATAGCGCACAGTCCGTGTGATTTAAGCGACTGTGTGAAGACGGAGTGAATCTGCTAGAGTCGCATGTAACACCGAGGCAAATAAATCAACTCAACGGCACAGACCGACTTCTTTCCGGTTACACGGGCTCATAAAAATCGGCCTGTGTCCGCACACGAACGGCACGCGTTCACTTCAAACTAGGATAACGATAGGCCCTCGCCCGTTGTATGTGCGTGTGTGAGGACAACTCAGCTTTCGAAGAATGCCCTCATCATGGATGCAGCGATTTGTAAATGTTCATCCTTATTTGGCCTGATGAGTTGCGCCCGCGATGGAGACGTGAGAGGGTGTCTTGTGCAACGAGCCTTTCCGAAAACCATCGAACCAAATCGAACACCATTTCTATTTGAGCTTAATTACCACCGGTTGTCAATTGGATGGTGGCCGGACGCTGTGGCGGCTTTTGGCGTCTTTCTTGCTTGATCTTTTTGGAAGTCAGAGGTTGAATAGTCATCGCTTGGACAAGGTGTTCGCTTCCAGCAATCCTTTCTAGTTCCTGGAAAATGGGGGCCGGTCGTACGCTAGTCAAGATGTTAGTATCCGATACTTTCCTCTCTTAATAACAGGTGTCGAGATTTATGATTCTGATCGTCGCACGTCGTAGCAAATGTTCAGAAATGTTGTTCCTTCACCCTCGAGTCGACCTCATCTCTGTGGTGACCCATTGGTTCGCCGGAGTTTTCACACATGTTCGCGATTTCTCAGCGCTTTACACCGTAACGACTTTACAACCGATTCGCTTGCCGAAGGAGGAGTTGTTCCGACAATTCCTTCGTCGATGCCCCTTGGGCTGGTCTTAATGGTGTGTGGCGGCTTATATCGGGACTTAATTGATCTGCGACACCTTCTCCACCCCGTTTTTTTTATTCTCCTCGTAGGAGAAGGAAGCCAATCCTGACAGCGCCGCCAGGCAGCGGGACCACCGATTAACCCTTGTTTGGGACAACATCTTGGCAACAGCACAGAGAGAGGGCGTCGTATGTATGTGGAGGTGAAAATCTACCACACTCCTCACGTGGTGCTTTCTCAAAGCCGATCGAAGCCTCGTGGTGGGTTGGAAAATGATTAAAATTCGTTCCACCTACTCGTGCTCTCTCTTTCCCCTCGTGGGGCACTTTTACTTCGCTCGCTCGGAACCTGGCAGCTTATTTTGTGCCACGAAACTCCACCCCAACGCGCGTCACCTGTTGCCTACGGTGGTGTTGGCAAAAGAAAAATAGTGTGGAAACTTTTTCGCTTCGAAGCGCTCCTCCCCTGCGGGGGGAGGGGAGGTTGTTTCAGTGTACGGTTTTCACCATTGCTCTTGTCACTGATTGTGAAAATTGTGTGCCAAACGGCGGTTCCAAATGAGGTAAAACTTTGGCATCGATGTGGTGGGCTTTACGCTTGGGGGTGACTGAGAGGGTGGACAGCTGGTCTCTTTGGGGTTGTTTTCGCATGCCGCTAACAAGTTTAGTACGATGTCATCGGGAATGATTGCATCTGGCATAAGTGTTCGAGCGCGGTGGGAGAGACACAAAAAAGAAACATTCGTTGACGACGACGTCTTAAGAGAGCCTATATTCGGGTGAGTGTGTTGGCCGCCCGGCATTGACCATTGAGTTGCCCGAGAGAAAACTAGAAATGTGTGTGTCGTAAATGGGCAATTAAAAGAAATGAAAATTTTCCACCCCAGAGGCTTCGTCTCCCACGTGGTGGCTTTTCCCATTTTGGTGGTTGAGGCTTTCCTTCGATCGATAGTATTTTTTCTGACCTTTTACATGCCTTAAGGCTAGCTTTGACACTCACCGTTTCTTCTATCGTTTCTTAGTAACCCCTCGGGGATTGGCTTTGTAATCATTCGAAATATTTTCACGCAATCGCTGAAAATGCTCTCGGTTGCATCCGTTTCGCCGGTGGACATGCGGTCGTCGATAACGTCTCTATAAAGCGATAAAAAGCTACATCATCGCACAAACGCGCTCGTGCGTGCGTGTGTGTAGAGAAATTTATCACACTTTTGCGTGTGCTTCCTATCCGACGGAAGGTGCATAGAAACTGGACTCGGAACGGTAAACGAGCGAGCAGCGCATATCGGAAGTGTGCGATACCGGAATGGGCGCTACTCCCAGGGGGAGGCTTCAAGACGGAGACGGTGCGCCCGTGGAGAGACCGAGTTCCGAATCGGTCCGGTTGAAATATGGATGCATTGCTGCGGATCGCCATCACCGCCGCCAGCAGCGCTTTTATCAATACCAATTTGTTTTTCTTACCACCCGGTTTTTTTTTCTTCTTCCAGCAAAAAGTAGCACCTCCACTTTTCCGTTTCGTTTATCATTTGTCTGCGGGCATGTAAGTGCCCGACCTCCCCATTCCTTTCCCTCATTAGATCTGGAGCGAAAAGCACGGTGTTTCGGACACGTGCCAGAAGTTGGCGTACACCACCACTCTCCGGTAGCAACTCGAAGATTAAGGCGGTTTGCAAGGCTTGGCTTGTCTGTCGTGGGCTGTTGTTCGAATTGATATTTCATTTTAATGCTTAATTGAGCTTGCTTTGCTTGCTGTTTGTGCTCCTTTTGGTGGAGTTGGTGGAGATTTTCAGATACGATTGCGAAGCTCGGGAACAAAATAACTTTGGCACATATTTACCACCTTCCCATCGACCACACAAACGTCCCGTAAATTGTGTGCTGATTTCGACCGATTGTGTGTTTGAACCGGGGAGGAATTTAATTGGAAAGAAAATATATTTGAAAGTGGAGCTAGAGATTTGTAGACACCACACACCAATGAATGACCTACCCTGAAATGTGTTCAACCAAGAAACGTTTGGATATGTTCCAAAAATTGTTTAATACAATCTACGCAATGGATTGTGGTGGAAATTATTAGCTTCAGATTCACTTTCTATATTCGAATTCCGTCCACCTCGAAAGTGTTAATCGACCGATCGACAATCCAACTTCGACAGCACCAAAATAACACCGGGTAAAGAGGTAAAAATCAATCGACCCTTTTGTGTAACGGAAACATATTTCCCTAATGCCACAACAACATCACCGTCCGCCTTCATCTTTTCCCCGGGGGAGACAAGGGTGTGCGGACAGTTACAAAGGCAAAGCCAGATCAGATAAAAGCGTTACGATGATGGCGATGTACCGAAAGGCCCTCCTTCCTGTTGCAACGAACGCGTTCCTCCCGACGGCATCCTCCGGGAGCTTTCAACCTCGGAGCGGATTTTAATCGTTTTTCATTAATCCGACACTTGTCAATCTTTCCCGACCGTCGTCGTCATCGTCGTCGGCGATGGTGATGATTGGTGTTGGTGATGTGGTCGCTGTGGCGATGTTTCAACGCCCTTCTGCCCTCTGGCGATGGATTGATAGGGTCCGATACCGTTGGAAAAACACTCTCCCGCAGGGCCAACAGGTTGTATCGGTTTAGAAGTTGCGCTCGACAGTGGAAGAGGGTGACGGGGGGAGGTACCTCATCAACGGAACACCGGTTCGATTGCACCACCATGGCTCGGAACTTTCCAACGGTCGTCTAAACTCAGGGACACGGACGGGAGTGATTGCTGCTATGTTCTACAAGACTGTTTTCTCTTCGGGGGGGCTCACCAAACCGTTCGTGCAGAACCCGTCGTCTGGATGGTGGAGCCCCGTGGCGATAAACAGTGGCGGCGCGTGTCCGAACCGTAAAGGGGGCCGTAGGAGAAGGGGTGGTGAAGCTTAGAAAGAATGAGAATATGATTATAACAAGATGAAACAATCATAATTCCACCAGCATCACCGGGAGAAGGGGGGTTGATGTTTTGCTTTCGGGAAAAATGAAGCGATGTAGAAAATTACAAATCAACCCCCCTCCTCCCTCCCTCCCTCCCTTCGCAGGGCTTTCCATCAACCACCCGTCAGCCGTTTGAAGAAAGTAGCTTTCTTATCGCATCGCCTCTGCTGCGCGCTGCGTGAACAAAACCTGCTTGTATTCTATGCCGGCCCTCCTCAAGCGATATGTGGAGGTTTATTTCTCCCCGCTCAGCTAATAACAACCCACAGCCCCCTTCGGCCTTTCGGAGAGCCCTCGAGCGGCGAAACCATTAAAAGAATGCACCTTGGAGCAGAATGCTAACGGGGCGGATGCCAAACAGATTGGTTTTAGGCGTTCGGTAATGCTTCGGATCGAGCGCTTCTTTTATGCTGCCGATCGGGTGCAATAACAACAGGGTCCGCGCTCCCGGGGGGGAGGAGGAGGAGGAAAAGCTGCATCACTTTTGCCGCATTCTCTTTGATTTCAGTGTTTGACGGAGGGGGAGGAAAGGGATCGAGGGTTCTCTTCCTGCGGTGGAAACTCGAAACGGTACCTTTGCTTCCTTGCAGCCTCAGCAAAACGACCTTCAGGTAAACGGGTGTTTATCTTCCCATTTCATGCTCCCGAGAGTGGGCACGATTAAAAAAGGGCTCGTGTTGCAGAGATTACTTGCTGGATGGGAGGAGGGGGAAAAGTAGGAAGATCGAGAGAGGTTACACGGGAATAATTGGAGCTCCAGCCTTTCGGCATCCCCGAGGATCGCACTATCAAGATGTCCTGCTTTCGGATCCGGAGCTGCTGTTTTATGGAACGCGGCAGATTGTCTTAAGAGTTTCCTTCGGAGTGCGCCCCCCAAAAAGGGGAGCTGACTTTCGGTGAAGGGAATCAAAAGGAAACACTTACACACACGCGCGCGCGATGTCGCAAACGAATCCGGAGCCCTTTGAAAAGGCAGTCCAAGACGCTCCACTCCACGATAACATCTCTCCTCCGAGATGGAAAGCATCGAAGCAAATGGAATGCTTCTGATAATAATGGCCCGCTGGGGCGGCTTTTCCTTCGAACGTTCTCTTTTTTCAGAGGCGCACGCTGCAAACTCTACTACCGATTATGTGACAATCACTCTAGAGGGGGGAGGGGGGGTTGGATTGGAATGGTACAGGGTGTTCGCAGCCCTTTAGGGTCTCCCATTCAGCTAGTGATGAGAATAACAACTCTTTTTTAAAGATTTGAATCAGAGTGAACAATCATCAGTGACTCTTTTGCGATTTAAAACGTGTAGAAAGATTTATTAATCTTCGAGGAGATTTGAATCCGTAACGGTGATTCGAAGCCCAAAAGAGTGAATGAGTGAGTAAAAGAGTTGCTAGTCGCCATAGAGATTCGAATCCCAAGCAGAGAATCGAATCCCAAACAAGGATTCGAATCCCAAGGGTGAATAAGAGAGTGGCTAGTCGCCATCGAGAGTCGAATCCCTGGTTGAGATTCGAATCCCAAATTGTACGTGTATTCATATATAGTGCGAATATTAAGTACCAGTCTGGGATTCGAATCCCAATTTCCCAATCCCAATTTGGGATTCGAATCTCAATGGCGACTAGCAACTTTGTTACATGGGATTCGACTCACTACTTGGGATTCGAATCTCTATGGCGAATAGCAACTCTTTTACTCACTCTTGGGATTCGAATACCAATTTGGTATTCGAATCACTACATGGGATTCGAATCACTACATGGGATTCGTATCACTACATGGGATTCGAATCACTAATAGAGATTCGAATCTCTATGACGACTAGCAACCCTTTTACCCACTCTTTCACTCTTTTGGGAATCGAATCCCAGTTCAGGATTCAAATCAAAAAGGAGTAACAAAAACTGTCCATTAGGATTTAAATCAATCATTCATTAGTAAGATTCGACTCAATCATACAATCTTACTCATTTCGCACATCACTACATTCAGCAGCCCTCAGAAGGCAAAGGGCCAGAAGAAAAATGGATCGAAATTTGCCGCTCATTCGAAGCTCGTCGAACCCGCGGAGTTTGTTTGTGACGAGTACAAATTGTGGGCCAAGCCGAAGCAGAAAGGTTTTGCCCCGCCAGTTGCGGTCCCTTTCCCCTTCCGGGCGATCCTGCTCGAAGGGCTGGAGGGTGGATGATTTGCGTTTCATTTTTCGGGGTGTCCATCATCAAGCCTTGGAGGTGGCTTTTCCTTTCGGGCTGCCCGGGAACGAAAGTGTGCATTTCGTACAGTAACGAATTGTTATCTTACGCCCGTGAAAGATGGTTTCATCATCATCAGCTGCTAAATTGTACGGGAACGTCACAACCACCTCCCCATCCTGTTGGCGTTTTTGGTGCTGCTAATGGTGGCAGCGATTGTTGTGTGGACATTACAATGAATGATTTACTTAAACATCTCCCGTCCTACGGGTCTCTGGTTGTTGTGGAGAACCGATGCGTGGTCGGAGCTTAACCTACATAAAAACAGAACAATCGAAAAAAAAAGGGTTCGCTTGCGGCGAGGGAGGAAAGTTCGGGAGAATGCACATTATTGCATCCCGATGACGAGACGCTTTTTTTTATGAGCGACACCCTTCTCTGCAGCATTTCTGCGGTTGTTGCGTTTGGTGGTTCAAATTTGGTGTTTCAAACGATTCAAACGCACGACTTTTTTGACGTTCCCTGGTGGAGAATTCACCTCCCCGGGAGCAAACAAAGAAAGTTCCGTTTGTTGGGTGAAGGGCGGTATTTTCGTCCCTTTTTTTTCTCGAAGTAATCGTTCCAAGGGATGGCGTAAATGATGGTAAATACTTCCAAATTGTATGCCCACAAATGTCAGTCTATCCTCGTCAGATGTAACTCGTTGCTTTTCGTGTTTTGCTAAACCAAATCGAAACATGTTCGTTTCAGATATCTATGCTTATGCTGAAGTATGGAAAAACCAGCGCTCGAGTGTAATTGAACTTTGGCGTAAATGATTTTTCCCTAGCTTCCTTGCCCTTTTCCCCATCTTTGCTCCTACGGTTAGTCTCGCTCTAACGGTCGCTAAGGTCCGACGTTATTAATTTATTTTCCCTTCAAGTGGAAGCCCATAGTATATTTCCTTCTTTTTTTCGTCTCAAAACATGCAACACCCATGGGAGAATATTTAAATGACCCATGCAAAGAAGGATTGGAGACGCTTGGTTGCCGCGCGTGAAAACTTCCCTCCAAAACAAAAAAACACTAAGATGATGTGTCTTTCTTTAAGGGTTCATAAGGGTTGACGAATGCTGCGGTTGCACCAATCAATCATTGTTGTTGTCCATTCGGGAGTACCGTGCATGGTTGTTTTTTATTGATGGTTTTTTTTGCCCTCCCCCCCCCCACCCTTTGACTCTCATCGGAAGAAAAAGTTACTGTTACTTTACGTTTTATTGAAATGGATGGCGTACGCATTATTTATGGTTCCGGCGATAAGTAATTGGAATTTAGCCTCGGATTTAAGCTGAATCTTGTTTTCGATAGCGCAGTTATTAGGTGGACGCATGTTATGACACCTTCCAGGTGTACCGTTAGCATCGGCCCCTCTTCTCATTAGCGTCCGTTTTCCACCGACCATTGGATGGGTTGGTTGGTTGGTAGGGTGTCATTAAATGAAATGGATATGCTTCGAAGCATGCGCGAGCGCAGGAGCATAGCCTTATTTTTTTTTTATTTCAAATACCGGTCACAAAAGCTGACCGTACACATAAGACAAGATGTGGGGGGAAAACGGTTCACCACCACCCGGGTGGAGTGGTCATAAACATAGAAACATAAAAGAAAAATCAATGCCGATCGCCCGGGTGGAGGGAAGAACAAGTTGATGCGCGCGCACAGATGATCATCGATGAGCAGCGAACAGATTCCACACACCGTCCATTTTCAGTGCGTTTTTACCGAAGGTAGCAGTGCGTGCCCCTCACCTCTTTTCTTCTCCTTTGGATGCCGTGGAATTCAATAGGAAAAATCGAACGTCTGATCGTGCGATCATCTGCATCTGGAGACGCACATAATGTGATGCTACTCACCAGCACCTCACGTTTGGAGATGTGGCTTTTCTTAAGCTATGGTGCATTGGTTTTTCCACTTTTCCACGAATATCACCCATCGTCCGATCGAGCGATGGGATGCACGAATGTGGACTCGATCGAGGAAAAATGCTGCCGGTATTTTGCGGTCGATCGGAACGGTTTGGGTTGGGAATGGAGAGAACCAGGCCTGGGGGAGGGGAGAAACTCCCGATTGTGATTTAGGTTAGAGATGCGCGTGTACGCTGGATCGAGTGAAAAAGAGTTTACGCTTCAATTGCGCCAACACTCTCTCCTAAGCGTACGGAGTTCTACTTTGCGCACTTGGACAATCCCGTCTATTGGGTTCTTCAAAGTCTGGTGCTCCAATTTTAACACCTTTTTAAGACACCGTACTTCCTCTTCTCACCAACTTTTCCCTGGTCATGGAAATCATCGATTTTCGCTTCGGACGGACGTGGGCGATTTTTTGGCAAACATTGTCTCGTTTTTTGTTTTGGACAAAACAAGGGGCAAAAAAGGGTTGACTGTCTTTTTTAAGCAACCGGTTGTTTCTTCGGTGAGATAAACCGGTTTTAAAGACTGTTCTAGTGCGCGCGCGCGCGGACATCGCGATCCCATTAGAAAGGGAACTGCAGCAAGGTGAAGAAGTAGGTCTGGCCGTGGCTTCATCCTGAGGCGAAGAAAAAAAAACGGCAAACCCTACCGGGCACAACCAAGAGGCACGCCAAGGCCTGGGGGGGTAGCTCTAAGGAGGAGCAATAAATTCGACTTCGTTGAGTGTTTTCGCCGGTTTTCGTGTGACCCGAAAGGTCTCCGGTTTTAATTATGCGTGGATATTGCGTGAGGTTGGATTATCGTTCTCGCCACAACCGTTTGCCGGCATGACCGGCTGAGTCTAACCCACCCAGAGCCTGTGTTTGTTTCGCCCGGAATGTTCCCGAAGGTCTCCCAAGCGCGAGGGTCAGCGACATAGCAGGAAGATGCTGCTCGTTGGATTTACCTCAAGGAAGTGGGCTTTAAAAGAGCGGTGGATGTGTTTGAATGAAAAAGGACACAACGAGACCACCGGTCCGGACAATCTATCCATCTACCACCCCTTAGGCAGCGTGTGGGGCGGGTGGGAAAAGATTCGTGACCGTGGGTTTTCATTCTTATTTACAAGCTTCAAAAGTGCTGCCCCCTTTTCTGGGTGTGTGCGTTTTCTTATGCTCAATTCTACGGTTGTGGGTAACGTCACCTTTTTGTTTGTGCTTGTTGTGAAATGATTTTCACCTGGCCACTGGTTTCGCTCGCGACCTTTTTTTATAAGGTGTTTACCTCCATTTCTTCACCCGTTCCCATACTCATTTAAATATATCGATGGAACGTTCGAGAAGCTTTTTATAAATTGGACATACATTCGGGCATAATTAAGATAACAGATCTGCACAACATAAAAATAACTGCCATGGAACAGTCCAGAGTCCTTTTGAAGTCAGGCAGCTCGGGGGGGGAATGCAAAACCACTTAGCAGTGCAGCTTTTCCCGTTGTGTATAACACTTTTCTGCGCCAAAAGCTTCTCGATCGTTCGCAGGTAGTAAAGATGGCCGGATGTGACGATTGGTTATGAAATGCACCATACTTTGGTGCCGCTTGACTTGGTTCATTGAATTTCAACGCGAAACAAACTGAATATAACTGAAATAGCATTTCCCGAAAATAAATTAACAAACAATGCTATTAAGAAAAACGTTCGGTACACTTTGGAATGGCTTCTTCCTTTGGTTAAACGTCACCGAATAGATTTTTGAGCGCCTTCATTTGCGTACTTCCAACCTTTTGGTCATTATCAAGTTAGAGGTCAGCTTTGTTTAAAACAATAAACATAAAAGAGACGACATATGCCGACCGGAACCGAACAAGCGTGGCAGCGCATAAATGCATAAGTAGCATGTTGTGGGGACGTGCTTTTGAAGGCGACAAGATCGCTAGCTAAATGTCAATGTCACTTTTGAGACGCGGTGTAACGGTGACAAACGGTCCCCATTCTTCGTCCACCAGATAGTTATTACGTGCGAAGAAATCTGTGTAATTAACAAAAAAACTTTCCCTTCATTTGTTTCCTCAATCCTCCAGTAGACGAAAAGGTGCACGAGGGAAGCATAGCAGAATGTGTCAACATAATTTTTGGGAAGGTTGCGTCGTGTTTATGAGTTAAGGGTATTCGAAGAGACTGAAACCGGGGAAGGTGTTGCCGGTAAAGGTGCTTCGGTAGTGAATTCGGTGTAAATTGTCTTACGCTGACTACCCTGAGGCGACAATCGAGTTGTTTTCCCCCAACCGCCAGACACCGATCAATGAACAATGGGAGGAAAAGCATGACCGCTTTGAAATGCGATATACCTGCCAAGGGATGTTCTAGCCCCTAACATTCGTCGTCGTGCTACTGGAAACGGTTTCGTTTTTCAATCCCCAAAATTGTCTTTATGAATAAGCACTTCATTTCTTCGGTGTCCGTGTCAAATCGTCGAAGGAAAATAAAAACTTAAGGAATAGAAGCTAACGTTATTAAGTTAGTAATGCTATCAAGGAGCACCTTATTAGTATTTGTATTTGATACTATAAAATAATGCTAAATTACACTGTTGCATTACTGGCTTTTTTAAAAACCAAGCTAGTAGTTAAGGTTTACCGTTTGGATGTCCTCTGATCGAACAAGCCCCGTCGTCTGGTGGTTATTCGACCGTTTCGCTAACCGACCAATCACATGCGGGCTTTTAAAGCAATGTTGCATGCGACAAAAAGTGTTGCTGCAACACACGGTGTAGCATCCAAAGTTGTTGCTCGAACTCGACTCCGCGGAGCTCAGTCTACGTTGGGCATTTGTCGGAAGAGGACTGTGTGTTGTTCGTTTATTTTCTTTTCTTCCCTCGTGTGTTTAAATCTGTGTTCGAGTTTGTGTTTCGTTGAGTTTTTCCACCCCCACCCCCGCTGTCGTTCGTGTAGTTTTCCCAACCAGTGACGCGTCGCGAGGGAAATCACGCAGCATCCGATCTGGTCGTGTTCGATCTGGCGGATGCGCACTCGTCGCGGCAGTTTTCCCCCCGTTCCCAACCTGTGGTGGTGACCTGAGTGTTTTCCCCGACCGTTTAGTGCCGGCGTTTTGTTTCTGGTGGGTTCGATCGAGCGAGATCAGTATTTGAAAATTTTCACAATTATCTCGTTTTCCTCCTCGATCGTGTGTGTGTACGCGGTTCGGTGGTTTGATGAATTACGTGCCTATAGCGTGCTGAGTCGGCTCCAATTTCAACATTTTCGCCAACGACGACGACCCCCAAAGGGAGTGTGTGTTACCTGACCAACGGGGGGACTTCTGTCCGTAGATGGATACATGCCGGTTGGGTTTTTTTTTATCCCCGATCCGCGAAAACACGAAAGAGAAAGGAGCACAAGAAGGCAAACTCCACGGTTGCAAAGGAAGAGAAAAATAACCGAAACGTGCAAAAATAAAAAAAAATTAAAGCAAGTAAAGTTGGTGCTCGAAGTGCTGGGATGTGCTGCTGTGGCGGCTAGAAGAAAAATTAAGAAGATAATCTTGCAGAGCTGATGTTACACCGAGGCTAATGAATGTGAGCCTCTGGTGTGTAGCCCGTTTGGTGGTGGTAATTGGTGCGGTGCGCTATAGGTGAATGTTCGATCATCATATTCTGAGTACGATGAGAATTCCGTTTCCAGCGTTTGAATGTGGCATGAAATTGATTGTAAAGTGATGCTTATTTAGGCTTCTCGCTCGGCAACCGCTTTTTTCGCTGTGCAATTTTCGGTCCAATGTGGTTTTAATTTTCTCCTTTTCCCCCTGCAGAGAGTGTGTGTTAGCATCGTTCCGTTTTCGGTGTGAATTCTAATAGCTTTCGATCGTTAGTTGTGCGCGGAAAAGATCTACAAGCAAATATTCAAAGAGCAAAGGAATAATACGAAAAAGAGATCATTGAGGTTGTGCTGAGCAGAGTGCGGTGTGAAGAATATTTTAAAATAGAAAATCCATCCCAAAAAAGGGTCTGCCCTCAGACACCAATTTGTGTGCGGCGATACGTGTGCCTTAGCAGTGTGTGCACAGCATAGAGGAGGAGAGCAAAAAGGTCCGAAAAAGGAGCAAAACATACTTAAACTTCAAACACGCGTACTTGAGAGACGCTAGACGAAAACACATACTTCTTGGGTTGGTAGCAGTGTGTAGGGCTCGCGAGCAGAGAAGAAGGGCCCCCGTGGAAACGGCGTGGAAAAGGAGGTGAGTGGGTGGCGACGGCGGCGGGGGCAAGGACCGAAAGGGAGCGATATAAATAACAATCCACGCAAGCACCACCGGGTTTGCGTTTCAAGGAAGCGGCTTCGCCGATCCACCGTCCCTTTTCGCGTGTGTGGAAGAAGAAGAGCGTCTTGGAAAAGCGGGCCGCTCGAAGTTCTTACCACTTCGAGGGCGATCTCGAGTGTATGTGTGTGTAGGTAGCAACATGGGCCAACTCGGGGGGCTGGTCGATGATCTGTGTTCACGCAAATGTGCGGAATTTTTCGCCGAATTTGGTGGCCTCGATCGCTGCTGCTACTTCGTTTGCTGCACGCCACAAGCAGGCAAAGGCAAGAGCATCCCGTTTTATGCTTGTGTGAGTTTCGCCAGCATATGTGGATATCGTCGTGCACGCGAAGAAACGAACGTGCGGCGAGCAGAAACGCGATGCGAAGAAGTCTAAAGAGCCTTCGAAGGATCCCCCCCAACATCGGTGATCCACTTGTGGCGAGAAGGGGCAAGTCTTCAGCGAAGACATTCACAAGAAGCATAAGAAGTTTGAAGGCAAGAGAACGGCAAAACCCCGTCGACTGGCTGCGATCATTCATTCGTTCACTTTGCAGCACAAAAGTACACTTTTTCGTCCCTGAACAGCACAGCCCTGTGTGTGCGTGTGGGACCGATGCCGGCTGCGCAACCGGAGAGAGATACATCGAATGCTGTGTGTTGTTGGAGTTTCAGTTAAAGAAGGTTTTTTTTTACGTTGCGAAACTCCTCGGTGCCGTGCGCGGTGATTAAAAACGCCGCAATAAACATTCGCCCGGTTTTTCAAAGCCTCAAAGGGCGTCGAGGCGGTTTACCATACGACCATGACGAAGGTTGTGCTGTTGACGGTAGAGAAGGAAGGGTTTTTATGTCTTCGGTCCGCGGGAGTTGTGGGGGAACCGAACCCGTCGTGTCCGAATGTTGTTGGAGCCTCCACTTTTCCATCCCGGGCTTTTCATGGGAACTGATAACACCATCGCCCGATTGCTGGCTGGGTTGGCGTCAGTGGTAGTGAAAAGGGACAAGATGCATTTTTATTATTATGCTGGAGGAACTCAGAACGAACGCAATCGTTGTCCGCGGACGTGGAAAAAAAAGTTCAATAAAAGAACGGCTTGTAACGGGAAAAGTAGATAAGAAAGTGGAGAGTTCTTTCCATGTGGTGGTGGCGTGCTCGAATGAATTACGCCTTTTAACTCACAGCAGATGGTGATTCAACTCTTATCGTACGTTCTACTGGGTTTTGAGATTGTTTTCCTTCTTTACTTGCAACAAATGTTGATTATTTGAGGATTTTATAAAATTGTAACGATTTAAAAAAAATAATACTAAAAAATGTTATTACTAATATAGGTTCGTTTGCGCCAATTCAATGGCGTATGGCGTTCCATTATGAAATAATTAAAAGTATGCTTTGTTGCGTACGAGTTTACAACTCTCCCCGGATGTGAAACTCTAATTGCGTTGATAGAATATTCTACAACAGCAAGCGGCACAAACCACCATAGCGTGTAACTGCAGTTCCATTTGGACCTCTCCCCTCCCCTGGTTTATGCTCGATTTCTTTCGACGCTTCTCGATAGGGAAATCCACAAAGGGGGTAATTCGCTAGGGACAGAACACCACAACGTTCCGCGTTTCGAAAGGGGTTATTTTGTGTTGGTCAGCATAGGAAATGTGTACGACCGAAATGGACCGTTGTTCCATGCCCTTTTTATGCTGCAGCTGGATGTTTTTCGTGCGGTCAAGCCTTATGTTGGTGAGTTCGCCACGATGTTTCTCTTTAATACCGATAGAACAGAGAACCTCACCACAACAAGAGATGCTTTTCTCAAATATGGTAACCATGAAAGCGAAAGCGTCCGGGCGCGAATAACGGATGATCGGCGACATGGCTCGGTTGGTTCTTGTGCAATTGCGTGCGTCAATCTTCCATATGCCTGCTGGCGCATGGCTTGGTGCGTGCACGTTTTGATGGATCGCGAATGGGTGGGGAATTTAATTTAATTGAATGAGCCTTCAAATAAGAAGCCGTCTGAAGCGGCGGGGCCCAGCTTCGTGTGTTGCTGCTACTGAATAGCTGGCTGGCAAGCTCAGCAGGAAATCGAGATAAAAAAAAAGCAGCGGAATTAAGCAGCGAAGTTCGTAATTGAAACGTTTTTGTGCAGCAGTCGTGCACCGTAATGCAAGGGCGTTGACAGAAAGTGCAGCTAAGAAGAAGCGAGCCCTGCCTGATTCGACCAGCATATGAGGCCATGTCGCCGGGGTCGATGGGTCTGTATGTTTGTGTACGAAACGCGATCGTTCCGTTGATGGTTGTGGTGTGGTGGCGGGTTTTGCTGCCGAGGAAGGAAATATAAACAGAAGCCGAGGTTTGTTGATGCTGTGCTGCTGCATCCATTTGGCTCCAAAGAGGAGGTTTGCTTCGTTTGCTACATCCTCAAGATGCATTTTCGAGCGTCTTACAAACGCTGTGTGGTAGATTTTGTGTTTTCAAAAGCAACAGGATGTGACCCAAGAACGTTGGAAATGATTCATACACGTATACGCCTCTTACAAAAATGAGACGATAAAATTTTGCTTCGATGCATAAATTTGTAATTGTTTTCCACTTTTCCTTTCCGTTCCGATTTTCTCCGATCGTGTTCAGTAGAGTTTGTAGTTTTTTTTCTCCTACTCCTCCTGTCTGTTCAGTTATAAATATACAGTTGGGCCTTCGTTCTTGTCTGTCTTTGCTTAAGACGCCGGCCTTCTTAAACTGTGTACTGTGTGGAAGCATCCGTCTTCTACAGCTGAGTCAGATGCTGCTGTTGCTCCTTCGTTCACACGAGACACAATAAAGTTCAGGGGCGTTGAATGTTGGAACGAACGAATCCGCAGCGGCATCGTAATCGGTTAGCTGTGGTTTTGGGTTTTAACTGATCACAAGACAGCACCCAAGACGGTCACCCATTACAACAACCCATCGTCGACAGCTTCCGTTTCGCTTCGACTTTCGAAGATCAATGTCGAACGTCGTGTGCGTGTGTGCTGCTGACGGATGTGATCGGTCATTAAAAAACCAACTGCAACCATCATGACGTTCAAGAAGTTTCGCAAATGGTTTTTGGCGAGGACAGATGGGGATTTATGGTGACGAACGAAGAGCTGGCCGTGAAGGAGCGCTTGGTATGGTGTCGGAGAACCATATTAATATAAAGATTAATTTTAGTTAAATGCATACGATCATCCATCGGAAGCTAGGAAAAATACGCTACAAGAGGATTGTCTCGAGGTAAAACAGAATAAGCTGCTGCCACAGAAAAAGAAACAAACCAACCAAGTAAGCAAGCAGCTGTTGTGCAGCTGTTCCAGGTTGACCTCCCCACCGGCAAGGAAGAAACACATTTTCCCCGGATGTTAGCTTGATTTACAACCACGTAGAAGAATTCAGCAATGGCGTGGAGCATGCGCCCGCGTTCTTCGCACATTTCTTTCCCAACTGTAAGCGAGCTGCTTAATGACTCAACAATTGACTATGTTCGCGTCTTCGTCTGGGATGGTAAAAAAACCGTGGAAGTAGCCCTCACGGTGGTACGTGTGGATTGACGATTGGCTAGAGGAGAAGTGATCCAGGTGTGAGGATCGCGAGAAATTCCACCCCAACACCGAATAGCACCAATTCGCGCTCGCGTCTTACCTGGGAAGCAGATATTTTCATTTTCCATCCTTCCCCTGGATGGATCTGCAAAGGTAAAGGTTCGTTTGTTGGAGGATTTAATGAGCTCTTCAGGAGTAGGAGAAACGGATTGTTCGGGGGAATAGCTGCGAGAATGAGGCTCGAGGACTGTTGGCTGGCGGTTTTCCCTTGGGAGAAGAATGTTCGCCAAGCTCTGACGCAGCAGCTCTCCAAAAGCGCGCGAGCCAAAAGAGGTAATAGATATGCTTTTAGTTGCGGCACATGAAAATAACATTAAAACTCCCCACATCAGTTAGGCGAGGAGAGAATTTGCGGCAAAAAAATAATGTGCGTCCATCCAAACATGGATGAAAAGCGGAGATCCTCGAATTCGCAGACTTTGGATCATGATGGAATGATTCGTGCGGAATAGTTCCGTTTTGCCGTAGAGCTATTTAATCGTTTTTTTTCCACCATCCAGCCAGTGAATTTAAGCCGATTATTCCATCGGGTGGTGGAAGGTATAAAGCCTCAAATATGCGAACTGCGTGGAATGATCCCGCGTGGTGTTGGTCGCCTTTTTTCCGCCACCAATTGAGCGGTAATAGAAGGATGATTATTATCGCCGCATGCCTCCGGGAATAATTAGAGACCGGCTGGGGCTATGAGGTGTGTGGTGTACAGAGCGCGGTATCGAGAGAGACCGGAAATGGCAGCTATAACAACGCCACAGGAAGGGCGAGGAACAGTGGATGTTTCGTCGGGGGGTTGGAAAATGAAATTAGAGTTTTCTCTCCCAGCTGTTCCGGGAATGGTTAGAACGGAATGGTCGGTGGTGAAAAGCGATCCGCGTATGGAGGGAGAGGAGGGGGTTCGCTAGGAGGTCAATGTACGAGACTCAATTAGGGGTTTGACGAAAATCAGAATTTGGTGATTCGGTTCACGTTTGCCGGGTTTTTGCATTCAAGATTTATTTCCCTCGAAGCACACAGTAATTGACATGTTAAATCGATGGCGTTGTTTTCGTTTCCTTTTCACCGTTCTCTTTATTCTCCATCTGCCCGTAGAGAAGAACGAAAAGAAATTGCGACAGAAGGTACGTGAAAAAGATCACTGCTGCAAACATTTGCATAACCGGTTTCTGGCCGGCGGGTACATAATGTCAGAATTGGCGAATGGTTCTCTCCAAGGGAAGGGTGCATGTGGTTGTTTTGCCAACACGTTTTCGCCCTTGGTGGATGTGCATTACTTCACTGACGCAGCACTTGCACGAGAACGAACGTCTGTCGGTGGAGAACCACCAACTACATGTTGGTTTCTTTTGGTGACTTGAACTAATTGTCCCTTCTTGACCTTTCGCGCTCGAGATGGGGGTTGCTAAATTGAAGATGGTGGCCATTCTGTGGTTTTGGTGGTTGAAAACTTTGCCACGGAGAGAAGTTTAAGGTCGTTGTGGCGTAACTTCCAAACAGATTTATGATAAAAACGGTCCTTTATCTGCAAATTGATCTCAAATGCAATACTTTGTCACCATTTTGTCTAAGGGCGATTAATGAGCATGCCGTTTTTACCAAGCGACATTTCTCTTTCTCAAGCCAAATCAACATAAAAAGCATCGGTAGAGAAATGATGGCCGAGCGTCTTCTTGTGTTACTTGTTTGTAACATTTCCGGAAGTGTTGGGAGCCAAGTCCACAACAAGTCATCGATGTAGGGAAGGCTTTTTCTTGTAGAACTCTGAGGCTCCGATCCTCTGAGTCGTGCCTTCACACACTGTCAACTTGTCACTAGCGCTGCCCTTCGATGGGTGAATGGGAAAAAAGAAAGCGAACATGGTGTGGAAGTGCTCGTGAGCGTCTCCCCTCACCCACCGGGGCCGGGTAACCGAAAACGCATCGGAATGAAGCCTCGAAGGCTGCGCTTTCCCGTGTCGTTTCGAGGTCGAAGAGTTGACGAAGATCCGTCGTTGGGGTTGGTCCAACGCTGGAAAAGTAGTTTCGACGGGTGGGGGAACACCACGAAGAACACCGCAGCGATAGATAAGCTTCTTTCGATCAGTGACGACCCTGCACCGTCCACGCCAACTTTTCCTCGTTCGGTGCTTATCGAAACCCTCGTCCCCCCGACGTCGGATATCTGGAGCAACGGTTTGGCACGAAGCAAAAGGGAAAGAAAATGCTGCTCGTTGCGTGCACCAACGTGATATTGAGGCGGGGGAACGAGAGGTAGCCTCGACTGTTGTGGAAAATGTGGTAAAAAATAGGGTTTTGCCACTGCCACGGTCCCTCGCGCGCCCCCCCTCCCTGCTTGCGTGCGCTCGAAACGTTTCGCCGTTTGACGTTGATTGTCTCTGACGGAATGTTGCTGTAACATTTTTACGCCGTTTGCGTAGGGCTTCGGTTTCGCGCCTCGTGGCGCCACGCGGGGAAATGGTGTGGAGGGAAAAAAAAATGGTGGCTCGAAACTTACCATCGACCTAGTCGCGCGGAACGTGATTTTTCTTCGCTGCGTTGGTGGATGATGTGTGGCGATAGAGAAGGGCAGAAGACAAAAAGTTTTAGCAAAATTGATATAGTAAACCGATTTGTTACAATTTATTTCAAAGTTGTAGGGAATAGGCAAAAAAACTGCCCCTGTTTTCAGGGAATAAAAAGCAGTTTAATTGGTTTTGGTTTTTCTAATAGGGAACTAATTCTTGCGTGTTTACTTTTCCATGCCAGTCTCTTATTATTCCAAGGTGATTTGGAAACTGTTTACTGGAAATAAGTAAGACTTTAAATCAACCCGTCGAACGACTTGAGGTACTCTTTTTTCCCTAAAATGGCCACACGACGGAAACGGCTACGCAAAAAAAGGGCAACATGGGCTTCATACATAAACATAACGCAAAGCTTCTTCGAACGGACGGACAGTGCCCCCGGTTGAGGAAATTTTCCAAATGACCACGTCCAAACGCGCACCGCGTGTCCAAGGGATGATTAATCAGCGAGTGAGTAATTGTCGTTTGTATAATAGGAGGCCGCGGGGCCGGTGGGTAAATGTATCATAATTCCTTGGGTGCTTTATGCGCACATGAAATATGATTCCATCCCAAGCTATTCAACGGTTGGCGGTTGTCTGAGGGGTGGAACTATTGAGATGGTCAAGGAAAATAAATAAAAAACAACCAAGTCCAGACTACCAAACAGTTAGTTTATTATGCAAAAGATGAAAAATAAAACCCAAACCAAGCGGGCGATCCTCTGCTTCTTCGAAGTGTGGAAGAGGATCAGCGTTGGGGCTTATCAACTTCTCCGTTGTAATCGGATGCGTTAAGAGGGAAAGGTTGTTGCCGGGCAGAGGGCGGTGCGACCTAGTAAAGGGTTGGTTGCCATTTTTGGGCAAAAGATGGACGGCAACTGATGCACTTCTTTGTGGTGATGCTGAGTTAAGAAACTACAGGCAGGAGGACGTGGGCCGCTAGCAACATTATCCCGGTGAACAAATATGTCAAATCCCCATCCATTGAATATTCAATCTGGTATATCGATACTTTTACTGGTGTAGTGTGGGCCTTTCGATGAAATATGAACGTATCGTATGTGGATAGTGCTGCAACTTGGTGGGTTTTATTTTTGCATACAAATTATGTTACTGGGTATCGTATATCTGGTAGCAAAATTTTGTTAAACAACAGATTAGGATGCACTAATCGGTGCTTCCTTTTGTTGATATGCAATGGTGTGTAACAATCCAGAAGCTTGGCGTGTGATGTGGATTACAATTTCATGTTGAAATTTTATGTTTATTTGTGTAAAATTTTAGTGTTTCTTCTTCGATTAAATGTTTCATTCCTACTCCAGATGTCTAATGATTTCTGTTTCTCTTTTCTCCTTTCAGGTAAGAACGGTGCAATACTGGTAACTTCTACAGGATTAACGACTCTACTTTCTCCTTCAAAATACTTCCTCTGGTATATGAAGTTGTTGTGCAATCCAATCGTGCTTTAAATTTGATCCTTCAGCACGATAAAAACGGAGTACGCTGTTTTGACAAGCTGGAAGGGAAATTAAATAATTATAATGACAACTTTAACAGTCGAAGCTTGAGACATGCCTTTCCAAATCGCTCGATGTCCATTGAGCAGAACTTTCCTGCAGTTATGCCAACCGGTTTCTGTGCCCGAAGCAGGACTAGCTGGAGGCCTTTCTGTACAGCAGGACATTGGGCTTCCCAGTTGCTGCTGGCGTAGACGGTTTGCGCTACTCGTGCACTCTGCGTTTTGACATTTAAAATAGTTAAAAGAGAAGAACTTTGCGTATGGTTGTCGGTTGGCAGACGTTACTTGCCTCATCAGAGAGCTGCTCACCGAGGTAGCAGTAGCCAAATGTTTCTGTGGCGTTTACGATAAACAGCACGAGCAGGTTGATAAACTGTGGGTTGACGCCCTGGTAGGTGGATGTATCAAAACATTATTACTTTGGGGTTAAGATACATTACAGAATACGTACCGAAACGGTAAAGAAAAGTAGCATGGAACTCCATATCAAAACGCACATCACTAATTGCAACAGGAGCACCTCGGACAGAGCGGTTTCCAAACATTTCGCAAAGCTCAGAACTTCATCATGCATTTTCACAACCGTTTTGATGTCCCGATCGAAGGTGTCGTTAATCGCCACTTCACGCACCTTGAGTTGAACCAGCTGAAAGTAGTTGGTGCAGTATCGCATGAAGCTGCAAATCGGAACCGCCTTTGCCGTGGAAACGAATGCGCACAGGTAGCTCGTTGGGAAGAGGAAAATCCCATAGATAACGTAGTGTAGGAAGGACGTTCGTACGGCGAGTCCGTAAAAGTTTTCCTCCATATGCAGCGTATAGTGCATGGTGGCATTTTCATCCTTCAGTGTTCCAATGAACGTCACCAGTGTAAAGCAGAACGGTGAGCAACTGTACACGACCACAGCACACAACACTGTTAAACAGTAGAGTTTTGCTGCCTCATGAATGCGCCGATGTTCACTCGAAAGGCTTTCCACGATCTCGGGCGATTCGTTCAGGGCTGAGGGAAACATTAATTTGTGTGAATTTGTTGTGAACCCAGCAGGAGTGTATTTCGTCTCACCATTTCTAGAGAACGTTCGTGCCTTTTCCGCCAACATCGTTAGTTGTTTGTTGTGAAAAAATACCAGAAGTAAACCTAAGAAACTGTTAAATTGAAATATCAGCTCTGCCAGGCCGATGATAACCATCTCGAAGGTAGGATAGCCGAAGAAAATCTTTGGTATAGCGATAACGAGCACGAACGTGGCCATCATAAGCCAAATGCGGTAGCGTTGATGAGACTCTCCTGCGATACCGATCACGTTCAATAATGTCAAGGCAAGATGTGGCACACCAGGAGGTTGTTCAAGAGCTAGAATCTTCATGGCAAATATTCTATGGAGTTCGTGTTCCAAATTTATGGGCTTTTGAATTTGAACTTCTAAATAGGGATCAGTGTTTGCCACGTACTTGTAGTTAACTGTGTAGTGCATCTCAAACCGAAGTTCTCTATTTTATAGGGATAATCCCGATTCAGATCACATAGAATATTAGAATAGCTACCCTTTCGTGTTTCAAATTAATAATTCAATCAACACCGGAACCCGTTGTCGTTTAGAGGCGTTGGTGATAAATTTGTGTTTGTATTTGCATTGCAAAGGGCAATTACATCGAGAGTATCACACCCAGGGTTGTGTATTCTGTTTCCTATAGATTATTGCCGTACACTTATCGGTAATTTTAGCTTTTAATTTTTAATCAAGCACGTTACTGCAAACCAATTGTCAAGGTGACATTCAATACACAAAATTGACATACATTTCTACTATGTAAATAAGTTTCAATCTTAACCATTCCTTTGTTAATATTTACGAAACTGAAGGTTGGAATTATATTTGTCAGTAATGATTTAAAATTGATCTTTTAGAACAATGTAAACAGAGTACGTAGTGTTGACTAGCTAAAATTTGGAAAAGAAAACTTGAATTATATTGATACCGAGTACAAAACAATGTGATACATACTTTTCTAAACTGTTCCATATCCACAAAGCAAAATCTTCCCGCTGTTACACCAACGGGTTTCTGGGCTCGAAGGAGAACCAATTGGAGGTTCTTCACGGTATCGGGAGGTTGCTGTTCCCACTTGCAATTGTAAATAGCTTGTGCCACTTGTGCGCTCTGTGTTCACATCGATGGAATTGGAATAATTATTGATTGTAAAGCCAAGGGTTCTTGATAGAAAAGGTTTCACCTTAGATGAAAGTTGAGTACCCATATAGCAACATCCAAATGATTCCAATGTAGTTATAAAAAATAGAATGAACAAGTTCATAAAAGCCGAGCTGAATCCCTGTAAATAAAATCAACTGTATTTTCCACAAAACGGTCAGTATGTTGTTTTTGAAGTACTCACCGCAACGGTAAAATAGAGTAGCATAGTGCTCCACATAAGAACGCAGAGAATAAGCTGCTGCAGTAGTACAGGTGCCGTGATCGTTATCATAAGATCTGCACAACGCAGTGCCTTACAGTGCATTATTATAATAGCTTTTCCGTTTTCGCGGATACAGCTTGTGCGCGTCGATTCTTCAATCTTGATCACCACCAAGTGGAAGTAGACGATGCAGTAGCTTATGAAATTGAATAACGTCATCAATTTAGTGCCACTGACATAGGCACCTAAGTAGCATGTCCAAATCATACAAAAACTGAACATTAGATACTCCAACAGTGACGTTCGTATTGGGACATTGTAAAAGTTCTCTTCCATATGAATGGTGTACACCATGGTGGTGTTGTTGTATTGTAAGTTATAGTATGACCAAAGAGTAGATGCGATAGGAGAAAATGTATAAAAGTTGACTGCACAAAACACTGCAATGGTGTAGAATTTGGTAGCTTTATGGATAAGATGGTGCTTCAATCTTAGATGTCCAACAATGATCGGATGATGTTCCTTGTACACTGTGTCGAATTTAACGAATAATGGATATAATATCTATCACATTTACCACACACTTCCATGTGACTTCCTTACCATCATCAACCAGCGATTGGCTACAGCGAATAAACTCGTGGATATTATCGTTTTGCAGTAGAAACAGAAGAAGTCCGAGAAAACCATTAGTTTGAAAAAAGAGTTCCGCAAGACCAATAATCGTTGATTCAAAGTCAGCGTATCCGAGAAACATCTTCGGCACCGCTATCATCAGCGTAAATGTAAGAAAGATGGGAAAATATCGGTAACGTTCGTTTGGAGTTCCAGATATGCCTCCAAGTTTGAGGATCTTCAACACAAGATGGGGTACGCCTGGAGGCTTGTTGATGTTGAAACTAAACATGTCATACAAAACGTTCACCTTGAAAGTTTGCAACTACACGCTTGTTTCGGTGGATAGAAGTCGATGTTAGTTATTAGTGAGGGAGCTATAGACTGCCCTTTATTCCGCTTGTCTCCAAGAATCTTGAAGAACGATTGTTTGTTGGATTTGTTCAATGATTGCGTGTGCAACTTTATTTTTTACCGATCTTTTTTATCCGTTCCAATTCGTAGGATAGTGCCATGTTGACCTATATCATGTAGTTGATAATAATGAGTACATAAGATTACTTTCATCGTTGTTTTTTTGTTAGCAAAGCTGGTTTTGATCTGTTTGGTGATTGAAACTGCAGGAAAAGCTATCAAAGTCCCGTATGGCAAAAAACAAGTTGTTGTCCTAAGGTTATTCTACTTAAAATCTAAATATTTGACTAAACATGAAAAAGTTGCAGCAAATTTAATTTAATATTGATCTTTTAAGATAACGTAAATAGAGTATGTAGTTTTTAAAAGCTGCGAAATAGAAACGAAAAAATAAATAAAAACGTATCCATAATCGTTATCGATTGGTACATACTTTTCCAAACTGTTCCATGTTCATGAAGCAAAATTTTCCGGCTGTTACACCAACGGGTTTCTGGGCTCGAAGGAGAACCAACTGAAGGTTCTTCATGGTGTCCGGAGGTTGCTGTTCCCACTTGCAATCGTAAATAGCTCGTGCTACTTGTGCGCTCTATATCCATTCGAAGAAATTTGAAAAATTGTTTGTAAACAGATAATGTTTGTAGATTGAAAAAGTTTCACCTGAGATGAAAGCTGAGTGCCCAAATAGCAACATCCAAATGATTCCAATGTAGTTATAAGAAAAAGAATGAACAAGTTCATAAAAGCCGAGCTGAATCCCTACAAAGGAAAGGAATTGTATTTTCCACAAAACGGTCAGTATGTGGTTTTTGAAGTACTTACCGCAACGGTAAAATAGAGTAGCATAGAGCTCCAGATGAGTACGCAGAGAATAAGCTGCTGCAGAAGTACAGGTGCCGTGATCGTTATCATAAGCTCTGCACAACGCAGTGCCTTACAGTGCATTATAATAATTGATTTTTCGTTATCTCGAATACAGTTTGTGCGTGTCGATTCTTCAATCTTGATCACCACCAAGTGGAAGTAGACGATGCAGTAGCTTATGAGATTGAATGTGGTCATCAATTTAATACATCCGGCATAGGCACATATGTAGCACGTCCAAATCATACAAAAACTGAACATCAGATACTCCAACAGAGACGTTCGTATTGGCACATTGTAGAAGTTCTCTTCGAGATGGATAGTGTACACCATGGTGGTGTTGTTGTATTGTAAGTTATAGTATGACCAAAGAGTAGCTATAATAGGGGAGAGTATATAAAAGTTGACTGCACCAAACACGGCAATGGTGTAGAATTTGGTAGCCTTGTGAATAAGGTTGTGCTTCAATCTTAGATGTCCCACAATGCTCGGATGATGTTCGTTGTACACTGTATCAAATATAACGAATAATTGATATAATCCCTTTAACGTTTGTCTGACACTTTCATGTGACATCCTTACCATCATCAACCAGCGATTGGCTACAGCGAATAAACTCGTGGATATTATCGTTTTGCAATAGAAATAGAAGAAGTCCGACAAAACTATTGATCTGAAAAAAGAGTTCCGCAAGACCAATAATCGTTGATTCAAAGTCAGCGTATCCAAAAAATATCTTCGGCACCGCTATCACAAGCGTAAATATAAGAAAGATAGGAACATATCGGTAGCGTTCGTTTGGAGTTCCAGATATGCCTCCAAGTTTGAGGATCTTCAACACAAGATGGGGTACGCCTGGAGGTTTGTTGATGTTGAAACTAAACATGTCAGTATTTGGTAAATGAACGTTCACCTTGAAAACTTGCGACTTCACGTTTATTTCCTCGGATGTAGACTGATTTTATCAGTGAGTTAGTACCTCGATTGAAATGATTCCTCTGTCTATTGATAGAAGAACTTCAAAAGATTCACTTATTGCGCATGAAACTATAATTTCTTTCCAATTTATGCAGAAAGACAATCGTTTTCGCTGTACCTAGTAACACTACCTTTTGATTTGTTTGATATTTTATTGACAAACCGCTAGTGCAAACAGATCCTACTATAAATATTGAATCACACACAATCTAGGTAATGTATTTTGCCTTCAAGCATGAATTATTAGTGTTTAGCAGCTCAAACTTCAACACAAAGCGTTGAATCTACAGTACGTCTCTTAGAATGACGAAAAATGAATAAGTTCTTTTGACAATCTGTAAGCAGTAGGTTTAAATAAAGTGTGTGTTAAAAGGATGGTTCTTCAGGAAAAATTGCGCTTGTTGTACTCACTTCTCCAAATTGCACCATGTTCATGTAGCAAAACTTTCCCGCGGTAATGCCAATCGGTTTTTGCGCTCGAAGCAGAATTAGCTGGAGGTCTTTCTGTACAGCAGGACCTCGGGTTTCCCAGTTGTTTTCATAGACAGCTTGAGCCACGTGTGCACTCTGGTTAAAAGTTGGTAATAGATATACTGCACAAAACACCACAAGTAGCAACAAACATAGACATACCTCATCGGAAAGTTGGTTCCCGAGGTAACAGTATCCCAAAGTTTCGGTTGTGTCAAAAAGAAATAGTACGAACAAGTTAATGAACTGAGTGTCGAATCCCTGCAAATGAAAAGGAACATGCAGTTTAACGTGTTTGCACTCCGATTTCAACACTAGTGTTTGGTTACCGATACTGTAAAGTAGAGTAGCATGGAACTCCACACCAAAACGCACAGAATCAGTTGAAGCTGTAGAATCGGTGCTGTAAGCTCTTTGAGTAGCCCGGCACAGGTAAGCGCTCCTTCGTGCATTCTCACAATCGATCGCAGCTCGTGGGAAAAATGCTGTTTTCCAGCGGTGTCCTCGATCTTGCGAGTGACCAGTTTAAAGTAGAGGGTGCAGTACTTGATGAGGCTCAGGATGGACACGAGCTTGGCAGTACCGACAATGGCACACAGAAAAGCCGTCGGCACCATGATGGCTCCAAAAATCAGGTAATGACTGAGCGATGTTCGAATGTCTAGTCCATAGAAGTTTTCTTCCATATGCAGTATAAATTCGACGTCTGTACAGTTAGCTGGAGCATTGTAGTACTTCCAAAGGGTGGATAAGATAGGCGAATAGCTGTAGAAGTTTGCGGGCACTAGTAACGCTGTGAGGTACAATCGGGTGATTTTATTGATTCGTGTATCCTCGGTGAGAAGATAACGACTAACAAGGCCACACTCTTCCAAGGCTGTAACAAGAAGAGGAGTAATTAGCGGTACAGAATATTTTCTTACATCTCTTGGAGTTACCTTCCTTGGCGAAAAATTCCGCATTCCGTACAAGTTCTTTGAGAGTATCGTTGTAAAACACAAGCAGTAACACTCCAACGAATCTGTTCGTTTGGAAGAACAACTCCGCCACTCCGATTATAGATGATTTAAAATCCGGATATCCAAAGGCGATCTTCGGAATGGCAATGACGAGAAGAAAGGCTAGAAACATGGGTACGTAGAGGTACCGGTGTTTTGAAGTCCCTGACACACCAACTAGTCGAAGTAGCTTCAACACAACGTGTGGAACGCCTGGAGGTTTGTTGATTGTAAAGAAACCCATGATTTCCTTGTTTCGTGATTGTTGTCGCTGTACTGATAATCCAAATTGAAATCAGATTGAGATATATCTGCAAATGGATGGTTTTTGTACGTTGTGCTCGTTGGCATAGGGGTATTTAATTTGATTCTATTATGTATAAGCACAAGCTATGACCACCGTAATGAAACATGGTTTTAAAAAAGAACACTGTTTACTTGCGGCGTATTGAAAAAACTTCACGTAGCACAAACCGATGACGAGCGTAGACGAGTCCTGATTACCGTGCTCCGATGAAATATGGTGCTCCCTTGCGTCAATACTATTCTATGATATATTCCACTCACTCACTTCAAACGTTCAACTCTAATAACAGTGATGTGTTTTTCTTTGATGGCACGCAGTGTGTAATTAGACGTCCGCACTATAAGGCACTATTTGATGAACGTGAGCTTCACTTGGGGTTTCTTAAAGGATGTCCTTTAATATTAGGTAAAACGAATAAGCAGTCTTTAGATTCTGCAAGAACGGTGTTCAAATATTAATTCGCTCGGAAGGGAAACTACGCAAGTGCGCATCCGACTGAGACCTCTCACCTTTCCATATCGATTGACATCGACGTAGTAGAATTTCGCTGCAGTAATGCCCACTTTTCGTTGTGCCTTTTGCACAATCGGGATGATTAGTTTTTGTATCTGTACAGGCTGCTCGTACCAATTGGTAGCGTACACCGAGGAACTTATTTGCTCGGCCTTGCAGTGGGTCAGGATTACGTAGGAAGAGGAACGTAAATACAAAAACATCAATATTCGATCCAGGAAGGATGGAAATACAATTTAAACACATACCTTAATGGAGAGATCGTTTCCAAGAATGGAGAATATTAAAGTATCCAATGAAAACGATAGCAGCATTATAATCGTTGTAATGCCATCCGAGGTTAAGCCCTTATGTTAAAAGAAACATACATTGAAGTACAGTTAGTTGTCAAATAGGTCGTTCAAGTATGACGTACACTTACGCTGATCATAACATAATACAGGAAAAAGCACCACACGAGCACGCACCCGGTGAATTGAGCCAGCAGTATGTACATGAGGATATCCTGCAGCAGCTCCGTGCAATTGATCGTCAGCTGATGCAATTTGATGACGTTTTTCAGCTCATTCAAGTAACGGTCCGAGCCGGAGATGTATCGCATCTGTTCGATCTTGAGATTCAAAATTTGAAATATCGTCGAGCAGAAGCGAATTGAGCCAAAAAATGCACCCGCCTTGGCTGTGAAGGCCACCACAAGAATGTACAGCGTTGGCATCAGCAGCAAGGTGTGCAGAAAGGCGTGATGTATGTTGCGATGGGGGTCCAGGGCGTAGAAGCGGTACTCCATCATGAGCGGAATGTACAAGACCTGTTCGATGGTACTCGAAAAGTAGATGTAAGCAACCCCGCAGAGAGTACTCACGGTCATGGCGATCACGATGAAAATGGTGAAAAGGAAGTAATACTTAGTAAACTTCTGAATTGCGATGTTTAACTGCACGATGATGTGCGTGAACTCCTCGGATTCGCGGACTGTAAAAGACAAGTATGAAGATTTATGTGTAGGATACCAATGTCGAAATACTCCACTACTTACCGGCTTGTACGCAAAGCTTCAACCCTTGGATGAGTTCCTCGAATTTGTCCAGTTTAAACGGGAGAAAAACCAATGGAATACAGGTGTTTGAAGCGAACACGCACTCCGCTATCCCTCGGAATCCCTGAGGGATGTTGTCGTATCCCAGACATATTTTGGGAATGAAAAAGCACACTGCCACATAAGATAGTACAGCATAAAGTCGCCGGCGGTCCTTACGTTGCCGGCTCACACCAACACTGCGATATAGTTTTAGCGGTAGGGGTACCACTTCGAGTGGATCAATGAGTGGCTCAAACACTGCCAGCATTTTCTTAAGCTACTACAATCTCGTTTATCACTAGGATGTTTGGTACAGCTCTGCTACGTTTAATGTAATGCAGTTAATACTACTCTCTGTCTATTTATGTTTGTCTAGGAAGCTTCCTGACGGGTACTGTTTATGACAAACGTGACGGATTGATTAGCAGTTGCGCCTTGCTTGGAGTGATTGACGAGTGCAAGTCTACGATTAAGGATAAGAGAGTGAGACTGTGTGTATGACGAAACGTGTCCGGACATGCAATTAGAAAATATCCTTCAGCACAACGTATACCGAGTACGACTTCTTTACAATCTCGCTAAACTGGGCAATGTTGATGGGAATGAGTTTGGCTGCCGTTAGTACGATTGGGCGTTGCGCGCTTTGTATCATGAAGAGGATTCCCTTTTGAACGGGAAGTGATTGCTCATACCAGGATAGCTCCTGCAATGCTCTCAGAACATCGAGACTCTGTGGATGGAAATGAGGGTTGTAGTGAATCGATTCGACCAAGCACGATGGGCTAATATTTACAGTTTCTGTGAGCTCCGTTGCTAGTTGGGAGTAAGCATATGTTCCACAGGTTAGCATCGTCAGCAAAATTGAAACGTTGATAATTTTCGCATCGAAACCCTGTAAAGTAATATAAAGAGTTGTGAATTTTTATCAGTTCGATTGCTGTAGAGCTTCTATAAACTACCATCGTGAGAATATAGAGCAGCATAAGACACCAGATAGCACTGCAGAATGCAAATTGGAACAATACAGCGAAGTTCAGTGCTTTCTGCAATTGGTCAAAACATTTTAAAGTCTCTTGGTGAGACTTAATAACGGCATTGAGTTGCGACTGAGTGATGGGGCCATGTAACTCTCGGATCTGCATTGCGGTAAGTGTGAACATCATCGATGTGTATCGAATAAAGGAGAAATCCATGACGTCCTTAATGCTAAATGCGATTACCCCAAGCACTGTGAGTAAGATGATTGCAACAAAGTATACCGTATAGTGTAGCAGATTATTGTGAATATCCAGGTTATAAAAGCTGAAATGGAACAGTGCTTTTTAAATCAAGGTACTTGAAATGATCTGCCAGAAAACCCATACTTCATCTCCGATGGGATAACGAAGTCTTCTTGCTCGGCGGACTGGTTGCGCGCGTTCCGGAGAATTACAATGCATGTTCCAGTCAATGGCATTGCCAAATAAGCGCTTCCCATTACCAGATAAAATTTGCAGTATGTCACTGAAGACTGGTTGATCTTTACGTTGGTTTTTGTAACATATTCTACAACGCCCTCGGAGTATGACTTCGCCAAACATTCTTGAACCATATCTACGAACTGATATAGGCTGTCTTTTCTAAAGTATAGAGCCAATATTTGCAACCCTAAGTAAGATACAAATACCAATTCCGAGCCAACGCGTACAACGGTTATCGTGCTATCAAATTCAACCAAAAATCTCGTAAAAACGTTACTAAAGAAGTAGAAAATGCACTGCGCCCAGTAAAGGTACTTAAATGTGTTGCCACGATCTAGACCGAAGAGAGCAAGCAATCGGCAACCAACTGGTAGTACTTCCAAAGGGTCTTCAATTTCGAAGAACTTCATTTCTGAAACGATAACTGACTTGTGAACAGTAGAACAGGCGTGTCACAACTGACGTTCAACAAGCACAACACTGTTAATCAATAAATGCTCAATGAACAAGATGAACATAAGAACCTCCGATAGAAACCTTGCAAATGCGAGTTTACAATACCCGTTTTTACTACCGTATTCTGTAAATGTATAATTTGTCTCTTGTATATGATTGTGTCAACAAAAATATTGCATATTTCATCAACTAATAAGTGCCGGGGAAGAGAAGAATTGTTTTGATTTGGATGTACTCAACTTCTTGCTGAAATTATACTCTAAATGGAATCTCTCCATATTTCTGCGAACCACATGCTGTTTTCTAGTCTATAGCTTACGTAGTAACTAATTCATGGCATCAGTTTTCATTCAATCACAAACTTAAGCTTATATTTAAATTGTTCAGTGAACCGTCCAGATGTTGCCATTTAGGTAAAGCTTTTATTTTGTGTTTATATGAATTGTAATGATATAATAACAGGTAAAAGACCTTGCGTTCTGTTGTTTGTGAAAGCAGCTAAATGGCTAGGGCATTTATCTACTGTGCATATCAATGTTATCCTTTATTTACAATCTAAATCGTAGGCACAATTGTAGATCGTAACTACCATTAACACTAAAACTTTTCCAACGCAATTTTTGCTGTATTTCTGACTGGAATTATATGAATGTTAATATGAGAAAATTTGCTAGCTATCGGTGAAGTTCCCTGTCACTTTTTTCGCTGTTCTACTAACGCATCCCATTAACACGTTGACTGCCAAGAATTTTTAGCACACTTTTTTAGAACAATTTTTAATAAAATTTGCTCAAAACATTGATTAAACCAACGATTTTTGAAGGCTTAGCAAAAACTTAGCTTCTCAAAGAATTGACATAAAATATTACTATAATTTTTATGTTGCATTTTCATTTATTTTTGGATAAAAAACTTTTTAGAACTTTTTGAACTTAGAATGTTACATCTCGCGGTCGATTAATTGATGAGTAAGAATGTAATGCGGTTAATACTACTACCTCTCTACTTATGTTTGTCTAGGAACCTTCCTGACGGGTATTGTTGATGACAAACGTGACGGATTGATTAGCAGTTGCGCCTTGCTTGGAGTGATTGACGAGTGCAAGTCTACGATTAAGGATAAGAGAGTGAGACTGTGTGTATGACGAAACATGTCCAGGCATGCAATTAGAAAATATCCTTCAGCACAACGTATACCGAGTACGACTTCTTTACAATCTCGCTAAACTGGGCAATGTTGATGGGAATGAGTTTGGCTGCCGTTAGTACGATTGGGCGTTGCGCGCTTTGTATCATGAAGAGGATTCCCTTTTGAACGGGAAGTGATTGCTCATACCAGGACAGCTCCTCCAATGCTCTCAGAACTTCGAGACTCTGTGGATGGAAATGAGGGTTGTAGTGAATCGATTCGACCAAGCACGATGGGCTAATATTTACAGTTTCTGTGAGCTCCGTTGCTAGTTGGCAGTAAGCATATGTTCCACAGGTTAGCAACATCAGTAAAATTGAAACGTTGATAATTTTCGCATCGAATCCCTGTAATGTGATGCAATGTGTTGTGAATTTTTAACTGTTCAATTGCCGTGGAGCATCTATAAGCTACCATCATGAGGATATAGAGTAGCATAAGACACCAGATAACACTGCAGAATGCAAATTGGAACAATACAGCGAGGTTCAGTGCTTTCTGCAAGTAGTCAAAACATTTTAAAGTCTCTTGGTGAGTCCTAATAACGGCGTTGAGTTGCGACTGCTTGATTGTGCCATGTAACTCTCGGATCTGCATTGCAGTAAGTGTGAACATCATCGATGTGTATCGAATAAAGGAGAAATCCATGACGTCCTTAATGCAAAGTACCATTGCCCCAATCACTGTGAGTAAGATGATTGCAACAAAGTATACCGTATAGTGTAGCAGATTATTGTGAATATCCAGGTAATAAAAGCTGAAATGGAACAGAAGCGTGCTTTTTGAATAAAGGTCAATGAAATGATCTGCCAGAAAACCCATACTTCATCTCCGATGGGATAACGAAGTCTTCTTGCTCGGCGGACTGGTTGCGCGCGTTCCGGAGAACTACATTGCATGTTCCAATCAATGGCATTCCTACATAGGCGACGAATATTCCCAGATAAAATTTGCAGTATGTCACTGAAGACTGGTTGATCTTTATGTTGGTTTTTGTAAAATATTCTACAACGCCCTCGGAGTATGACTTCGCCAAACATTCTTGAACCATATCTACGAACTGATATAGGCTGTCTTTTCTGAAGTATAGACCCAATATTTGAGATCCTAAATAAAACACAAACACCAATTCCGAGCCAACGCGTACAACGGTAATCGTGCTATCAAATTCAACCAAAAATCTCGTCACAACATCAGTAAAGAAGAAGAAAATACACTGCGCCCAGTAAAGGTACTTAAATGTGTTTCCACGGTCTAGATCGTAGAGAGCAAGCAATCGGCAACCAACTGGTAGTACTTCCAAAGGGTCTTGAATTTCGAGAAACTTCATTTCTGAAACGATAACTGACTTGTGAACAGTAGAACAGGCGTGCCACAACTGACGTTCAACAAGCACAATTGATCAACAAATGCTCAATGCAAAAACAGTTGATCAATAAATGCTCAATGAACAAGATGAAGATAATAACCGTCGGAAGAAACCCTGCAAATGCGAGTTTACAATTCCCGTTTTTACTACCGTATTCTGTAAATGTATAATTTGTCTCTTGTGTATGATTGTGTAAACAAAAATATTGCATATTTCATCAACTAATAAGTGCTGGGAAAGGGAATAATTGTTTTGATTTGGATGTACTTAACTTCTTGCTGAAATTATACTCTAAATGGAATCTCTCCATATTTCTGCGAACCACATGCTGTTTTCTAGTCTATAGCTTACGTAGTAACTAATTCATGGCATCAGTTTTCATTCAATCACAAACTTAAGCTTATATTTAAATTGTTCAGTGAACCGTCCAGATGTTGCCATTTAGGTAAAGCTTTTATTTTGTGTTTATATGAATTGTAATGATATAATAACAGGTTAATGACCTTGCGTTCTGTTGTTTGTGAAAGCAGCTAAATGGCTAGGGCATTTATCTACTGTGCACATCAATGTTATCCTTTATTTACAATCTAAATCGTAGGCACAATTGTAGATCGTAACTACCATTAACACTAAAACTTTTCCAACGCAATTTTTGCTATATCTCTGAATGGAATTGAATATGAATGTTAATATGAGAGAAATATGCTAGCTATCGGTGAAGTTCCCTATCACTTTTCTCGCTGTTCTACTTCTTCTCTTCTTCTTCTTCTTGGCGTAACGACCTCTTGGTCATGCCTGCCCGTTAAGGGCTTACGAGACTTATTTCCCTGTTGTACGTGGATAGTCAGTCCTCTCGTACAGGAGAGGGTCCGGTCTCGGTTGGGATTCGAACCCACGCCGTCGAGGTGGTGAGCCCCGACGCTCATGGGCCGACTTTCTAACCGGCGCTACCACTCGGCTGTCACGGACCCCCGCTGTTCTACTTACGCACCCCATTAAGTAAGTAACTAAACGTGACTGTCACGAGTCGCGTTATGCTATAGTGAGGGAAGCGGTATCGTTATCGTTTCAATTTATTTCAGCGAGTCCCATAAATTATGCGCTTAGTATGGGTGAGGTCCGCGAAACTGTCCACCATTATTGTCTTGGGTGCGTTACGTCTTCGTGCGACGATCTTCAACTTTTCAGATGAGGTCACTGCTTCGTCGCGACAGTTTCGGATAGCGCTACGCGTGTCAAGTGGTGGCCATGCCGCGGGCTTACTCTGTGGGAGGGAACTGTCTGGCGAGTGTGCGTTATTATTAGCAAAATTGGATGACCCAAGCAGGAGGCAGCGCCGATGTTGTCATCGCGGAACTGATCGTGACACGGGGTCTGGTCGACGGACCAGCTGGGAACGATCGTAGAGAGTTTGGCAATGAAAGATGTCTCGATAGGATCGGACGTTCAGGTGGAGCGGGGAAGAGGCTTAACCATTCGTTGGTTTTGTCTACACACACACACGCACACACATTTTGTACAACCCGATAAGACGAAGCGTGCGCCCAGCGAAGGGAAAGTTAATTGAGTTCAATCATTGTCGATTTGTCGCTGGAGGAAAGTTCTCTCGCCGACGGTTTGTGTTCCCAGCGGCGACGGTGAGTTGCCGGTACCGGTTTTTGGCATTAATGTGTTTACTTCGCCATCGGAAAGCTCGATCGAGAATACACGCCAGGTGCAAAAACGTGAGCAGCATGGTGGCGCAAGTCCAAGATGCAATTAAGAGTGCGATTTTAGCGCGCACCGAACGGTCCAAGCGATGTTGTCCCGTTATCGTAAAGTCAGCGCTCATTTGGTGTCGATCCCACGAGCTTGTTGAGTGGATCCGGTCGCTGTAGGTTTCTTACGTCGAAATATAATTCAATTTTTTTCCCAACAAGACTCGGTTCAAGGTGGTTTGCTGAAGAAATCAAGTGACGCGGAGTCAGTGCTGCTGATGTTGATCACTAATTGACACACCGTGAGACGTTAGCTAGTTTTGTGACTAGACTAGTAAGTTTTATGATTGGTTGTATGCAACCCTCCTTTTCCTGTCTTTACATGAACATTACATTACATTTATTTATGGTTTCAAATTTGTTGGAAACATCATGCAACATGATTATCATACGACAGAGACGACGAAAGAACACTTTTCCTTTACTGACCTACTTTCCGGCTGCGTGTGAGATGGTTCACAAAACAACGAAAGTTTCACCAGATTCGAGATAGCCCATGGTAGCCATGCCTTCGTGATGCTCATTGCCTTCCGGTGGCCTCATTGGGTGTGTGTGTGTGCTAGTTGATGGGCTTTCTTCTAGTAATTTCGCATTTTCGTCAGCACACTCTCGCTCTCGATCGTATGTTAACACTTCACTACGTAGATATAAGATGCGACTGCAAGCCCGAAGAAGATAACGACGAGCGTGAACTGACCGGAAGCAATCGCACGTGCTTTTGTTTTTTGTGTCAGTTAACTCTATTTCCGGTTTTGGAGCTATGCCGTTGTCAGCTTTCCCGATTTGTTTCCCAGCGCAGTCAACGTGAATTTTCGTTGGACAAAGATTGATTTTTAAACACATAAATTCACCGGACGGGATGGATGTCTTTTCACCAGAGGAAAAGTGCTGAACAGCATTAGCGTCCTGGGAGGAAGATAAGCTTGGTGAATAATATTTAGGTTTTGCTAATAGTCCGCTTAGTAGTACATTAACTCTCACTTCTGCCAATCAGCATTAGGAGTGTAATAGACGCTTGTCGGGAGAGGGAGAGGTGTTTGTTTGTTTAACCTCGTCTGTGCATAACCCAGCAGGATCCGTTTGAATTAATCATAACCGTTTTCCCCCCTTTTCATCTGCTGCTTTTCATAAATGACTTCATCTATCTGCTGGCGTCGTGCGGTTAGCGTATTTTGGTTAAAGATGTTCCCCTGCTTGGAGTGGCGTTTTGTGAGTTTATTAGCGTAACGGCTGGTTTGTGGTTTTGCATATATTTTTACCTTGTTTTCCCCCCCGCCGTCCATCCTCTTGCTCTGTTCTGTTGCTCATAGTATTTTTGAGCCCAAACAAGTTTACGAAAAGACATTCGAAGAGATTGATCATCGACCCACAAGACCTGAGGATTTATTTTTGACGATACAAAAGGGGACACGATTGAGTATTCCGCTGGGACTTTTTCTTTCCTAATTGTTTGTCAAATATTTACGAAGTCATTTCAAAAAGCCACATCGCCAAAGCAATGAAACCCTAATGTTGAACCTAATGAACTGGTTTTTTTGTGTTTTTGTTAGGTCATAGAGGTTGGCATGCATTTTTAGTGATAGATTGTCTTACAAAACCTTCTTACGTTGTTTTTTGTTTATCGTATTTTCTTATTTAAAATTCATCTTGTACCAAGCAGATCGAGTGATCTCAGATTATTCGTGAGAAAAACGGTCCGATGTTAAATTGTGCTCCGTTGCAATTCCCGAGGAACACAAGATTCTACCTTTCCGTGGGATGGTACGTTTGTGGGAGAACTTGTTTTAGTAGACGGTGTTGATTCTTGGTAGGCATCCTTCACCCTGGCCACATCCGAGCTCAAGTTCACGTTCGCTTGCTCTAGCTGTAGCGTTGTCAACTAGTTTCCTTAATTCTGTGGTCTCGTAAATCAATCCTTCCGCGCACTCGATCGTTGGACTCTCTCTCTGCTTGGATCCGTGTGGTTAACGAGTACTGCTTGCTTCTTGTGGTCGACCGAACCAGCATGGCAGGCGATGTAAATCAATGCTGTTTTACCGATTGCAGTGGGATTATGTAACATGCACTTTTCTGGTCGTAGCCGTCGATACCGTAGTGCGGTATCGTCCGGGGCGATTCTTTTTCTGGAAGAAAGGGAGGGATGGGGTTTCTATTGATTGGCTGTTCTGTTTCCCGCTCGATCAAGATGCATAGTGCAATGTTTATGGGTTGGGGGAAAGGATATAGGTTGTCGTCAAAGTGTGGCATTGGGTTTAATGAACCGCTTTGCTCCAACATTTGAAGTGGGTGCATTGGAGTTGGCCTGCGTACTTAAGCTTCGCGTGATCTTGAGCATTTTTGAACACAGCACATTTAGGAGTCGTGAATGTTTCAAGTTGGAAACGAACCATTTCCAATGTCTACCACACACACACAGTCGCTAGCGAGAAAAAATAGATCTTGTATGGCGCCGAAGAATGGGAGGATCTCTTTCCGGTTCCCGCGCCACTGATGCTCGCTTAAAATAGGCCTAAGCGAACGTCTACTGCATTTTACCGCGTTGCCGGGGGGGAAATAAAGTCCATCATTGGAAGGCGGTTTCGATTGCCCAGTGTCACATGATCTCAAGTAGAAGGCGGAAGGAACGCGTGTTCTCTGCATTTATTGCTTGTTCGTTGAAAGATGTGCTTTCTCTTGAGAGTATTTTATTGGATTGAGAATATTTATGTGCGGCTGCCGATGCTAATGGTAAAGGAAAATAGCCATCGATATGGTTTCTTTGTGTTTTCTTGGGGCCATTCTTATATCTATTACAAATATGTGTGTCAAGCGATCAATGCATAATTTGCGGTTGAAACCGCGATATCGGTTTATGTTTAACTGTCTTCTAACGGTACTACTGTGGTTGGTAGCTTGTTCAACATTGAATATGATCCGATTCTTACCTTTCTTGCTTTTTTTTCTAATAATATTTGCCTACAAATAAATAATGTTAACAATTCATTCTCCACTATGCTTATCATTCTAATGTTCGTTTCTTTTCTTTTTTGCAGGTGAGTTACTTAGACGGATGATGTATTCTTACAAGTTGAAAGGTTGGTTGCACTGTGTTTATTTCAGTGAAGCATTCGAGGGGTTGTTTTACTTCGTCACACTATTTTTGATTCGTCCTTCAAATGCACAGCCGACGGAAGAAGCTTAATGTTGCTATGGCACAGGCGTTGTTGCTCTGAAACAACCAAATAACGACGGGGTGCCATAATCAATAATTGGGGGGGGGGGGGTCGTTTCCCGCTCGGTGGCTATTTCTATCGACCCGCGCGACTGTTGAACCGTGGAAATACACTCGATTCTCGTTGTGTTCACCCTCTCGGCAATAAATAGGGGCAAGGAGTTTGGGCAAATTCGGTTAGGGTGGTGGGTGGAGCCGGGACGAAGAATTGATAGAATAAAAATTGTGGCCCGTCAATGACTGGTGAAGGAAGGAGGTGAACGAAACGACCCTCCGCCAGTCGCCTTCGAATGGTGGAAAAACGGTTTGGCCTCGAGACACGGTCGGTTCGGAAAATAACCATTTTTGACGGCCCGTAACGGAGTGACAGTTGAATGATCTTTACCTGTTCGACCTACCTTTTCAACCGGTGCTTGTTTGGTGTCGAATAATTATTAAATTAAATTAGAATTTATGTTACGTTGTACTTTATATATTTTTCTACCGACAAACAAAATTTCCATGCTGTAACTTTTCATTTTTCATGTTTTTCGGGTTCCAAATTCGTGACATACAAATTTATCACCCAACAGTGTGTCAAGCATGACGTGCCAGCTCGGAAGAGGCTTGACAATCAAATTAGATAACTGACACGAAATGATTTACCTGTTTCCCATTGTTTCTCTCGCCACTCTAACGATGCGTCCTCCTTTCTTTCCCTCTAGTGTTCCCGCACACAGGAAAAACTAATGATAAATGATCACACACTCTCTGTGTTCCCTGTTTCGGTTGGCAAGTGTCGTTTTGACCTGGTCGCCTCAACACAGAGACGACAACACAGAAAAGTCGAGTGAAAACTCTGAAAAACAGTAGTTCAGAATCGGATTGAACGTATCACCCCAACCAGTCCGTTTTCCTTTTGGGTCGCGCGCGCACTCGCTCCGGTTCGGGAAGTAACGGGCGAAGGTCGGTAATTACAAAACCGTTACCTTTTTCCTTTCCACCTGGTGACCGACAGGGGCCCTGCGTCGTCACCTGCGTCGGTCAGAATATGATGGAAAAACAACACTGGCCCCGGCGGAAGTTTGGGGAGGGGATGGGGGGGACCTTTCCAACGTTCGATGGAAAACAAATGTATGTCAGCTCGGGGTGAAAGAATACACCATCTCATGGGAGAGACGGACAGAAAATGGGCCTCTTGGTCAGTGAAACGTGCGGTTCGAAAAACGCACACGGCCCTTACAAAGGGGGGGTTGAATGTTTTTCCGATTTCATTTGCATCCGGAAGTAGAGCAAGTCTACCTGGTAGAGCGCGCGCCGCTCCAGTGAAGCCGGCCTATTTTGGCCGTTGGGTTCCAGTTCCCGTGGGGAGAAAAGACCGGACAATCGTGCTGAGATCTACTCCTACAACAGTGTGAGGTTTATTTAAATGGTTCAATGTTCTGCCAGTGCTTGACCCGTGGTTTTTCTGTCCACAACGCATCGATTTTTCTTCGTTGATATATTTCATAGCCATTTCGAAGGCGCCCGTCCAGCTTAGAAAGAAAATCAATAATTTTCCTCCAGCAACAGTTCCTCGTGGGATGGCATATTATTCTGGTTCTGGTGTCAATGACCCTTGGGAATAAACACAAATTTGTTGTTCCCAAACCAGCACAGATGTCGATAAGGGTAATCAATAGTTTTTCTATCGCATGTTGTGTTAGTCCTGCTCGGAAGTGCTTCCGGTTCCCTTTTGTTGCGCCCAATGCAAGATGCGGGCTTTAGAAGTAGCTGTGAGAAAATCGTCAACCGTTGCGTGATGTTGCATGATCTTTTTGAAAAAGGGGGTTGGTAGAGGGATGATTTCACCCCATACAGAGTGGTAAGTGACACTTGCGTAATAGGGTGTTCTGTGGAAGAACTGTTTTCGTTGTTTCGTAGAAGAAGTTGTAGTAAAACGATAAAAAAACTAAAACAAATAAAAATTAACAGCATTTTTGACACAACGGAACGTAAGGTTGAACACTTCTCGCCAACTTATAACACTGGAGTTGTCTTCTGTGCTTCCTGTTTAGTGTGTTTCGCAAGCTGTTTTATGTGCCTTCATGCTTCCAGCACAGCATAAGAACAGCGAACATGAAGTTCCTGTTTTAACTGTTTCCCGGATCCCGCTGGACATCAATGGGACGTGTATTTTCCGCCCACTTCCTGGTGTCGAAGGAACCGTTTATTGTATGCATAATGAGGTGGTGTACAGTCATCGGATCAATTTACTTCTTTTTACTCTTTCCCTCTTCCGAGGGGATATTCTGTATTTCGTCTATGCGGTTTTGCCTTTCAACGCAACGATGGAAGAGCGAGCCAGTGTTCCACGGGGCAGATGTGCCCAGAAACGTGAGGTCCAGACATAATGACAGGATCTTTACGCACGAGTATTATTTACCGGCACACGTTCGCTGCGCATGAGGAAACTCGTGACGTGTTTTATTTACGCGAAGGCACCGTGCTGCCAGTTTTGTATTTTGTGTTCCATTACCAGAAATCTTACCGCAAGAGAAATGGAAAGGGTGGGTATATACACCCCAAAAGTGCATTATTGGTGTGTAAATGTTTACTCTACCCGTTCACACAGCCTCCAGTTGCCTTAGAAGTGTTGTTTTTCTGATCCGCCTGGTGGGTCTTTTTCGTTGAAACGTCGAGGATGACCGTCGGGAGGAGCAAGCAAAACTAAAACAGCGTCAATTTGGGCGATTCAGGAAAGTAAACGATTGTCTAACACTTTTCTCGGCGAGTCTCCAGCCATTTTTTTTCTAAAAAAAGTGATGAAAGTAGCTCATATTCCATTTGGTATCAATTTCTCATTCGCTTTTACTGGTTTGTGTACCGATGGATTGGTTAATACAGAAGATTGAGACTTCGGTTATTTATGTCGGAAGTTTTTTGGTGATGATATTATGAGACGAGTTAAAAATTCAATAAAACAAAATGTATTTCATGAGATAGAAATTCTAAGTACAAGTAAAGAGGCGACATAAGACAAATTTAAATATTTCGTTGAAAGATGTATCTTCCACCGAGAAGAGGAACGCCCTCATGGGGATAACCTAGTTACGGAAATAGTGCTCGCGTAATAGAGCTGCAGGTCAGTTGGTACTCGTGCACTATGAGGTCACTCTCTCACTTTCATTATCTTCGCCGCTTTCTTCCGCCTCATTTAGAGCGCGATCGCATGCTGCTGCTACGTAGGTATTTTCGACATGCCACTGATCCTCCTAACATCTTCTAGCTACTCTTCACCGCGAAAAGTACCCACACCGGCAAGATTAATTTAGCGACGAGCGATTGCTGGCCATCGTCGTCGTCTCTGTTGCCATCACGACGACACACTTCCGTTTGTCATGGCATACGCGCGGCCTTCTTCTGACTCACTTGCGTTGCTTTGTTTCCTTCCCGGTCCGTGTGCTTCTCTTCCCCTTCCCCCCGAGGCAATTTTCCCCGCTGGCGATGATTTGTAATGTGTATCATAGCCGGCGGAAAATGTCCCAGCATCGGCGCGGCTGACTTGACCGTCGGTTTCGACGAGTTTTGATGCGAGACAAGTATTTGAGATTGCATCCCACACTCATCCGTTTGAGCGGTCCGGATGGAAGGGTGGAGCGGGAGTGGCGAGAAAGGGTTTCAAGTATGCGGCATTTCTTTTTAAGAATTTCCCATGCCGGTGCCGGCGTCCGGCTGGTTGGCGTGGTTTTATTTTCTTGTTTCGTTGTTTTTTGTTCGTATCGAGAAAGTGATCGAACACACGCTACTGATGTTTTTCAATGTACGAAAGAATAGATGTGGGGAGATATTTTAGTAGAGTGGTTTTTTTTTCGAAGACCAAACTAACAAGTTTCCGTGTGCAGTTTCTTTCCCTCTATAGTTTGATGTTTTTTTTTTTTAAGGAGCTAAGATTCCGTGAGTGAATGTAATTTTAAAATTACCAATGAATTCGAACAATTCCCTTCTACTGTATCGACACGAGCACGATGACACGTTTCCGTGCCGTGGAAATTAGTTCGTCTGTGGAAACTCGCTCCGTCGCAACGTAACTGGTTCGAATGGAATATGTTTTCCCGCTTCCTTGATCGAAGGGGGAACGGCATTGCAAGGCGTTTCAAGGAAATGGAACATTGCCGATCGCAGTCCACTGGAAAATCACCCCAAAAGCCTGTCGATCGATAAAGGAAACTACGAGCTTACGTATTTAGCTGGAATGGTTGCGAGGAAAATAGCTACAGAAGAAAAACTTACCCAGGAAAGAAAAATCCCAACTGCTGATAAAAACTACGTGCAGAGAAAGTTAAGAATTGTGGCTGTGTAATCATGTGGTAGCATTAGAAAATACCAACCTAACCTTGTTTTATTGTAGAACTTGTTTAACTAGATTGTTGTCTGCGTGTTTGAGATTCCTGGGGTTTTCTTTTGATCGGAAGAGATTGTTCAAGCACCGATGGAAACTATGATAAACTAGAAAAGTGCTTTCATTGGTGTTGCAATTGAAAAAAAAGGCTAAAACAACTAAAGGCTTACGAGAAAGCTACTTCTTTTGCGAACTCCTCGTATTATTGCAAACAAACCTTTTCTTGTATTCTCGTTTGTTTGTCTTCGGTGCAGTGCTTTCCACTTCAAGTCCGACTATCGTCTTGGCTTGATCTTGACCGGTCGGTAAATGGTAAAATAAACCATGAGACCACCTCACAAAGCCCAACGTGCTTTAACAGAAACGGTCAAAGGTTTCAATTAGAGATAAACACTGGAATTAGAAATTCAATGGCGGGTGTTAGCCGTCTTCTTCGATTGCTTGCATCGAACTATTGGCAACCAGTTGCGACGTCCTGTTTAATACGCGTCCAGTATAATTTATGCCATCGTTGAGGATAACCGATAGGGCCGATGGGATTCGTCTCACTGATAATGAACACACACCCTTGGATGGTTCGGTGTGCCACAATTATCTCTAGCACGAATGGATTAAACATATTAACTTGTACCGATGCAGGTTGGATTACAATTTAAATTACCTCACCTACAATTTCCGACAGAAAAAGCTCCCTCTGTTCCGTCCGGTGTACGTGAATCCAAAGTAAAAGAAAAGTGTGTGAGGAGGGTGTAAGCAATCTCTCCTCGAGAGGAGGGGGGGTTTGGCCGTGACCGTGACTCGAAAGTCAATAATAATAATCACTTGCCTCTGTGGCGTGGAAGGTAAATTAACCTGATTCTCATTTAGTGGAAGAAGAGACCCCGTGGTGGTGCGGTTTAGCCCTCCGGTTGGTTTAGTACATCCGATTAGTTAGCTTAAGCCCGGCCCTCTGGGTTCGGTTCGGTGTGGTGGGCTGAAAAAAAAAATAATAATGCCCGTTCGAGAAATAGATCGATCGGTGCGCGAAATGATGCGATGAGAACGGCGTTGATGGGAAAAACGCGGAACAGTCGGTAGTAATATCGATGGATTGGTTGGATTTGATGAGGGAGAGAAGAAAAAAGGAGTGTGTATAAAAAGACTAAGCCTGAACGATGAACAATAATTGGATCTTTCACTTCAATCGATCGATCTCCGTGGGAGAAGGAGTGAGAGCGAGGGTGGGTGGAAGATGGCCACAAAGGGGGGAGCTACAGCTTTCCTTTCCATCGGGCCTTTGGGTGGTTCGTGGTTGGATGTTCGTGGTTGGATGGTAAACCGTTACTCGATTGAACGCGAAACGATGCTGGCGGATCCGCAATCTGGTGGAACACTTTCAAATCTTGTTAAAATGATCAACAAGGTGAAGGTGAAAACTTGTTTATTGGAGGCCTGGAAGAAATTGGGGACAACCACCAATCGGCACAAAGGTCGCCCGCTCGGAGCTGTTGCCTTACAATGGGAGGTTAATTGTAGACGAGCAGCAAATTGTAATCAAGAGCTTGGTTGAATATTTACCCAGGGCACATCATTTTCAGAGAAAAACCCGTGGACACAACACAAGCGTTTGGTCGAACTGCGTTTAACCTTCATGTGCACACCAGTTTCGTGTCAGGCTGTGTGAAAAAAGCCCTTGGCCGGAACGTGTGGTGTGTGGGCTTACTTTCCTTCGGTTTGTCAAGTGTTTGGTTTTGTGTAATTTCCTTTTAACGAGCAGAATGTAAACAAACTTACAACAACACTTATCTCGCAGCTGGGATGTTCGGCGAGGATCAAAGGTGGATCGAGTGGTGGACTTAAGGCAAAAGTTCATCAAATAAGAGAAGAAACGATACGCGGTGTAAGAATTTCTTTCACCCTTGAATGGTTGGTTTCGCATGACTTGTTTGCGTTCCACTATGGTGAGATTTTCTTCAGAGCGCTGGTAGTTTTGTGGTAGTTCAACGATACTCGTGTGTTCTACATGTTTGAAATATATTATAAAACGATTTTTTCTACAATTTGTAGTGATTTTAGTATTGAGAAGTTTTTTCCGCGTTGTGTACGATGAATTACAATAAGAATGACACAACCTACCAAGCCGCAACGAACATAAATTGTACGCGGTGTATGACCTAATGGAAGGGAAGTAACATAAAAAGACACATTTTTCCTTGGTGGTTGCAACCGTTAACGTTCCAAGGTATAGTTTCCCGATTGTTTCGTAATCATAGTTTCTTTTTCCCCCCGGTTTTATTGCTGCAAACCGCCGACTTCTTCAGGGACACACACATTTTTACCTCGTGGCGTAATCGTACGGTATGCGCCCTGAGGCAATCCCTCTGGTTGTTGTTTTTTTTTTGCGCATGACCAAGCCCAACTGCGGGATCTCTCAGTTCAGCCAGAACCGACATGCTCGTAGGGCGTACCTATGTTTTGCGAAGTTCCGAGGCTCCCTAAGGAGAGCCTTTTTTTTGTGGACATTTGAGATCTCCCTGGGGAGGCAAAGTATCGGCAGAATTTGTAGCCACATTTCGAGAAGAAAAGCAACCACAGAGAAGAGGGTGTGGTGTGCTACAGCTGACTTTTGTGACCGCTTGATACCGGGTTGTACGATTGTGGAAAACGTGGGTTCCAGATAAGGATCGGAATAATTCCAGTACTTCGTTAAGGGATTTTCGTGTGGTCAGAGACCCGCGTGGCGACAGCAAGATTCGTTCCGGGAAATGTGTACGAACCAACGACTTCCTAGACTTGTAACCTCCCGGTGACCTCGCACGGGCGAAACGCGTCGGTCGGCTCGGCAACCCCCGGAACCAATGGCAACGGGTGTGGATGTGCGAAGTTATCACGCGGCGGTAGAGCTCCGCCGGTGGTAATTTCCAACGGAACGGAAAAGCCATTTTCACTATCGCGCCACCTCAATCGACCGTGGCGGCAGCTTTAAGGGCAGCCTTTAGAGACCTTAGCGCGGAACACACGGGGGCCATTGTACCGGGTTCCAACCGGGTGGCAGACTTCGACTGCAACTGCAACGTACAAGGCACGCTGATTTCCCCGATGGAGGTTGGGAAGGCGCGTGCCTTTACGGAGTGGTTCGCCATTTCGCGCACGGTTCCGGAAGGGGGTAGGGAAGAAACGGCTTCAATTGGGCACGGACTTACTCTAATTGAGTTCGAAGTGTAACGCGGGCCTTTCTTTGCTTCGATGGCTCCCAGCCGAAGGTGGCATTTGCTTTTGGAATGATGGTGGTGGCGGTGGTGGTGGGTGGTTACCAATGGCGGCCATGGGTAAATGAATTGGCGCACCGCGATAGGGAAAACCCGACGAAAAGGCCACAACCCTTCCGTGCCTACCAAGTCAAGGCACCACCGAAGGCAACGGATCTAATTTAAAAATTAATTTGTCCTGCCCTGAGGTTTCCAGAACTGCTAAGACAAGAAGAAAGTTGAAATGGCGGCCTTTGCACAATAGGGAAAATAGTGGAACCACAGTTATGGAGGAAGTATAAACCAACTCCCCAACTTCTGGGGTGAAGCTGATGGAAGGTTCGGCTTGAAGATGTTAGATAAGAATAAATCACACCAATTCCTCCCGGAGTCCGTTGGGCATGATTTCGTCGGGTTTTTTCTTAGTCGCGGAAGTTGAGGCAAGACGAAATAATGAGAACAAGCACGAGAAAAACGTGGCGAGAAACCATCGATCAATAGTGTCTGATCGAATCGAGGCAATGATTGGACCGTGCCTACAGGAAGGGACTTCTGTCCAGCGATTAATCTAGTTCCTCGCGATCTCCTCGGAGTTGGTAGCTCGGGAGGTGAGCAGTTCTCGGACTCCAGAGCAGAGTCTTGGTCGAGCTCCGGTCGCAATTTGTTCGCGCGTCATCACGATGCACAATCGCGTGGGCGGCGATTTAAGGGCCCAGACTTCAAGTGAAGCATGGGCTGGCTGCCTTGGTTCGGTGGGGGGTCGACCGTCGACTGACGGCTGAACCGCTAGTCCCAGCCCTTTCTAACCTCGCGGATAGACGGACGTGCGCCGCTGCCTCGCCCGTAGCCGTGACGCCAACAACGGAGAGAACATAATTTTATAATTGGAAGAGATTTGTATTGGTCTGTCTGGTATACTTTTCCGGTGTTCCACCGTTCCATCTTTGAGGCCGGGGTTTGGGGCAAGAACGTTTGGGGTCGTATAATTCGTCATCACCCGTCGTGGGGTTAGCGGCCGCCAGCGATGTCTTGTTGTAGTATATCATGACATATTTCGTCGGTAATTGAAGTAGTCAGTGGCAAGAGAGATGACGGAAGCATGTTTTCTCCACTACAACACACCGACTTGCGACTACGAGATTTCACAATCGTATATTTTCTTCCGGGAAATGTACTTTCGTAGCTACGGGGGGCATAAGAAGGCGTTAAACTAACGGAAGTAGCACAGAATAAACTCGGCGTTGTTCTTGGCGAAAGGGACAAGGTGTGTATTTATAGATGCATCCGGTGAACAATTCATGAGCTGAGATGAGTGCTCTCCTTACTCTGCGGCTACTGTGAAGTGCTACCGGAAGTTTCAAGTATCTGTGGCGCTCAGGCGTGCGGTGAATAAATGTGTGAGAGATGACTTCTCCTCCGGGTTCTATTTGTTGTTCCGAATATCTAGGACACTTGAACAATGTATGGGCCTTTGGTACTTCTTCCTCCAAAAGACGCAAGTTGGGTAGAACACATTCCACTCGAAAACTGATTGGTCACGAAATGATTGCACCACGGCAATGTGATATCACCGTGTTGGCTGCTTGGAGAGATCTGACGAAATCAAAATTGTAAATGATACTCGAAAGCGGAGGAATTCACAATACATTATTCATGATACGATGGAGTTCCGCGAAAGATAGAGTTGTTTGTGTGAAGCAAAATACCCAAACCTGCTACCTCACCCTGGATGGTAGAACCCTTCTGCCAAAAAGTGGAGTCAAATTTCCATGCTGATTTCGGGAGAATTCGGCCACCACCAGATGGCAAAGATAGATTAGATCACGAACAAAATGATACGGTCGGTTTCCTATGGGGGGTGAGAAACGCTAACGAAGCGGTCGACCTCCCATTGTTTACAAGCAAGTAATGAGCGAAACAAAGGCTCGATTATGCAGCCAATCATCATCATTATCATCATCATTTTGAGTAGATTTTTTTTAAGTTAGTTGTAATTATGCTTAATTCCAAATTTTGCTTCATTCACATAATTCTATTATTGTGGTACGTTTCACAAAGTGTTTCTTGCGGTATGGCAAAAGATGAAAGTCTCAGCAGCAAAGACATCTTCAATAGAAGAAGTCACTGGAGTTATGATGAGAGGAAGCGAATAAAAGCGGCCAAATATGGAGGCTACTGGTGCCGGAAGATATGGTCCGTGAGACGGTTTTCATTAAAATCAAAACATTACCGTTTGATTCTTCCGTCTGGGTGTTTTCCTCTTTTCCGCTTTTTTTTGTTTCACTATTCTTTTTTCCGCTAAACGTTGGATGTGATTTTCGTTCGGATGTCCGGTGAAAATGGGACGGTCAGCATAGCAAAAGCATATGCCATGTAATATCTCCATCCACCATCGCACACCCGGGCAAGACCGGGGTTTTCTCATCCGGCCCGCGGGCGAAGGTGGTATCGAAAATATAAACACAGACACCCGCACACCATTTTCGGAAAAAGCGCGCGAGAACACGAACGCATCGACACCGACAACGATCGCGCTCGGAGGCGATCAGGAAACATAAACATGCTCCCACAATGAAGAGGGGGGGGGCATTATGTTGTTGTTTGGGGGAGGCTCCCGATTCTCTTCCATTTCCCGCTAGATTTCATCCTACCGTATTCTACTGAAGGATGGAGAAATTGGAGCAGCTTAAATTGAATCTATATCTGGTTGGGATCTCTGCGCCCGAGCCGATGTTTAGTTAGTTTATGCAGTCATCCGTCTGGATCTTGATTTCATGGAATGTACGCTTTCTTGTGTGATCTTCTCCACACCGCAGAAGCCCTGCGTCTTCGGGATAGCCGGACACAGCATTACGAATTTTCCTCCCACCTTTCCAGAACCACCGTCGACGGGTTCAATGTTGGTTCAATCTAAACATAAAGGTAACGATTTTGATTTCGAAAAGACTACCGTTCTTCCTTTAAATCGTATTGGGCAATTTGTTGAACAACCATTATTGTGTACATTTTACAAACGGTATTCGATTTCGAAATCATTCAGTGCAGTTTCATAATCTCTAACGAAGCAATTAACATCACGATGTTACGTCACTTGTAATTATTATGAATATATTTTCGATCCTAGTGTAACATTTTTGTAATAATGGGTTTTTATTTTATAAAAAAAAAACACTATCACTGTTGCTATAATTCATATATGAAATAAATGAGAAGAAGCTGATGCGTTTGCTTGATGGCACACATGTTGTTCATTTGTGATCGTTGGCTGTACTTCCGCCTGTTTCTTGTCCGCGTTCGAGTCCATTTTCCATAGAGGGGAGGAATGCCTCTGGGAAAGCATAAACGCAGCTGTAATGCAGGTGAAAAGCGTGCGGGGGAAGGTAAACCACCAGGCAGAAGGGCCTCTGGGGGGGGGGAAGGTGGGTTGGTGTTTTGTTTTCGAGCAGATCTCTGGCGGTGGTTTACTTCCAAACGTGTGCCGCATTATGCTGTTGGTTGGTGGACCCCCTGAACAAGGTAATCATCATCATCGCCATCGGTCGGAATCGTCATAACTGATCATTATACCACTCTGCCATTTCCGCCACATGTGTGTGTGCGTGTGTGAGTATGTAGACGTGTTCCTCCCCCCACATTGGTCGGTTCGAAACACACAATTGGCCCAACAAAGGCGCCCACCATTTTTGGGTCGGCATATCATTTGGTACGAAATCGAGATGAAATAATGAATCGTTCCGTTTTGTTGCTCTGGGTCTTCTCTAGCTCATCTGTCAGTCGTCCAACATAATTTCATTTTGTTCTTACACCGTTTGGGAAATCCATCCCTCCGTATAATGGATGGTGAATAACAGGCTCCGTGCGAAGAAAGCGTTCTTTGACGAGGGTTTATCTCACGAGATGTCAACAGACGGGACTCAAAGCCCAATTGCGTGTCATAGTGACATAGGAGGGCGCTTTGCTCGTTTTGTTGCACTGGGAAAAAATGTGCCTGCGGTCATTGAACTAACGATCGTTCTATGTTTGTTGATCATTAGTAGGTGGGGAAAATACAGCATTACAAAAAGTCTATCAAGTTCGTGCTGTGAGCGAGTTCTGGTAAAGATCATAACCTTATAAGCCAAGCTTAAAATTCTTCCTGTAGACGAATATTGGAAGAACTCTCATTTGACTCTGCTCTTCCATAATCTAAACCACACTGAAGAGCAGGCAGCATAACATTTCTGAAGCGGCCGAAGGTTCTCCAAAACTGTCAAATCAAGGGTTGATGGATGAGGTGCTCTTCAGAGTCTATTGAGCCCATTGGTCAACAGGGTTTCAATTGCCCAATTACGCTTGTTTGAATGAGTTTTTCGGGGGGAAAAGGTCAATGATTTCATGTTGCGTTACTACAACCTCAAATGAAATCGAAAAGATGAACCTCTCGGTGCTTCACATTCACCCTTGATTGAAAAGTGTATGCTTGTTTGTGGGGAAGGTAAATAATGTTTTGATTTTTTCCTCATTTCCCTTCAAAAAAAAATTATTGGTTTCTGATGCGCGTGCGTGGTCATCTCTTCCGAACGGGGCAACACCGATTCCAACGATGAATTATTCTTATGGAGCCGAGTTAAATTGATGCACTTTTTTATGTAACCAACACCTTGCAGGCCCTACTTCTGGCGAGGTGTTTATTAAACAAATGAGGCCGCGTCAGAGTTATCGCATCTGCCTTGTACGATAGCTAACTCTTATTTGAATTCGGTTATCTCACCCTTTTTGATTAGATTGACATAACTAAGAGGGCTCTAGGTTATCTGTGCAGCGATGCGATACTTTGATTGAGAGATCCACCAGACCAACGTTGGTGGAGATCGGTTATCTACCATATGAGATATGTTTCACAACCTTGCCTTTGCTGGGGGAATGAAAATGATTTGATGTGGAACGCTAATGACGACTCCAACGTAATTCCGTCGTGAAAAACATAGTTTGCGCACGGTTTTGTTTACGTTAAACCTATGGAATCGATCCCATAGCGCCGAAAAATTATTTTTCATCTGCTGTGAAGGGTGTGGAAGGGCAAAACTAACGTGGCTGAAAAACGAATACCTGCATGGTTTTGTTTTATCTACGCTTCGGTCTGCAGACGATCCGGCTGCATGAGGGATGGGAAGTAATTTTTCTTAACCGATTTGTTTTCTTAAGACGTGCCTCCGGGTCGATGGGCGCAATGTGGCACGATGTGATGATGGTCTTGGGGGATGAGTGAATCGATTTTGTAATATTTCATGAGTGTTTGTTTTTTCTTTCTTTTTAGGTAAGTTTCGCAAGGGCTGTTTTACATGGAGAACCGGTGTTGAGAAGCGATGGAAAGGGCTACAAGCGGTGATGTATTGACTGGTCCATCCTTAACGTCGCAGCGCAACGAAAAAACCCTCATTAAAATAGTGTAATGAATAGAAGCAAGGCAAATTAAAACCAGCATATCCTACAGCAACAGCAGAATGGAAAGGAAACGCACGGTTCGAACCGTGTCCAAATCAGCGCGGGATCTGCTGGAGGTGGTGTTCCATCGATCACGTTCACGCAATGTCGATGCGCCGGAGGCATTTTCAATTCGTTACCTCAAAAAACTGAATAATGACGGAAACGCACACGAAAACGTGCGTGAATGCGAAACACTGGAGGAAGGTTGGATGGTGTGTGCGAATTTTATTCGGTTAATTTAATCGGTGCTGCTTTGCTGAGTCGCCGTTTGAGAAGTGAACTGTTCGCAGCCCAGCGCGCTTCTTTCACACCCTTAGGTTATGGAGAAATCAATTTCAACATAGCGGATTTTCGGACGATTTGCGGCCTGGGGAGATACCATCGGTTTTCGGCTAGTGTTGTTTTCGGTCAACTGCGGGGAGGGAGATTTATCTTTTCCGCCAAGTTTCGCGGTAGCCACCGAACCCCCCCATCAATCAACGTCGAAATCTGTTTTCGCAAATATGTTTCGATTTATCTTTGGAAACTGTTCGCGGTGCTTTGTTTCAGTTCGACGGTATTTTAATTTCAATTATTACCTGATCAAGATAAGCTCGCGAAAAAACGCGACTGAAAATGTTTCCTCAGATGCGCTTAAAGACGGTTAAGGTTTAAGGTTTATAATTGGCTCGTGATGATCGTCATCATCATTCGGTTAGATTGAATTAACGGTGTTTTATAATGGTTGCCGAAAAGATAGTGTCGCTCGGGGATCTTCACAGTGTTGTCTGGCGAGGTCATACACGGAAGCTAGAAAAACTCCGTCAAACCCCGGTACAGCTTGTATCCGTTTGTGTGTTGTCTAAACGGTTGATCGAAAATTCGGCAACTTCGAAAGACAATCGTTAACGTCTCGAGCCGCCGGAGGGTTTCGAATGTTCGTTTGGGTGAGCTTTAACTTTTATGGGTCACAAATTGCGTAGATTGATTGGCTGATGGTTTGATTGATAATTGCCCAGAGTAGTAAAGAGGCGAAGCAGAGAGAAAAGCCACCCCGACAAGGGGGGTGAAAACCGGTAACGGTGAAATCAGGTTTTTGGAAAGGATTGTCCTCCCGTCGCCTCTTCCTGGAGGACAAATCTGTCGTTTTGCATTTGTCTTAATTTTATTGCTTTGATGAAGATAACTTGTTTGTGGCGGCTGAAGGGCAATCCGAATGATATTAATTTCCAGCACACACACACAATAGAGTAAGAACGAGGAATGACCGAGGCGTACCTTTTCTTTCTTATTTGTAGATGATGCTTTCACCTCTCCACCATGGGAACTGATTTGAACGTCTCACGAAGCGCGGCTTCGAACCGCCGCCAGGCCTGCTTGATTAGGGGGCACTGTTCTTTTTCGCGTGCAAGCAACGCTGTACAACGCAATGCGCGGGGAAATGCGAGGAAAAAGAAATAAACACTCCCTTCCCGGGCGCCGGACATTCGACGCCCCATCGGAGGAAAGGTTGATGTAACCGCCCCCATTGGAAGTTTAATCTTCACCTTCACGCGCGGCAGGGACGTGGAAAGTGAGTCCCTCGAGCGGCAGGGCTTCGGGCAAGTGCCAGTTTGCGGGAGAGATCCATCCATCCGGATATTCCTGCGTCGTCATGCCCGCGCCCTTCCCGGGACGACGCACCGTTTTACCTGTCAGTTTACGTCAGCGATTCCTCCGGGGGAACGAGCGAGTGACGTCCAGTTTGTGGTTCCCTCGTCCCTGGGTGTCCCAGTCCGGTTACGGCGGCACAACACTGTTGCCAATTTCGCTTCGTTAGAAGTCCATCAAATCGGCCAAGTAAATGTGTGTGTAATTACCTTCAAACGTGGTACTCGACTGCCGAAGCGCGCGCTCAACTCCACGTCACATAAATCCACCGATCGGTCACACGGCGGGTCGCAAAAGATCACTTTCCCTCGGTTTCGCGCGGGGAGCCAGTTTTTGTGCCCTCCCCATTAGCGACGATCGAAATGTTAGCGAACCTTCATGCGAATGGAAGTACAATCGCAATGTACCTTTTTTTTCTGCGCAAAGAGGAAAATCACCACCGGCCGGGTCTTTGATGACGCGCGGGGGTCAGTGCGTCCGGGTGTGCGGGTTTTATGGCAGGATAAGTTTAAAGGAAAGCTTTAGTCCGTCCATTCTCCCTCTCCGGAAACGGGTCATGATTGGTTTAAAAGTGCAAACGATGATTATAATTACATCTAAATATGACGCCGAATAAATCGCCTTAAACCTTGCCGACACCCTTTTGGTTTTGGGGTGCGCAGGAAGAAAAGAAAGCGAAAGCTTATTTTTGCGTTTCGGGTTGATTGCATACCGAAGTAATTAAGCTTATTTTTATGCGATTTTTTTTTTTTAGAGTAACCTATACAATTTTTCTATTTTTTGCATCTTGCAATCATGCATATATGTAAGTAGTTATTTTGTTGAAGTTCAACATCTTTATCAACGGTTGATCTTTGGTTGCCAAATCCACCATCAAGAGTGGATTGACAAATTGTTGCTGCTTAAGTAGTTTTGATTGTGTGTCACTTATTTTCACCAAAGATAAAACGGATGCTATTTGGTTGTGTTTATTTATTTCTATGCCAAGTTTCCAGTGACGCACGCCTCGAGGGGCGTTTGTTGATGAAGAAAGAGATCGCCCCAGGGCACTCCACTTGCCCGATTAAAGTGTTCGCAAGCGAAGCGAAAAGGGTTGAGCTCTCCGATTCCGTGTGCTGCCTAACGAGACTTAGTGGCAGCGTAGTGTCGCTTGGACATCGCTTGCGTAATTATGCAAATCATGTCCAGGGGGCGAACGGAGGTGGTCGGGTGATCGTATGCCGCAAGCAACAGTGTTGTTGCATGGAGATGCGAATGAGTGAGCAAAATATTAAACGCATCCCGTTGGAACTCCTTGAAGTGATTTCCCCTCAGGCAGGATTTTGTACGCGTGGCGAGGACAGTCCAGTTCCATCGAGTGGTGTGTAACGGGGATTTGGTTGTAAATTCTTCATCGGGAGGAAAATTGCTAAAGATGGTTGGAAAAATAAAATGGAACAAATCGCTGAAGAAAGAAACGGTTTGAGAACGCTCTTCCTTTTCCAACCGACACACCACGGTCGACTGAAAACGGAAGTCATTCGTCGCTGTCGACGCCGTGTTCTGCGGAGCCAATTTTCGCCCCGGCTATCCTGCCGGAAAGCAACGGTTTTACACAGTTGCGAGCGTCTGCAGAACGAAAACCGGCCGGGAAAGACGGGTCGCGAAAGGAAACGAAGGAAGGGGGGGGCTTTGGTGGAAAAATTATGACCGACCGACCGATCGACCGATTATTGCGGGCGGATATCATCAGCGATTCACGATTGCGACCACTCTCGTGGTCACGAGCGGTTTCGTCGTCGTCGTCTAGCCTCTTTACAAATTGCTATACATAAATCGATCAACCGAGGAAGAGAAGGTTGAACATGCACACACACACACACACTTCACCGGCTCAACAAATCGGTCGACGACAACCGGCCGGATTGCCGATCAGCTGTGCGGAATTATGTTTTTACCCTCCTGTCATGTTTGCAAGTGGCTAATTACATGCATACGACGACGTGTGCGACGATGACGCTGCGATATGTGTGGGTTTTTTTTTTTTATTTTATTCCCCGCGATGGCCAAGACGTCAAAATCGCTAACGATCCATCGCGAATCCGGCCCTGACAAGCACTTGAAGGGCCCGCGCTGCCTTCCCTCATTTGTTTCTGACCTTTACCTGCAAAAGCAAGGTGGTCCTCTCAGGACGGCAGAGATAAGATCATAGTAGTGGCAAATTATTGACGTAATTAATTGCAGTACGAGTTCATCTATTTTCACGTTGAGTGAATGGTAATGAGAACCGAAGAAAGATCAATAGAAAGTGAATGCAAGATGGTAGAATGAACGAGGGGAACCTTAGAGTTTCACGAACTGTTTTGCCTTAAATGTATAACAAACAAGAAGTAACAGTTTCAGGTCTACCATAAAATAATAAACCGTTTCCCAGTCATTATCCTTGGTCTTAATTTGGGTCCAACAAAAGTGAAGGTTGGTTTGTTGGTTTTAGGTGCGGATCGAGCGCCACCGGATTTGCCGTTGATAATAATATGAGCTTTCGGTTTAGGTTCGACTTCGAAACTCATGCATATTTATGCCATTCCGAGCTCGAAGCAGCGTACATGTAATTGGTATCTGGGTCACGCATGTCAACGTTGGTGTTGAGTTACACTTTAAACAACGATTCGCGATCATAATGATGAATGATTGCCATTGGCGGGGTTTGAATGAAACGGAAACAATTACGTTGGAGGTAGAGAACAATGTGAGTGCATACCTCATTACTATTTTTTTCCGAATGCACCGAAACTAAATGCCTCTTGTCGTTCCCTTTTGTGGCGAGGGTGTTTGTAGTGCTCGTTTGTTATGCTTGCGGCAGATTTCCTTTGATGTTATAACTACCCCGTGCGGAACGTGTTTGCGAATGTGTTGACATAGTTTGATACCGATCATTCGTTGATTTCTCTTTCCAAGATTGTTGCAATGCACTCCTGTTGAAAGCAGGGAAACTGTCATGAACACTACCGGATGCAGTTTCCAAAAGCGAAAAGTGGACGGAAATATTATATTACACAAAACGAAAGCAAAGAACTCCGCAGGAGATACGAGTGCATGCAAAACCTCGCGGTCGCCCGTCGAATGATGTTTCATTATTTATTTCGATTTCATCATTTATCACGGCCCTTTCACCTCAATTCGGATGGTTGTAGTTTGGGGGAAACTTGCGTCACCGAAAAATAATCTTGCAACCATCGATAACATGATAGAAGCCGAAGAATATTGTGTTTCTGTTTTCGGTCAAATCAAACCGAACGAATTATCAATCAATCAATCGAACGGTTCGGCATGCATGACCGAACACAACGCGCTGTAAAGTGTAAAAACCCCTAAGCTGTCTATCGAAAAATGCATCCCGAAGAGGAAGGAGGAGGTGGTGCACTGACGGGCAACAGATGTAAAAACATTACGGAAACTTTCATTTTCCGCCGGTCATTACTTTGTCCACCCCGTGGAGTTATTAAATGGAATCGATTATGAAATGAACGTAACGGACATCACTTTCATCCGGTCGCTATCGTCGCCGGCATCACCAGAAAGGGCCAGCGCGGGGTCGATTCGTAGAAGATCGATTTCAAGTCAAGAGCTCGAAGCTGGAGCTGAAGGGAAAACCGATCGTTTCGGTTGTTTTCGGCGGCTGTAATAATTATATCGTTCGATAAAACTAGGGAAAAGCGTTGTCTCTGCGTTTGACAGTGGTGTGCCCTTCGCGTGATTGGTCGTTGTTTGTCGTTAACCTTACGGAGCCGGAGCAAACACTTATCGGGCCCGCCGGGAAAGGTCATATGACTCAATTCCTCCACCCCATGACCGTCGCCATCGCCAGATTGGCCTTTTTAAACGGAGGCCCTACCAAACGATCGGGATGGAGGCTCATGAAACTGTCCGAAATAACAATACATCTCGTTGCATCACCATCATGTCCTCTGCGGGAGGATGAATGTCGATAATTTTTATTTCTGGTCCATCTGGCCGCAAGTTCGTCATCATATCGTCCGTCGTTAGTTAGATGTCTTCAAACATCGCGAGAAAGGAAGAGGTTTGGTGCGGAAAACCGTATGACGGACGTGATGGCGTTAGGGGCAATTTTGTGTTTAACACTTTCACTCGACAGGGCAGGCGCGCGTCGAAAAATGCAAAACCCTTTAAGGTCAATCCGCGGACTCCAGCGGGGCGCGAACCGGGCTGCCCAAAAAAAAAAAAAAAGCCGTGAAGAATAGATAGACGAAACGCGAGCGGACAGTTTCCAATAAATCACTTTCTCTATTCCCGGGTGCCCATGCAGCAAAAGGGGAAGAAAGGTTGCCTTGGGGCGAAGGCAGAAAGGGAAATGTTTATAAAGTCGTCTTCATTCCGTTGACGCCCCAACGAATTCCTTGGACATTGAAAGAGGAGCACTTTTAACGGGCTTTTTTTTCGTTGAGACGATTAATGGGTGTGTTTTATTTTTTTTTTTCGACCACCACACGTGCGTTTCGCAGAGGGACATCCTTTTGTAGCAGCGCTGCGCTCGTTCGGATGATTGATTTGCGTTATTTATATGCACTTCGGTAGCGCGATCTGCATTTCGGTGACTATGTTTGGCTGTCGGTCGGTGTGGAGCTTCCTAAATTAACATACGCACCGCCGGGTCAAACTTTCTTTTCCATTTTCCATTTATAATTTTCATTGCCCTCTCGAAGTGCCTTTTCTGAAGGGAACCGGGTCTCGTTTTTGGGATGACCATCCGTCCATCCAGGATCATTTTGTTGGACGGAATGGTGTACTTATTATTACCCCCACGGGAGGTTCATGGTAAACGAACTTCTTGTGGCTTGCTATAAATTGTCCGATCATCAATCGGCCAGCTCTCGCCATCTGTGCGCCCTCCCGATGAGGCCCGGCGAGAGGACCTTCGCCTGATCGTGTGTGAATTTTATTACATCGCTAATATTACGACCCGCCAAGGGGGTGGGGAGTCTTACACGCAAGATTACATACGATGAGGGAAATTATCGTCGAGAAAGTTCATAAGTCGCCTCCTGGAGAGTCTTCCCGTGGCGGTTGTTTGCGTTTTTCGCCCGGCAGAAGGAAATCCGAGGGTGGGTTAGAAGACGTAAAAACACACGGGACTCCCCCTTGATCCGGGTGGTCAGTATTTTACATTTCAGTGGAGGCAGGACCGATGTTTACCTTTTTCGAACGGCCACAAAAGGCTTCCGATGGACGCGGGTTTTGCTGTGTGTAGAGGCGGTACAAAAACGCAACCAACAGGATGTTGAATGTCCGCTACATCGATGGTCCATCGTTTGGGGTAACGCTGTTGTGTTGTAGCTGCTGTTGCCGCTGGTGACGAAATAACAAAAAGAGAAGCACGGAGAAGAAGACAGTTTGAGCCGGGAAATCGAGCAAAGAAAGCCATCGAAGGTAATTTATGAGGTGCGCTTTCGAAAAAACCGCTTGTCCCTCCTGGAACATGAGCAGGAACAACGAACACCACCGGAGCTTTCTTGTGGTGCCGATGATCGCAAAGTCCTCCTCCGGACGTCGCTGTCGTGTTTCACTCCCCCCTTCCCCCTCCATCGGGTGGAGATAAATATGATGTTTTCTGCATGCCGTACAAATTCCGCGTGACACGGTGGCATTTTAGCAAATTGAAAGGAAAATCAAATCCGCCCACCAATCGTGCGCGCGGAAGGTTCACGCGAAAAAAAAGGGCAGGAGAAAGAAATGGGCGTTCTGGGTAGTGAAGGCGTTTGAAATTGAAATTTCATCCGGCCCGGGGTACGCGTTCTTCCGTTTTTTGAATGGATGTGCGAAATGTGAGGAAACCTTTAAGGTCCATGTGCGTCATACGTCGTCGCTTGGTCGTCGGTAAGAGGTTGGATGAAAGCGAAACTCAGCAAAAGGGTAGCAAGTTCGATTACTTCCTTAACGGTTTCACCGGGAAGACAATTTTGAGCTTGTGGGTTTGACCTCTGGGCGGGCTTCGTATAATTAAGAAATAATCAAACTGGAGGAAAAACGGGCCGCAACATTTTTCGACACGAATCGCAAAGCAATTATCGGGCATGAAAAGGAGAATTCTTGACTTTCGCTAGGCGCTCCGGTTTTGCGATCGCGTGATAGTTGAAAAGTCGAGATGAAAGACGGGAACGGGGGTAGGTTTTCCGGAGATGAAAAAGACCTCCCCAGTAGAGTGGCATGATCCTGCAAGCCATACTTTCATGCCCGGGAGGCATCGATCGTCCATCTTTTGTGCAGAAAAAGCTTAAATTTCTGCATCATCGACGATTGAAGAGATCTCCCCTCAGAAATAAGAAGGAACATTTCGATTCCTTAATAAAAAAAAACCAATTTCGTTGCTCAATTCACAACGTCATAATTACAGGGAATGTGATCATGTATGGTTTCCAAAATTGCAAGAAAGCAGAGCAACTAAACAATCACCGATCATCGAGTCGTTAATCCTAGTTATGCTGCCTCGTTGCTGCTGATGTTTTGCCAGTAACCGAAGATTGTTCGTCGGATCTGCACGTGTGTGCTTAATATGTTCATTATTTTTTTGCTGAACTCGTTTTAAGCGCAAGTTGAGCCATTTGTAGAACCGACAAAAATTAAATTCGTGTGCGATGATGAGTGGCGATGAGGCTTTTTTCTTCAGTACCTCCCGGCAACATGCAACCGGTATTATGTTCACAAAACCCCCTCTCCGATCTGGGCTACAATAGCGGTCTGCCTTTTTGTTTTTCGCACCGCTACTCCAGTTCGCGTGTGCAAACTAGGCTCTCCAACCGGCGATGAGATCATTAAAGTACCGCAAATTTTTCTGCTGAAACAGATACTTTAGCCAAAAACATAAAAAGTAGCACTATATACCGAAGAAAGAAAGGTTCGTTGGCTCTAGTGAGTGGCGCGCAATAAGTACCGAATGTGACGACATTTTTCCCGTTCCAACGGTAAACGATGAGTCTCGGAGATCGTGTGTGTGCTTTAATTTATTTATTTTTTACATCATCCCGACGGTTTCGAAAAGACCGAACGCGAAAAGGTGACATAACATGCCTCTCGCCCTCATGTGTGAGTCTTTGGGAAGAATTGGGCTTTTGTTGATGTCGTATTTATGCACTTGGAAGTGTCGTTCTCCTACGCATCAAAGTGCGCCTTTTCCGCTATTTCGTTGCGTCATGTGGGTGTTTCATTCTATGTAGACAATGCGTGAACAACTCTCAAGTTAAGCATCGATTAAATTAACTGTTTCGGTTTACAAGCATACAATGCAGTGGATCACTTTCGTCATGGGGTGGAGTTTAATTGGTTTATGTGGCTTTGTTGAACCGATTTCAATAGAATTGCCGTTCCACTTAACAGCTGGATACGGCATAATGAATCTGTTATGTGTGACTGATTTCATTTGCACATCTGCTTAATAACGAAGCAGAACCCGCTTTAGCAATGCAGAAGAAAAGTGTTACTTTTTACCAGCTGTGGGTGTGAAGGATCATACGCCATAGTTTTCGTCTCTCGATTGATCTTCCCTTTTTTTAAAAATATTTCCCTTAGTGCGACGTCTCGTTAAGGTCTCAATTATTTTTCCTTTCGTTGCGATAGCCTGGAAATTTATTGCAAACATTTCCTTTTCTTATGCTGAACACATAATGAGTCGATTTGAACGCAACATACTTATACTGTGGCGATGAAGTTATTGACGAGTGTAATTGTGAAGATGGGAGCAGCAACAAAATGAAGTAAATAAGCCTGCGGGCTAGCCACAACGCTTAACAAAGTTGAAAGTTGAAATGAAATAAGTTTTCCCATTGAACGCGCTCTGCGAATGATGATAACATTCATTATGACGAAGTACGTGATCAGGATGCTTTCACGACTTGGATGCCTCGGGGAGCTCGTGGTAAGCGAGCGTTTATCTTTTAAAAAGATAAATAAGTTATTAGTGGACGGGACGTCAATTTTACTTTCACGCGAGGTAATAAAATAAATGAAATTTTACATTTATAAACGACATCATAACGCAATTTTACGATGATGCATAATGACCGGTTTTTATTTGTCACAATAATTTAAACATGGACAATTGCTTACAGGAATTTCCTACATTTTATCGTTATCTCTAATCGATTACTGCTTCATACTGTTACATACATTTTGATTTCAATGTAAAACCCTTTCCCGAACCGGTAACAATTTGAAAAGAAAGTAAGATCTGCTCCAGGCGATCGCTTTGCCGCTGATCGATCGCGTGGATAACAGTGATCAAGGTGAGATAACGTAAATCTGGCAAAATAATACGACCCAGACAAAAACTGACCACGGACCGTCTAAAAAGAGCCCTTTTACAGGAAATGATTCGGCCTTCGGGCAACAAAACGATCGTCAATCCTCCTCTCCGAGCAAGCGCCGTCGCGGATGTAGTAATCTGTTATCTAAAGTTTGGAACGAGAAGGTCCTGTGTCGGTCTGAACATGACAAAAAAAAGAACGAAAAGCAACAAAATCAAAAACGGCGTTCGGGAACTTTTCGCTGGGGTTTTGCTAAGTGGAGCCTAATTGATGAGGGGCAACTATTATGACATCCGATGATAATTATTTAAATAATGTCGGCCGCCGAGACACCAGGTGTTCCCATAAATCTGACTGTCTAATGATAGGCAACCTTTTTCAAAATGTGGTTAATGGTGAACGGATGCTATTTTCGCTAAATTTGGACTTCGTTGCGTGAAGAAACGAACACCTTGTAACGGGCTCGGGGGGGGAGGGGGGGGGGGGGTTCTCTCTTCCGGCTGAGAGGGTTCGAACAGTGGACTTCTTTTGACAATATGAATAGAAAAGATTTCCCTGACCGTTCATCCGGGAGGAGTGAATTTTGCAAAACTGCCCAAAAAATTTCTCTTTCTGTTTGTTAATCATAAAGATCGCTTTTTTGACAGACCAAAGTAATTGCAGATTTCAGCGCGTTAGCGAGTCATTACAGCGACAACATAATCATAATTTGTCACCATGCTGACTTTCGTTAGCCCGGCGTGATCTTTTGTTAGAGGTGAAAAACACCTTAAATGGCACCCTTGCTGTGTCGCTGTGGGTCTCGATCTTCTCAGGGGGTGGTGTTTGTTAATGACAAGTAAAGCTCCAAATTTCTTCAGCTCATGAAAATTCAATGAGGCTTTTTCTTTCCCCTATTCAGACTGATGCCGACTCTGATAGTGCATAGATTTATTTCCAAATAAAAGTACCTCGTTCATCTCTTCTCATCTTCGCTTCAACCCAGCTGGATTGGATTTAGGGGTGGGAAAAAAGGTTAAGTCATTGAATCACTTTTCTCTTTGGGCTGTTCAGCGAAAGAAGGAAGCGCTTTCATGGTCAAATAAAAAAGGGAAAAGGTGCAAATTGCCCTTAAAGGGAGGGAACTTTCGCTTTTCTTTTATTGGAGCGAACTGCTGGGCGAAAGGTGTCGCAGATGCACTTTACGGAATTGGTTTATCATTTCCCAGAGATTATCGAGCACGGGGAAGATGGTCGCTGTGGTAAATAATTATGTTCATCTGTTTTCTAGCACTCGGGAAAAAGCAACGAGAAGAAAATAGAAAAAAGCCGAAAGCATAAACCATTAGTAGGTGTGGGTAGAAATCAGTCAAGTAAATGAACAATATGCAAAGTCGAAAGGATCGAATGTTATCAGAATATAGGAAGTTCCGTTGCTGCTGCTGACCTACTCCGAACCTGTTGTTGTGAGATTTAAACCTTTCGTTTTGTAGTCCTCAGGTCGTTGGCTGTCTGCAGCATAAATTAATGCACTGTCCAAAGCCAAATTCGACAAGCTTTGTCTGTGTTTTCACTTTGTTATAGTTTCAATAAACAGAATGGGACCAGGTTGAGCCGGTTGTGGGAAACGCCTTGGTTGCTGTATTTTAATGCTGCGATGGTGGCCTCTAATGAGCGAAGGCGTAGAGATCGAGAGGGAGAGAAAAAGTAGGCCAAGTAAATGAGAAACCAACCAGCGGCAGATCGTGCCGTCGTTCTTCTTATGCTTGTGGCGCTCGCGAGGCGGAATGCGGAATCGATTTTGGAGATGGATGATATCCATCCATATCTTAGAAATCTCCAATCAGATGCCTGATGCCCAAACCTCTCTGATAGTCCGTTGGAAAATGGATCCTCTTTGTAATCACTGTGGCAGTGCTGGAAAGGAATTTGCCAAAATAAAGATGAAAAATCACATTTTCGTGTGAGCGACCAACTTCGCGGGGTGATAAATGACTCTTTTGAAAAGCACCGCTACGTGTGTGACCCTTGCCCTCCGGTACCGTTCCCACTGAAGCATTTTCCGACGGTGGCCTTTCCTAGTCAAACGTCTCGGTTGTCTTTTGCAGTGGGCTCTCGGGATGGCGGCGATTTTCAAACGGCGTTCTGCGTTTTAAAGTGATCGATTTCGATCACAATCGACGATGCGAACTAATGATAGTGCCACTTTTGAGCCCCGAACCTGCTCCATTCCACACCCCCCGTCCCGCAAAGGAGTGGGGAGTCTCATTAATCACGCCCCAAAAATCGCCTCTGGCATCCAGAAAATCACGCCGGCACCGGGTGGAAAAAGACCGGGTAGGCAGGATGGGAAGTTTTCATCATCCGACACTAAGCTTCGGTGTAAGGAAACCGACTGCAAAAATCGCTAAACTGATTGTTCCCTCGGGGCAACCAAAATCATCTTCGTTTAGGTAGACCTTTGCCGGATTGTCGTAGGATCGGTTGGACGGTCTGGTCCGTGAAATAAAATGGAATTGATTTTTCCATACCATCAAAGCCTGTGGGTAAAGGTGCAGCTTGTCATGTGCAGTGTCGCTGGACGTTTAGTGCCTCATCGGTGCATCGTATACAGACAGTTGACGTTCCTTTTGATGCACGAGCGCACAATAATAACATGACGGCGAAGTTAGCTAATGGCTAATTTGATGGCTAATGGAAAAAAAGAATCGTGAATGGGAGTTCGAGCAGCTGTGGAAGTGAATTGAACAAGAGGTACCTTTTGGTGCCAGGTAAAACAGGAAGGTTGGGAACGGGTCCCAGCTGGATTAGATTTATTGCAGTTGCACATGCAAATATGACACACAAACGGCCGAACACGTTGACGGTGCTGCAGCGTATTGTTGCGGCGGTTGTTGAAAGGAAAACCCGGTGGAGGGAAACGTTTAGTGAATGGCTTTGGCATGAAAATCGCCGACGCGCAGCCCGGTGTGTCGGTGAAGGTAGCGAGCGTAAATTGGATTTTCCTATGCAACCGACAAAAAAACCGCAGACCGTTGGAAGTAGCCGGAGTTTCAGTGGCATCGGTTAGGCCCTACCGCCTTTCGTGCACCTGTTTGCTTTGCCAGGGGACAAGTAAAAACAACTTCAGTTAACTCCAAAGCCTATGCAAAAGAAAAAACGGACAGACTTTTCACTTTCGATTTTTCGTGCAAAAGGTTTCAAATACACTTGCTTCATGGGCGGCATTGCGGTGTCAAAAGGTCATGTTGGACGAAATATAAAACTACACATGCCCACATAGCTTGGGTGAACGTTGTAGCACGAAAACTTTTAAACAGAAACGATGGTTATGTTGCAATATTATTCGACGTGGTTTAATTTGAAGTGGGAAAACAAAACTTTTGTCCGATTGTAGATATACATAGTATTCATTTATTTTAACCTTCCCTAATGTTTATGTTTCCTTCCATTTCAGGTAAGTGTAAACATCAGCAACATTGTTGGCAGACATGTATGGGCAACTCCATCCTCTCGATCAAATCGGCCTATCTATCCTATGGATTGATATGCTTTCACGAAAGCTACTTACCGTAAGTCTGGTTCATCGAAAATGACATGAAGGGTGCGGTAGGTGCGGACAATGGATGTGATTACGTTTGGAACTGGAACTCAACCCCGAGTGCACTTACAGGTGTGGTCGACTCGAGTGAACGAGTTTTTCGTTCGTTCGGCCCGTAATGTTTACTTATAAAAGCTCCTGCTCCGGAAAAGTGGCGACCGAACGAATGCACCAAGTGTCGCTATTATTTATGAAAACGGTAATTATCCTCCCGGTTGATGATGGAGAAAAAGCCCTCCATGATGATATCGTTCGTGTTTCATTGTTCGCGGGGGTCACCATCACTTCAGGCGGCGCGGTTTTCTTTTACCGCCCCGAAATGGGAAGTCTCCGAACAAAAGACTCAAAGCGACGAACCCGGCGAGCCGAGGGGTGACCAGCAGCAAAACGCGGCGGAAACGAGAAACTATTTCGAAGGGCTGGTATTTTGATTTATTTTGATAAGCAAATTGCGAGACCATGATGACAGGTTACATATGTTGGGAGTCAACATAGCGCCAAAGGTTGTACAGAGGCTTCAACCAGCATTACTGAACAGAGGAAGGAAGAAAAGGCGGATTTGGTTTATTACTAGTTTTTAACCCGTTATTTTTGCCGTGCATGGGGAAGCTAGTCGTGCAAGCCCAGCGAATTAAAAGGCCATGAACATAAGAATTCATATGCCTTGAGGTTGGCGCCTACACACATCCATCGAGTAGAATATTCTTGCCACCCGATGGGTTGTGATTCTTTTTCTCGGAAAAATGTCATACTTCTCCGTAATGTTGGACGTATTCGACTGGACCCTCGATCGGAACAAAACGATTCGTAAAAAAAAGGTTCCTGTAGGTGTAGGTAGGTGTGCTTATGCTGCGAGCGTCATCTTCTTTAATCGATGCGCGTGGGTGAATGCTCATGGCGCATACAAGGTTTATCGACCTCCCGGACGTTATGTTGGTTTCTTGTGCGGCTAGAGTTTCTTCCAAGAAGTGTTCGTGGATCGCCATCATTCTGTAGCGTGTAGAAAGGGTGAACTATCGATTGTGAAGTGGGTTTTAAGCCGCTCCAAAAGCGATATCCCGTGTAGAAATTGGTACTTCGTCTTCAACTTTACGAGCAACTCCGAGATGATCGTGTTCTACCAATGCAGTCACCAAGTGTATGATTCATAGACGCGTGGAAAGCTTCTCTTTCTTTCGTTCTAAAAAGATAGACCAAACTTATTCCTATTATACATTATCCACGATAATTTATTAAAACCTCTTTCTTGAAGATGTAGACGGAACATGGGTTTGAAACTGAAATGCTTCTTGTCTGGCTCGATCCACTTGAATTAATTAAGAGCGGTTTCGAGACTTTCAGGAACGAGTCTTCTTGTCTCGTAGGTTAGTGATTTTCCATCTGAAAGATCATCGAATAAAGTAAGTCTGTGTGGAACGTCGATGAAACTGTCAATGGATGCAACGATGTAATAAAGATTTAAGTGCTTCGATTTCGATCACGATCTCTTCGCCCATGCAACGGGATTACTGTTTCACTGACTAAACCCCTTCTCATTGTCACCTCACCAATGAATGGGTGGAAACGTCTGGTGGAGGGATCGCGGTGGGAAAGCGCAACAGTGGATTACATCAAATGGCGATTCGGCGTCGTGACTGTCGTGTTATTTATAATCCATCCCCAACCACGCCAAGAGCGTGCAAACCATGTTGAGCCCTTTGAGGGCCATGAGCACGAGATGACGCTCCGGTTCGGAAAAACGCGACGATGCCGATCATATTGACGCCTGGCCCCGGGAAGCGCAGTGCCGCTCCTTGTGGTTTATTTTTTTCCCCTCCTCATTCGACAGTCATGTTTATTTATATGCTTGACATCACGACTCACGCACGTCCGTTCCGGTTCGATGAAATCTCTATTCAATTCGCACTTTTCCTGGATAATATTTCACTCGCGAAATGGTCCGCTCGAGAAAAACTATCCTTTACGCGTTTCGCGCTTGTCACCGATTTTGTAGCTTCGTTTGATTGCTCAATTGAATTGGTTGGGTTTTTTTTTTGTTCGCAACCTTTTCGAAACTAATTTTAAATGCGTTCCATTCCGTTCCGTTCCGGTGTGGTACTCTGGTCCTTTTTTTATTTACTTTCAATGGAGAAACCAACAATCAGAGTCGAATGCACATTTGCGATCCGTAATCGCTTGCGCGGTCGAGTCGGTTGATTGCATGTCCCGGCGTATGCAGTGTAATTAATTAATCCGTTAAATCTAACACCAATTATGCAAATCAGCTAAATCTACCGCGCTACCGCCCGGCGTCGGGAGAGCAACATTGACTCGATCACCCTTCGGGAGAAAAAAAAGGGGTGTAATTGAGTAACCGTGCGCGTGTTTCCATACCCGCCGACAAGTTCCACTTTTCATCGATTCACGTCTCCTCCTCCGGCGGGGCCGTTTTTCCCGCCGCTACATAGTATGCGATCGTAAAGCGGCATAATGGCGAGGATACCTATAATTGGTGATTGCATGCATGGTGCATAAAGTGTGGGTTGCAAAGAACGAGATGAGGCTTGGGCATCGCGTCGCGAAAAGCTTCCACTGCCTGCACAGATCTATCAGGTGAGGTCTTAACGATAGTAGTCATCGCAGGATACCGACACCCGTCGATGTGCGAAGTGTTTAATTAACGGCCAATGAATTTATATCTCCTGCAGATTATGGGCAAAAATTACTGCCGTCGAGGAGTGGAGCTGAACTTCTAGAAAGTATAGATCATCGGACCGGATGGCTACGTGCCAAACAGTTGGAGCTGTAACGCTGTGTAAGCTGTACCGTTTCTACATAACCACAAAGCAGTGATGGCGAAGGTGGTGTAGAAGAGCTGAAGCCGTTGCAGAAAACTAGCGTGACTTGAAGGAGCAAAGAACCAGTTGAGCTGTGGGTGGACGCCCGTCAAACGCAAGAAGGTTGTAAACGAAAGCATAATGTGGTGTCGAATGTGGTGCATAATGTTGAAAATTAAGAGCTTCCCGTGGTTCTCTCCATGCCACTCCATCCCTTTCATTGCATTGGCAAGCAAAACGCTTTCAGTGAACGGGTTTTCCATCTCATGCCGGAAGTTTAAGAACCGTTAGATTCGTATCCATGCCGTTGTCGGTTGTTCAGCACAATCGTAAATAAAATATCTCAAAGCGATCGCGATATTTACCAAAGATTTAACTGATCCAAGAGAGTTGATTAAAGGACACTCATGATTGCAACTATTATTTTTACGGTCTAATTAAGCTTAAAATTGAACATTGACAAGTACAGAGTGATTCATTTCATGCAAAGTGGAAAGCGCTATTTTCAATATCTGATGCATTTGAAATTGAATTCATCGACGGTTTAATGGGATTATTCATTGAGAGAATGATTGCATGCTGGCATAGGTAATGAGTTCGTGAGCGCGTGCGCACACTTCTGCTACTGGATTCCTGATTTTGCTGCATTAATAAGACACACATCGGGTCAAAGAAATGGTTGAACTTTTAGATAACTGGAAAGATCTTAATTTTTTAACAAACTGCACCTCCACACGGCATACCCAAATCGGTTGGAATGATCGATTTATGATACGAACGCGCAGAGTGTGGTTTCCACTAGATTATCTTTGAGACCTCCCGTGGACTCGCGAGATGTAATCGTGAGCTTTACGGAAGGAGAAAGAAAAACATCGAGGATCTAGTAGTAGGGAAAGCAAGGGCTAGGATAATTACGATGATAATGTTAGAATCGTGTAATTTAACACGTTTAGAGACAGCAGCGTACGCCCGGAACCGCCGCGGGGTGGCAGCGAAGCATTTATTTTAAGGTTTTACTTTCGTTAAGGGTCGTAAATGTCTCGCCGGCGGGCTGCGGGCGTGTATTATAAATCATATGTCGACCCCTAAGCGGAACCCCTTTTCCTGCGCCGCTGGCTTCGTCGGAGTTGGTTCAGTCCGAGCTTTTGGTCGCTTTTAGGGACACCACACATAAGCATTGTGGATGCAGGGTCTCGGAGAAGCGTCACCTAACGATGGTGTAAATTATGATATTCAACTAGAAGCGGAGCAAACGGAAAGCAAAAGGCAATATTTGGTTAGTATTGACCGGCTTCTTCGTCGGTGCAATCCGCCCGCCCGCACTTTCACAGGAGAAAGTCCGGCCGGTCCTCGGTCCCTTTGGGTGGCGTACTTTCGATTTGGGAATCTTATCGAGACCCTTTTACCCCTCTTAATTTGATTCCCAGGGGGGCCCGATCGCGCAAAAGCATCGATCGTTCGATCGCGATCGGTTCGATTGCCGGCCGTAAATTAAGCCACACAAAACCTACAATTGTAATCTCGCGATACCACAGCTCTTTTCCCTCCCGTTCGCGTCACTTGAGTTTTCCTTTGCTTTGGTCGATTTCCCTTTTTCCTCGGGGCGGAAAAGTGGAAAACTTTCACGTCCACGGCACCGGCGTTGGTGGAGCAAATGTGTCGAGCGGAGCGCGGAAGACAAATTGTTGGCTGTAAATGATTTCGGTTTAATTTCTATTTGGCTTTTCGTTGCCCTTCGTTGGGTGGAAAAGGGGCCCTTTTTTAAGGTTGGCGGCGGGTTCGGATCGTGTTGGTGGAGAGGAGGACGGAAGCGAGGGCGGGCGGTTGTTATTTATGTGTTTTGTTTCGCATTATTTGATCAACGTTATTTATGGCCCCCTTACCCTTGCTCGCTTGTTTACCTTTCCGTTCGGTTTCATTAAAATGATCACTTTCGGTAGGTTTGCATAGACCACAGTCCTCGATGGGTTTGATCTTAACTGGTCTTAAGTGGTGTTATATCACCCGGAAGCCACTGTTTGGACAGTAATTTCTCGGCGGGAAAGAGTTGATATCTCAAGCGCGTAGACAATTTATGCACGAGATCGTTATCCGAAAGAGGATAACATGGAAACAACTGGAATTACAACCTTTACTGGTATCGTAATTCTCAATCTCTGTTCAATTGCAGATTGTTATATCTTTTCGTTTATGCAAAAGGGTGAAGTAGGATATAATTGACCCTTTTTTCCAATCTGAATAGGTTTAAATCTGACTAGTGTTTCTGTTCACAGCAGTTCCTGATATGGTAAACCTATAATTACTGATTTTGTTGAAATTGAGTCTTCATAGCGCTTGTTTAGTACCCTCCCAACAGTTAAAAAGAGTGCTAAAAGCGCAGATTCAGCAAATTGAACTGAAATGCTAATCTCGTCTTTATTCGTTACTGTGGCGTAAGTGTTGCCCTTTCTTCCGCTCGTGAGAAAGAGCAGACTTAAGCCGTCCGGAACGACGGTAGCAATTGCAGGCAAAAGGGCAGAGACCGCCTTCTCGAATGCTTGACAGGTACCGAGCGAGCAAAAGATCGCATCGCACCCGCGCCACGTCAACGGACAGTTAGATTAACGAGCGATCGAGCTGGCGATCGGAAACCACGGATCGGCAGTCTGATTCCTTGACACGAATGGCGAGATAGGGCACGGCCGGTGGAATGGCTTGCCTATGGCTCACTTAGCAGAAAGGATTCGATTAGCTTCGGCAAGATGGCGGCGCTCGATCCCTGGGCACGATCGCTATCGATGCAGCGTTCGATCACAATAAAACTGTTGATGCAGAGTGCGTTTTTATGATGCGATATTCATCGATACACCCGGTGGACCTCCGTTCCATGTTATCTCAAAGCGAGTCACTTTCGATGTATCGCGGCTTACGAGTGTTAATGGTTGTGACGTCCCACGGCGACAGCTCAAGATCCGTAGCATGCACCTCAGGTCCTGGGGGTGATCGATCGTTAGGAGGTGAAATAATCTCGTAACGTTTAGTGGATTGAATCGAACAACCGAGAGTCACTCGCCCGTTCGCGGGAGACCCCGCGGTGGACGTCGTTAATGGCGCCTCAAATTGATGAACAAATTTTCCATCGAACAAACCGCGTGCGCCATGCTGCTGCACGGTGGTTTAAGATCCGATTAGGCGTTTATTAGTCCCTTCGGTGGCCCTTTGTACAGCGACGGCTCACCCTGTCGATGGCGAGTATCGATCGTGGGTTTGGAAGGGCTGACAAATCGTCCGACATTAGTTCGTTAGATCTTGATATATTAGATACCATTTATTGGGGTTTTTACTATGGATTAGACCTGTCTTTTTTTCCATACCCTGCTGCGCTCTGATGTGGTTAGGCTCGACATAATAAATTATATGACAGAAATTGAGGAAAGAATCCGTTCCGTTGGAGCCCTCGGTTGCGGTTGGAAATTCAACAACCCTCTCCCCAAAATGTGTTCCGTGTTCCGTGCTTGTTACGTAATAAACTCTCAAATGGTTCCTAATGCTGACTATGTCTTTGTTGATCAAAGATTTATTAAAGTTGTAGCAAGTGAAAATGTGAGTTTGAAGTAAACCTTTTACCTAATCTCGTGTTTGTTGTCATGATGGGTATAAACACCCACGGCTGCATCTATCTATCGTTTTTCTTTAAACTTATCTTACCCAGAAACGTTTTTTCTTTGTCGCCATAATTTTTAATCCTTCTGCACTCTATGTTAACATGTCTACGTCTCGCCAAAACATAAAATAGGGCAAATACTGGCCACCAAATAAATAGTCGTGTCCAAAACGAAATGACACTTAATAGGCATCAGAAAGGAGAATTGGTAACGATAAATGGCATAATCAAGAAAACTGTTAAAACTACTGACCAGTAGCAACCTTTGATCGTGGTATCACTTTTTTTTTGTTAGCCCGGGATTTAATCTCCTTATGCACGGATGGTTTCGTGCCCCAAACAGGCCATGTGATCGTGATCTCCCCATAGTAGCATGGGGTGGAAGTATTTTGACAGATTAATAATCACTTGAGGCTACAGGGTAGAACGGCGACCTCCTGCAATGCAATCGCCTTCACTTTCGCTTTGCGGTGGCGTTTGTGGTTTTATCGGGGTCTCATGTATCGCTTTTTTGCGCTTCATTAGATACACAGGGGGGATGGTGGTGGTGGGAGAGCTTACATCTTTCGCCGCCGCACCGCAGACACGAGAAGTCGTGTGGAGTTCAGAAGTTCAAAATTCCTGGAATATCTCGATACACTTGTTGCGGTGCGCCGAAAGTGCAACACCACCACGACGTCGGTCGTCGTCTCTTCCGAAGTTTGCCATTCACTTTCTCATGCAGAAACACAGATGATGTTCATTGTTAGCGTTATTGCCGAGGCACGAACTATGCCAACTGTTGTGAGGAGCGGCAATCGATACAGACGATCAGTAGCGAATCGTGGACGGAGGAAATGCTTCTCCGGATCTTATGGTAGGACCACACGATGCATTTGTGACTCCTTGCAGAAGGAAACTCGTGGCGAATTGAGTCGTTTCATAAATCAATTTGAATGCCCAGTTCGTGTGCTGCCCGGTGGGACCAGCCAGTATTTCACGCGCTCGGTCTACAGGTCCTACCGGAATTAACACCACTACAAATTGTATTCAGATGATCTTCTATTTTTTTTACCGATGAAGAAGAAAGGTTGTAGAAATGAAAGAAAGAGAATGTGCAGTATGACGGTATTGCAAAACATAAGATGAGACTAAGATGGGACAAACGAAATGCCGGAAGATAGTTTTCATGTATGTTATAAGAAACATGACAGTTGAGTATGTTTTGCAATTCTTCTTATCACCATTGACGAACTTTACTTGTATATCCTTGAAAAAAGCTCCTCAGTTAATCAAAAGTAAAGCCACCAGTTCGAAATGTGATGATGGAAAGACATTTGACGTTTCTTTCCTTTCGATAATCGGTCCGTCATTGCTTTACAAATATTGTATGATTCATATAAGGAAGAATGGCCGTTAAGGAGATTCGACAACTGAATTTTTTCCTTGTTTCTTGTACACGGCATCTTCCACGCCTGGGCGCACTCAAACGTTGACCATTAATAATGTATTTCTATCCAGAGGTAGTCGGAATCGTTTCACCGCCAGCGAACGTCGCTGGCTGGTGGTTTTTTCTCGAAAGGATAGCGTTGTTCGATGTTTCTTGTTTCGATTGTTTTCGATTTGATATTCGAGGTCAGGCCGAAAGGCGACTTGACAAGAGGGAAAAATCCAAAGTCAAACAGACGGTTCGGTTCGGTCTGTGTTGGCAAAATGAGTGATAACTTGCAGAGCCGTACTTCCTCACGAACCGTTGCGCTGTTCGTCGTGGCAAACGGTTGATGATGTTGTCTTGTTTCTAACCGGGGTTGAAGTGACTAGTTTGTCACATTTCTTGATGGTTTGTTTGATGTTGCTAGGAAGTCGATCGCAAGGGAACTGGTAGGCGGTAGCTTTTCGTTTCCTTTGCTGCACGATTTCGCCCTATTTCCGATCGAACTCCGGTGGAGGCGAATTATCCGGGGCTGGGCACAGTTTGACACAATTTTCCATAGTAGGGAGGGTTTTATGTTATTCCTTCACTTCGCTCCTGGAGCCGTATCTTGTCAGTTACCGTTTGAGGGAGGTACCCATTCAATTCAAAGCGCGCTTGGTTTCGTTTACTTCCTCCATTGGAATGGCCATCTCCATGACAGTTGAAGCTCCACATCGATCGATTTATAACAATTGTATATACGGTCCATTTTTTCTTCTCTAAGAAATACTTATTTCTAGGAGTAAAATACGACAGAAGGTGTATGTAAAATAAATTCACTATTTTTTACGAACCCATTGGCTGAATTCTGCTTTCTAAACATCGTATATCTAGGCCAAGTCTTCCTTCTTTCTATCACTTCTGAATAACATTACCAGCACAAGAGAATTGTACAAAATCATTGGTAGGAAACGAAGGAGTAAAAACCGTATAGCAATAACGTACCATAAATAACTGTTGCAATAACAGGTCCCCGAAGGGTTCGCAAAATTTACGAATCAAACTCCCAGTCTAAGGACAAGGGAGGGTTTTGTTTCTCCCTACTTCGACTCCAGGGCGTGGCTGAATTTATGTCAAGAGCCACCGCGAAAAGGGGAGTTATCTGCGGTCAATTTATGTTGTTTGCCTGCTCGTTTGTTTATATCGACCGGTGTAAACGTACTCATTAGTTGTTGGATTAGTGCCTTGCAGGAAATATGGGACGCAGAGCTTCCAATTTATGGCTGTTTGGTTTCTAGGTGAACCTAGGAAAGGTGGAAAATTATGACACAGTCATACCAGGCCAGGATGTTTGAAAGTATCCCACAAAGGGAAAGTGATCGGACGGTGACATTTCTTATGGTCAAAGTGAGTCCGTTCCGTTGCGGTCAGTGAAACACTGTAGGCGTCCTCAGGCATGCAAGTAGTTCTCACCAATCAAACCACAGCGACCGAAGTGCAAAACGAATCATTTCTGACAACTTCCTGGCCCTGGAGAGTGTTTGATTTTGCGGGACCACCCTCGGCTTTCGTAAGGGGTTTTGTTTCTTGCGTCCAATTCTGTTCCACGCTTAGTGAAGGCTCCCGTCTCCGGTGGTCCGTAGTTGGGGTGTCGTTATGGCCTTAAACCGCCCTTTAATGTGGATTACATCTCGGTTATCCGATCGAACGGTTAACCCGACCTAACCGTCGCCTCTTTGACTTCGGCTCGCGAAAAACAGCGGCGTGTTGTACGCTGTAGAAAGGAGGAAATCTGTTCAACGTGTATTGTTCGTAGTTGATTGGGTGTATGTTGGGTTTTTTTTGTTTTTCTTGTGCCCGTTGTGCACTGCTACTAGTACCTTCCTTAGTTGGCGGTTTTAGAATGGGACGCACAAGAGTTGAAAACGCGCATTGAATGCGTTGCGGAAGAAAGTTTGCCGAGTGGTCTATGACTTGTCGATGTTTGCCTCCTGCCCGGGGGTTCGGTCAAACCGCCTATTGGGTGGGCTGTCATAATTGAACGCAGACTTTGTGGTCGGCCTTCCGTCAGTTTTGGCCGGAGGATTTATTATTTTCCGTGTTGTCTCTGCACTCCTTGCACGGGAAAACGGTGTCTGTTGGGGATCAGATTCTCTTTCCCGAACATGACACAGTACTCACAATGGTAAACTATGTTTTTGGGCTTACATTTGTGGTATGGTTCACATTGCTGCCTCAAACTGTCAATTTAAAATGTTCGCATTTGGCAACTTTTACTTCCATCAACCGTTCTCGTTAGCGAGCTTCCTTTTCCACTTCCAATGTTTAGTTGTTCCGTAAAGTTGTTGTTCCCATATTGCGCTTGTCTTGAAAAACAAGGTTGAACGAATCGCATCCGGGAGTTCCGGGTTGTAGGGGGCAAATTATGTTCGTTTAAGATGCAGTTTGCTGCTCGGAAAGGTCCGTTTTAAATCATAATGATCATATGGGATAGTGAGCAAATCAAAATTTATGTATGCCTTTACCAAATGGCTTTTAAATGAAATCTCTTTTCAGATTTAGATTTGTAGTCAATTATGGTTTTATTGTGGGTTTTAAATTTGCATAAAGAACACTTACTACTACGTGTGTGTATAAAATAATATGCATCATAAATAATCTTAAATTTATTGAATTCCTTATTGATCGATTGGTGGACATTTATTTTCATCCCATTTCCCACATTAATATGCATAGGGAAAAGGAGAATCGTTGATCCAGCCCGTCGTTTCTTCGGAGTGCGGAAAATTCTCACGGGATCGCGTCACCTTTGCCCTCGCGTGGCGCGTTAACTCATGCACAAACGAGTCGCGATGCACTCACATAAATCAAACATGTGTTTTTAACTTCTTCTTTAGTGCTTTTCCTTGTGTTTCTAATCCTCTCCGGTTGACCGAATGCCCATTTCTAGACTCGTACGACTGTACCCGTCTATGTTGGCTTATGCTGCTGCAGGCAACACAATGTTCGAGGTGTCGTCGTATTTCAGGGCACTGCGCTTGGCTGGAGTAGGATTTTTCCATGTGAATAATTTTCTTCGTCATTTATATCTCCAGCGCTGGTTGAAGCAGAGCTGGATCAACCCCGGCAGGATTCTGTGGAGATATGCTGCATAACAGTTTACCTTTCTTAGCCGATGTGGCGAAGCATATGGTGGCCTTAATTCAGTGTGACTTTAATGTGGTGAGCGTTACGATGTTTGACTCCAAATGGGGGACCATTTTTCATATGCACCCCGGTGCTAACAGCGCTGTCAAGATTTCACTTTTTGGTGATTTTGTTTGGATTTCCACTTTACTGGCGGTTTGCCACCTTCTGCATAAGGTAAAGTTTACTTATGATCAACTTAAAGTTTAAATCACCAACGTTTTGGAAACAAATTCTGTTGTAAAGGAACTCAAAAGAATCTTTTTTCCTGCGTTCAGATCAACCACAAGATTCCGTGCGTCGGGAAGGTGCGTAAAGCGGAACGTTTTGTACAATTTATCGACTTTCTATGCCAAATGGAAACAACAACTACTACGTATCTCCAGAAAGAAAGGGGCAGTACGTGCAAGGGTTTAACTGTGCCTTGGCACAAAACGTAGGGCCAACCTCTCCCGCAACATACGCTTTGCCGGCTTTCCCATGCTACGATTACATCTTGATCGCTCGATCACAGAGAGAGAGCATAGTTTATTGCAGTTTATGCAATCGTTGCTTCATGCGAAAAGCCGCGCGCGCTCTGGCATGCAAGTGAGGTCGCACGGTTCACCACCCCTTAGATTCTAATAGATTTTCCTTTTTATTTGCCCAACCGAAGGAAGGAAGCGGTCGTAGGAAAGTGTTTTTTTCCAGTAATTTTCAGTAGGGCTTTTACTTAACTATGCAGCAAGATAATATCATCATTTATGCCCTTTAGATTATCAATTTCCCAAGCAAGAAGGGAAGGAGGATATGTGCCCATGTTCATACCATTTTCCATGGTGTAACGAAAGTTGTTGCCATGCACGATCCCTCATCCCTGCTGCCCGGTTCTTCCCATTCTGCCTTCGCGATCGTGCATTCGGGGTTCGTCGCTGTGTGCAATAAAGTAGTTGAAATCTTTTTCCCTTCGGATGTGGTGGGCATGTAACATAAGGTGGCGGGATGTTTTCCGTTGTTCTTCCCACTCTCGCCGTGTGTTGCGGGGATGCCTTCGGAAGAAACCGTCCTCTTGCCGCCGGTTTTTCGTAGCAAAACACGGTAAAAGAAGGTTAAAAGTCACGCCAGTAGTTGAATAATTAATTTTATTACTATTTACCGAGTGCGCGCGCGCGCCGTTGTGTGTTGCTTCGTGCCTTGCCGTGAAGTTAGATTGGATGCACGACTTTCAGTAGAGTCAGTGAAGGGCGATCGTAGACGGGGAAGAAAAAGACTTGCCGTCCATGTACTCCAGACGGATCGTTACCACTTACGACCTCTGACTCTTGACTTGGCAATTAATTAATCAGTGCACCTTCGGTTGCAAACTTTCCTCCCAGTGTTTCTTAAGCTCCATCCCAATTCTCTCTGTCGTTTCCCATGGAAAATACCTGCTGTTGCTTTTAAAAACCATTGACATTTTTAGAATACTTTTCTTGTTTTTGCTCAAATGTTTTAATGTAAATGTGTTCCAAAGGTTCAACTATAAATTCATAAAGAATATTATGAATGTTTACCCTCCGGCATCGATCGATAAAAGTGACGTCAATCACGACCGGCAAAGATCGTGCCTAGTTTTCACACGAAGTTCCTGCTGTGCATGCCACGAACCTCTGTGCAGCTGGTGTGTGTGTGTGCATAATTGCACAATTGTGGCTAGCTTCCGGAGCTGCTCCTTTAGCGGTATCCTGGCGCTGTCGTATTGGATTTTGCAAGAGAACCAACATTACCGATGGCATCATGTGCAGTCAGTGCACGGTGTTGCAACTGCAGTTCTCGCAACAAAAGCGCAATTGAAAGCAATCGAAGCTACGCCGAGCACCGCACCGATCGATTGTTGTGACTCATTAAATCTATGTTATTATTCACCTCGCTTCAGGTGTTTCCTTTGCACGGCGCCCGTAGGTTCGGTTCGTTCTGTGCCGACGGTGTGTCCGTGATGGTGTGAAATCACACCACCCCTACTCGACCCCCGGGCAGCAACACGTGGCTCGGAGAATGATACGTTTGCCACCACCTTTTTCGGGATGGGCGCTTGTTTGCTAGATGTGGGATTACGATGCCCTCCAGTCACCCGGCGAGGGAATACCGTTAGTGTTGTACTTTAGTGCGGCCGAAAACATATTATTAGACAACCGAGAGAATCGAATCCTCTTGGTGAGATCAGCGATAGAAGCAATGGAGGCGGGCCCCGGAGGCAAAGCCTCCTCGTCATCGTGTTAAGGTTGGGCATTTGTGTGCTCCATGGGACCTTTTTAAGAGAAAAAGGGGTTGTTTCGGGAGGTGTGACCTTACAATTGGCCTGGAGATGTTTTATTGGATTTTTCCCCCGAGTGCCTGGCGTTTCCCAGGTCAGTCAGTAGGGCAGCCTCTGTTGTGATTAGTGCCGAGTTCTCGGGGATATGTGATTTGTGAAAAACGTTCAACCGACAGTGTAAATTTGACCTAATTCGGGCGAGAAACGAAAAGCACAAAAATACATATAACATGAAAAGGTTCGAATGGTGGTTTGTACGAGCTTCAAACCAGTATTTTATGCAGTTTACATTACGTTGGATATAATTTTAAGCGTTTGTTGATCACGTCATTCGTCAATCAATCGCTCCTGAAAGGCACCCGTTGTTGGGATTGAGTGTGACACGGTATTTCCCGAAGAGAAAATCACCTGACGATGAAGGAAAGATCTATTTAGCATAAACACATCTGCCTTCGTCTGACTTTCGGTGGCGGATTTCCATAATTTTCCATATCTCTACACAATCAAAAATGGCGCCCAAGCAAGCACAAGCTCTCTTGTCAACCACGTATGCTAATGTTTGGCGCAACTCTGCCGTATGCATTTTCCGATCGCCGTAGACCCTCGAACCATGTGCTAAAGGTTCAACCGGCTGGTCCGTTATGGAAATTTTTCAATTATTGATTTAATGCTTGTCGGCCGCAAAAGCCGCTTAGAGCCGCGAAGCGGCGTACTGGCGCCGGAAAGGCAAAATCCAATTACGCTGAACTTGTCTGTCGTCGCAAGGTGGTTTCAGTTTCCCTTTTTACAGTGAAATTTCCCGGCGATTGGGCGGTCGCCATTGTGGATGTGGAGGGAAATTTGTTTTCCTTTCTTCCGAGTGTGGATTTCACTTCGCTCAACTATCCCCGTGGTATTCCCGCTTGGGAATGCTGGCTGGGCGATTTGATTCGCAAATGCAAAATCCTACAATCATCTCCACCACAACCACCTCTTGCCCGTTTTTCACTCACTCTCTCCCTCTCGATGGTAACGATTGAAAGTAAAGTTTGTTTTGGATTTGACCAATCAAAAACACGGCTCGCGAAAACGAATCAATTGGAGGCGCGAGGCTTGAAAGACCCCGTTTTCGAGTGTCGACTCCTCGAGCCACGAAGCTCACGAGCGCGGAAGTGATCAAGTGATCCTTTTGAGGCGCGAAGAATATCTGTCCGGGCGTAAATGATGCTGCTGATCTTTCTCGTGCGATTCGCGATGTTTCAGTTTGTTATTCGGTTCGGTTTTCTATTGACGCTTTTGGGTTGGCATTTTCCCTCGAGTTGAATCTTGATTGAAATGTATTGTGTTTGTTGAAAGTAAGTTTGATTCCATTGACAAAATCATAACAGTGAGTGAGTGATGTTAGTGTGTTTCGTTTTCGAATGTTGTCGAGAGAAGTAAATAGTGTTATGTAGTTTAACATAGGCTCCTCGCCCAACATCGAGTTTCAAGAGTCCTAACCCAGTTTTCTTTCTTCAAAGATACAACTTATCTACGTTCAGTTCAAGTAGGAAGTCATGCCCACCTCTCCTGTTTGGCTTTTCCCGCCCGTCAAAAAGCAATGTTTCGTAAATTTACACCTCCAGCAGATAACACCGCTGTTTCACATGTCGGTTCCATCCGCTACATGTGCGATCGATTTGCGATAATAGAAAACCGATGCGGTAGCGACTTGAGGCAAGCACGAGTCGAACGCAGAAGCTCTGTTTACTGCATGTGTACCATCGCTAGCGCATTTTCCAGCGCTACTGGGTGAAAATAGATGCGAAAACCCCGTGGGATGATGATCGCACAATTTGATCGCGCACGCCTTGTAGTCGAGGGACTACGTTACGTATTCTTGGTGCTTTGCAGTAGTGTTCCTTTTCCTACTTTTTTGTTCATAATTTTCTTCGCAACAAGTCAAGAGCACGATCCTTCCGACCGCCGATGATGGCCAGCATCCCCCCCCAAAGGCAACCCGAGATCGGTGTCGAGATCGATGAACAACGATGAATGGTCGGTCTTGGAGGAGCGCAAAATATGTTATGGTTTTTCGCACGTCGTTCATCACACGCCGGCCTGACTTCCGGTTTGCCTCCGGCCTTCTGGCGGGTGCCGTGTGGTGTTGTTTTATTTCTTCCTACCTACCCCGGACTAGCGCGTCCGCCGATGGAAGATTTCATTAGAGTGCCGTTAGAGAGAGCACTTGGTGAAAAGCGATAGTTCAACCCGTTGCCCGTGAGTTCGTTGAAGATTTGGCGTTCGATTCATTTTTCGTTCACCAACCTAAGGAGAGGAGGATGAGAAATGTTCGAAAGGAAGTGGAGGCGAATTGATCGATGAGTTATACGTTCGTTAAACCTATCCCATATGTTCGACCTGAGCAATGTTTTCTTTCGGCGAGCCGTGGCTAATGCATACTTTTTTCTCTCTTTCTTTCAGGTAAGACCTTGCACGTTGGATCAATTAATTGGGCCCGAGGATACCCGATTCATCCATTACTCGTCACTTGATAGTTGCGCCTGCATAATACCGTGAAAAGAGGGTTTGCAAAATCAAAATATAAGCTACCGATTATCCATATTTTATGCTGCATTAAAAGGCTAAATTTAAACCTCTACACCCAAAGGAAAAATCATCATTTTCCACCGGGAAAAACTGCCGATGATGCAACGCTGGGGGTGAAATGTCGATAAATGTTTTTTTGATTTTATTTTCACCTCATCATTACCATAATCGTCGTCCGGTCGGTTCGATCTGTTTTGGTGGTGTTCGTGGGTGCGCTCTTCCCAAAAAGTTGCGCATAAAATATCGATAATTGAAATTTAGAAAAAAAAGAGCATAACGCGCACCAATTTTCGGACTGAAATTGTGCAAAATCTCTCTGATGCAACGGTTGCTCGCTGGGTGAGTTTCCGGCCCGCGCCGTGAAAACGGCTTCCGTTAAGCGCAGATGATGGTCTTTTGGTGTATTAGGCGATAATTGTAACTTGGGGTTGTTTCCAATAATTTGCCGCACCGATGAGCACACCACAAACGTTGTTTTTGGCGTCTGTATTTTTAGCGAGTTGTCTCGAGCTTTTGGCCATCGCCACCAGCATCGTCGCGCGACATAGACGCCATCGGTGGATCCATTGCGCAACGTAATGATGATTGCGGGGCCGCAAAAAAAAAAAAAACTGGAGAAAAATAAACACGCGGGTCGCTTCTCCCCCAGGTGCGGGTGGATTCCCATCGAAATCGATAATCGAATTCACGAACTTTCCATTTGGAGAGGTGGGCCTTTTTTTTTTCTTTTTCTAATTTTCTATCGACGAGAGGACGTCGCGCGTTCATTTAATTAAATGTTATGGCCGTTGACGTAATGTTGGGATAACTTTTTTTTAACGCTCGGTTTTGGGTTTGTTGCCTTTCTCGTCCATGTTCTGGGAATATTTTTGGGCATGACTTGGCAAATAGAGGGGATGGGACAGTTTAGTAGTTTTTAGACTGGGTAATAGAGTTTATAGTTATAAAACGACACAAAGAAAAGTTTAACTACGTTGATTTAAATTAATAATAAATTAATGAAACGCTCGGATATGGAAAGATACATATCAGTTGAATTAATTCAGGCTAGCTTATCATATTCTGACAGCCACACATCTGAAAAAGAGTTTGATGTAGAAATCCTCCTCACCACGATCGCTTCAAAATGCGGTGAAAAGATAATGTCTTACATAGTGGAAGGTCAGCCTCGCGTCTGTATGCTCGTGTGTGCCCACTGTTTATCTTAATTAAGGCACGAATAAGTAGGTTTTCACACGCAAGCCGAAGAGGCCGCGTGTGGGCTTCTCGCACCAATCTGCCGGCGGAAGATAATTGTACGCGGCTTGCTTGCGTAAAGCGCAAGACAACGCAGCAAGGAGAAAGCGCAATGTTTATGCTCAAACAGTCGCCCATCCTCTCGGGCCCTTTAGCAGCTTAGTAAAAGGAGAAGGGAAATGGGAAATGGGTACGGCAAAGGCCTAGGGGCGGTTCCGTTTTAAGGGTCTCCTCACCTTTGGGGCGTTTGTGTCTTGCTTGGGGAAGCTGTGGCACGATGCAAACGTGCGTTGTTTTGTTTTGTTTTGTTTTTTCGGTTCGTGTGTACAATTTGTGCCTGCATGTACGACAACCGAAAACTTCCTGTAATCAGTGAACATTTTCACCACTTATCCCATATTCAACAATGTGTGCTCGCTCTGGAACGACGGCGATGTTCGTCTTTTGCCTACCGACTCTCATTTGGTTACGGTTTGGTGCAATCCCGAGCCGTAACCCTTCTCGCTTTTCGTAACAGCTTCTGTTTATTGCCTCCCGTGTTGTTTGCCCTTTCGGGTGGCTTTAATTTGGAAGGCTCCTAGGGCTCGAAGGGAAAAGAAAAACACGCTAGAAACCCGGTAACTCCGTTCGAGGTTGGTTTGACCTCCACCAAAGGGCTAGGACGGAAAGCTTTTGGTGACTTGGTCGTTTATGTCAAGTCGAATAAACTTTCGGGAAATGAGAGTGTTTTGTATGTTTTTACGAATTTCCTTCAGCTCCCCACTGCTGCTTGCTCGCGTCCTATTCACCCAATCGATGACGTTTATGAAGGGAGACGTTTAGCGTTAACCTGACGATTATGTACGCGCGTGATGCGCGTGGAAATTATCGATTATTATCCACGGTGGTACGTAACGGCTCGGTCGTCGTCCGAAGTTGCAACAGAGCCCTTGCCGAAGGGAAGAAAGCTTCCTTCGTTGGAAGGAAATCGATCGGCGATCGGATGCTGTCGATGATCGGTCGATCAGCTTTGAAGCCCTCAATGTTATGTAAATTTTTCGGTGAAGAAGTAGGACGAGGAATTGTAATAATTTACACGTTTGTTGGAACACTACACGTTTAGTCGCGTTGATTGACCGACAGTGGGTTTCGACGGAACAAAAGAAAAACGTCCGTTTGGTTGTTAGACTCGAACACTTTCGTTGCGCAACGGTGTAATTTTCTCCCTGCATGAGATCTTCTAGGGCTCGACATTTTCAACTATGCCGTTGATGTTCTGTTGGAATACAAGCCTCGACGAACGACGGCTCACATAATGTTCGGCCGTCCCTCGCCGGGCAGACAGCTGGACAGAACGGCCGAGGCTGAACGTGACATATGGCTTCCTTGTTGTTGACTTCCTTCGGGACTTACAAACAAACAACGCATCCAACATGGCGTATGCGCGCGCGATCATCTGATTGTGTCACGTTGCATAACGGGTCAGATGCAGCCAAACTGCAGCGATGCAAATGCCAGCCTCATAAACGAAGCACTTCTTGGTGGGAAGCATGTAGGTGAACGGAACTGCCAAGCGGAAGGTGCGGTGGGAAAACGTGATTAATGCAAGCCACAAACCGACGGGGATGTATTTTTTATTGAGGAAAAGAAAAGCAAATCGAATTCACTCGAAATGCAGTTGTGTTTTCCACCGGGGCGTACGGTTCAAACATAACGCAATTGCAACGAATACATCACGCTTTGACGAATTGGGCACAGTTTTACTTGACATTCGTATTTTTAGATCGAGTCACGTCGGTCGTTTACGGGGGAAACAAATTCCAACAGTTATAATAACATTTGACACAATCACTTTTTGAGAATTTATTGCAATCCGAACGATTGTGGACGTGCCAGTAACTGTCAATGTTTTCGGTGTTGTTCTATTCATCTCTTTGCGATCGGATCCAAAATAAATAAGTTGATTTTTACTACAATCTTCTACACGTCCTTTAAACCACTTTATTCAATCAATTAACAACTCCATGACTATAAAAGCTATTATGTTTCTCTGGAACCCTTTTTGCCCTCCGCCCGAAGGTCTACAATGTATATATCCTGGGCCGAGTGTTCACATGCTGTTGGAAATGTATGCGAGTTGGCAAACTTTGCTTGTTTTTATCGCCGATCAGTGTGTTTTGCATCCAATCGTTGATCGTTGAAAGCCGAATAACATAAGATATTGCAATTAAGGGGGCAAAATCAAAACTCCATGCTTGCGAAACGGTGCTCGGTGTCGGTTCCCTTCCTTCGGTCAGAAAAACACGTGTGTGAGTTGCGGTAATTTCTAGTTCGATGGTTATCCGCCTGAAGCTGGAAGGCGGAAAACTCCAACTGTTTACAATAAATGCTCCAATTGTAAACATAAGCGATTTACAAATTTACATCGACCTGAAACAATCTTATGCAGTCTCCCCTCTTTCTCCTTCTCCTCGCCTTGAGTATGGTGGCCTTTACTGGATCGGTTTTCCGAGCTTCAGGTCCAACCAGCATACGGCCATTTCTTGTGTGTGCTTGGTTCAGTATCGAGTGTTCAGTTACGCGCGGCGAGATTTGAAATGGGGTTGTGTATATGCGCCTGCTGGTGTTTGACCGTGTGTTTCATCTGACAGACGTTATGTTTACCCGCCCCACATATGCTCGACCGCTCCGCTGGCCCATTCTAAATGCGTCCACCTCGGCCAAAAGCAGTAATGTTCCAGTGCAGTTCGTACAGCAAAGGGTGTTTCTTGTCGGAAATGGATATTAGGGCCTGGTTGGCAATGTGTCCCGCAGGCAACCAGCGGCCTGGTGAGACACAGAAAAGACATTAAAAATTGCCCTATAGACCGGAGGGGGGGACCCTAGGCTGGCCAGGGGAGTTTTCGTGTTTGTTTGATTTGTTTGGAGGAGTTTTAAGGCTGTGCTATAAAAAAACCCCATGCGATTGGGAACACGAAAGCTTTGCAGGAGGTCGGACCGTGTGTGTAATCAAGAAACTCGGCTTACAGCTCCACCAGTTGTCCACCGCCCAAATCCAACGTTCTCCCCATCATTCAGTTTTGGGAAACAACTTTCTCTTCCATCTGACTTCCATGACGAAAAAAAAATTATCTAAACTCGCGAGAGATTCTTTAAAATGGTCCATTTTGGCTCCTTCTTTCCGTCTTCCTTTGGACAAATAAATTCCATCATCGCAAATATATCCGTCGGTCGTTCCTTTTGAAAGCTTAGATTATTCAGTTTAATTTGCTCTAAAAACGGCCGGCGGTAGCACGACTACACGACAACAAACATTGTATAATCTTTACGATCACAGGCGATTATAACCTTCGCCTTCGGTGTCGTGTGTCGTCTTCCATTCTTTCCGCGAGGTCCCACCACGGACGGTGGGTAGTGTCTCGTATGGCGTGTCGGCTAATGGTTGGTGGATAACCAACCAACAGCCCTGTGATTATTGTTTTCTAATGCACTCTTTAATGAGCACCCTTTCCAGTAGCAGCCACCCTTAGTGGAAGACGGAGTCCAAGTCCCTTCGAGATTGATTGTATCTGGCCCTGCGAAAGTGGAAACAACCGACCAAACGCCTGGGAATTGTCACCTACATTTGTTCGCGCAGTCAAACTTCCCCCCGAAGGGCGTTGAGTGTTCCCAACAGTTTGGGTTCGGGCAAGTTGTGCACCCTTGTACCCGTTTTGTAGCCGGTTTAGTTTTATTCCCGGGGACTTGTGTGTTCCCTTCCATTTGGGAGGCGATTTTATTATTCTTCACTATCGATAGTGATGGTGATTCCCTTGTGAAAAAGGTCTCGTGAAAATCGTGCCACCGATTCGTTTTATGATCGAACGTGGAATCGGCCTTGGAATTCGGGCATTCCTACGATCTATTTTGGTAACGAAGCAAATTAGAAGATGACTAGAAGTACTTCTTTGGGTTAGAAGTTTTATTACTTGGTCGAGACGAAACCGAATCATAAAAAGTAGCAAAAGAAAACCTCTTAAAGGACCGATCTCCGTCCCGCCACAAACCCTCCTCTTGCGAACAAAATCGTTGCCCCATGGAGCGAGGTCTTAAGTACCTTGTTAGCTGTCTACTAACTGTCGCGGCTACTGACACCTCGGTCTTCACCAGAAAAGCCTTCCCTCACTGGCCGAAAGAAGTCAACAATCGTCGGTTTCACGCTGCGAGGGTTCCGTTGTTTAAAGAGTATTTTTCGTTGCTTTCCGTATTTATTTTTGCTTCCATACACCCACTTCTACGACTGGCCATGAGCTGCTGGGTGCTGGGAACAGACAGCGGGATGTGAATGATTCAATTGGGCGCAGACACCTTTCCTCCGTTCGGGAGGGAAATTATCTGGAACACAAGACAGTTGCACGCGCATCGGAAAATCTCGGTCATCGCTGCGAGGGCGATCGGTTCCGGCGTCCGTTGCATCGTAGTAGTTAACATAATAATCTTGCCAACAACAGGCGAACGGGCAGAAGTCTCACAGAAGATGTGGGATTGGGTTTTAGTGCACCGATTTTTCGGGGGGATAAAATATGGTGAGCTTTTCAGTGAGCTCCCGCCCTGTGACAGGGAGTTAATCGGATAAGCTCAAACCGAGCGGCGTATTTTAATAGGGTTACTTTCCCCTTTTCCCTGTTAAAACTGTTTACGATACTCTTGCTACAGTTTCGGTAGTGAAGGAAGTTCGGTTTCGGTGGAAATATGCTTTCACCAACGCACCAACGTGTACCTTACGCGCCCCCTTACGGAGAGTTTCCTCTCTGGCCCTGTAGCGTGGGAAAACCAGGCAACACGGCTATGTTTGATGTTTATTTCCCTCCAAATTTATCCGACGACAGTTCGTGTGACTCACCTGGCTTACGCTTGTGCAAAAGGATTGTTGCCGAAGCTTAAAGCCCACATTTAGCTGGATTCAAACGACTTCGACCGAAGGAAAAGATACAACACACAAGCCGCTGTAATGCACACCCTCCGCCATGTCGTTACTTCACCGGCAATTACGTCACAAAACATCGGCCCAAATCGGGAATCGCGAACGTAAACAAAGAGGTTACCCGTTTGTGGAAGAATGGCTTGGGATCTTAAACGGTTGCGAATATTTCATTCCATCCTTAAAGTGTTTTGTGAACAGTTATTTTCTTCCACTTCACGACAGTTTGGGTCCGATCTCCGGATCGTACCTCATAAATCGTGTGCTCCTATGGTGGCCAATAAAAGGGTGGAAAGAAGTTTGATTGGCTTTTAAAATGCGCATGCTGCTACCGAACATCAAACCTTTAGCTTCCGGGTTAGCAGCTCTTTGATGGATAAGCATCTCAGTGGAAGATGGAACGAGGCACACAATCGACTATTTCCAACGCAGATTAATGGCACAAACAGAGAGGGTGGTGCTTCTGCTTCGTCTGCATTCGGGTGCTGCACCCTGTTTGTGGTGCACTGCGGAGGCCGGGTCTGCATCTCCACCTCGTCGAAAGCAACAGCAGCATCTATTTTGGTTTCGATGAACATGTATACAAGATGCGTTGGAGAGAACCCCGGTTGGTTGTAGTTTTTATTGTGTACAATTTCCCGGCGGAAACTGCATGCCCTGAAGGGGGGAACTTTACCATATTTTATTACACACCTTGCAGAAATGTCTTCGAAAAGATTAATCGCTCCGAAGATCTATGGAGCTTCCCTCGGATTCGAACGCTTCTTTTGCATCAGGACTTTAACACTTTAACACGCTTCGTAGGGTGAACCTGGGAGTGTATCTTCTTCTGCATAGCTGTTGTGGAGGATGAAAAGGAGAAATAAAAGAATAAGGCTCATCAAACCACCCTTAGGAGGAAGTTTCATGTAAACGAATGTTGTCGCTGGCGGCTACACCTTTCTATTTCTCACTGAAGATGCCGCCAACGGCCCGCGAGCATGGTGACGACGGTTTATTCCCCCCCCGCTCGCGTAATCGCACTCCAGGTGGGACGATCGATAAGCTATCAGATTCTCCATTTCTTCCGTGCCGAACACAGGGGGTTTTTTTTCAGCGTTCCGTCTCCTCTAACACGATCCGGTGCGCGATTGACCTCCCGTTGATATTTCCGAACACAATGGTTCACAATTAATTGAATAGTAACAATAAACACGGCCTATCTGATCCATTCTCTTTTTACGATGGTTGGGAAGGGGAGTCGGGAAAAAAACACTGGGATAAGAATCGTCAAATCATCTCCAATCGCTTGTGAGGTAAAGTACCGCTTCTGGTGCAGGACGGTACATAGGGTGGGAAGTGCATTTTCCTCCATCTATTCCACCCAACTTTGTTGCACCGTTTTGCTGAAGGCGAGTGAACTTTTCTAGCGATAGATCTTCGGAGGATCCTGCCCTGCCTCTCTCTTTCGACCGGCGTGTTTGCGCAACGTTTTTGCTGCACCAGATGTGTTCAGCGCCTCGGAGCAGTAACTCAAATTAACTAATCACGAACAAATGCCGTAATGAAATGTTGGTCAAACTCTGGCAGCGTCCGTGAGTGACGGGCCTGGTGATGGTGAAAATCGGAAGAAAAATGTCGAAAGGGAAGGAGAAATAAATTACACCTGGCAGGAAAATTCGTTCACCCTTTACCGTGACGAGAGGATTTCAGAATGAATGACTTCTGGAACGATGCACGTGCCTTCGGTGGAACTTTCCAACAGATCCTGTATGAAACGACAGGGAGTGAGTTTGCGAATTTCATTTTACTCAGAATATTATCATGTTTTATCGTTAGCTGATGTTGCATTTCGAACGGTCAAAGACCTTTTGAAAGGTTCCTCCACACGGTAGCCGAAACAATTGCAGTTAGAATGCAACAGACCTACGGTACAAACAGGGGAGAATGCAACCCTTTGTGAGGATGCATTTCTTCGCTGAAACGAGCGAAAGAATGGTCGTCGATCTGTAATGATGCTGTCGGTTTGCCTACACGCTTTAAGCATCAACATTGATTGCTCCGAGAACACGACTTCCGTCCCGTAGGCTCGTGCTACAGAAGATTCGTGAGCATTGTACGAAACCGAGTGAAAGTGACATTTTATGAACGCCCAACCGGTTCGCTTCTAAGCTCGATTACACTGCAGTAACGATCTACAAACGTGACTGAACTGTTTGCAGTCGTTAACCGTTACCGGCACAAACGGAAGGAAACATTGCTTGATGTCCCTTGGAAGTATCTTTAACTGCAATCGACCATGGTCCTACGATTGGCAATCATTACTTTTCACACCGCTGGAAAAAAGGGTCTTGCAACTGCTACTGCTTTCAGCGCAAATATTAGTCAAACTAAGCTGGACTTATTACCTGGACCATTAAAATGCATACTGTCGAAACAAACGACCGCAAGCAGCAGAACAAAGTACGTGCAAATGGCCTACAGTAGCTCTTTGGCAACCTTCAAACAACCCACGACTCTTTCAGTTCAGACCGGCGAGACCGCAGTAGAAGTGGCTTTGTTTCCATCTGGCATCTAGGCCGTGCGATACTCGATATGGCGGAGATATTAGAAATCGATCGCAGATAGATCACCTACAAGAATAACTTCTCGATCGGGGCCACCGTCTTAATGTTGATGTTGCAAATGGCAAATGCTGTGGAGTAAAGGTTAACGCGAATAATTCTTTCTCGATACCGTCTCAATTCAAGAACTCGACACAACAAGCAGCAAGCTTGGATGAAGTCGATGAATGGGGAAGGGATTTTAAGACAAAGAGCTAAACTCCGCTGCCAAAGGTAGAACACGACAAATTGCAACAAAATGGGGTCTGTGTGCCGCCAAGGGTGACGCTTATGAACCGTTCGTGTCCGCAGAGATCTTTGGTTCGAAGATTAGGGACGATCGTTGCAAATGCCACAATAATTAGCCCGAGGAGTGTTTCGATGTCGCAAGATTTCATCTGTATCGAAATATTTGTTCGATCAACCTCAGGGAAGAGAATGAAAAACGAGTCAACCGTCATCACTACCAAGACATAAATGAAGGCCATGAGAAAAAAAACGAACAAGCAAGGTTCAACCAGGGGCTGCATTCGTCAAGCGGCGAAGACATCGGTTGGTGAATCATTTCCGCAGCAGTTTTGCTGTCAAAATCAACATTCACTTCATTACGGGATGTTCATTCATTTATTTGCTTCATTTCGAAAAGTCATGTGCTCTTATAAATGTTGAAATGCAATCACATCATAAATCACTCCCATGCGCCATAATTTACTGCATCGTTGCTGATCTGTGTGTTTCCCGTACACTGTTCACGTTGGTAGTTTAATTTTTGTTCAAGAGCCTTCCAAAGCAATCGTAAATAAATCATGTCACCAAAGGATGTGGAGCTTAAATGGAATGGATGTACTCGAACGGAGATGATCTTGCGCCCCACGAGAAGCTCCTATCGAAGACGGTAAACTGTGTTTGGGTTGAAGCTGATGACACACCTTCTACACACCCGGGGCATCCATATGACGCCTGGAAAAACGCCAATCGCTCGCGGCAAGTCCACTTTCGGAGATGGATACTAAATCTATTTACCGTCCGTTTTGTCCCTTAAGAAACGTGAGGGAGTGTGCCTGGGTGGTGAAGCCAAATGTCTCCTTTTACCACCTCTTCCGCCTAACACAGGAAAGCGTGTGCTGGTGGAATGTTCGAGGAGAGGGTAGATTAATGTTCGATGACACTCAATTACGCGGAAAGCATATGCACGCTCCGAAGCGTCGTTCGGAAAAATGACCCATCGTTACAGGGCGCGCGCAGGAGGATGCAACCGAGCGTCAGTTCGGCCTACGCTATGAAGATGTCTCTCCTCGAGATGTCTCCCCCCCAACCACCGGGAAAGGTGTTAATGGTACTTTCGAACGTTTGTCAATGCATTTTCGTTGCAAATGGGGCCGCATTTGTGGTGTCGTGTGGAACGTGCCGAGGTGGAGAAATGATTGAAAGCCATTTAAAAGGGTTCAATCGTTACCGGTTCGACCTAATCCTTTCTCTCGGAGCTCGTTGATAGGAGGATGGGAGTGCTGAAAATAAACGCCCTTCTCATGCACAAGAGTAGATCATGTTGTGGGTCTTTGTGGTGATCCATTCATCATGTTTCTAAGCCGCTTGTTTGGGCTCGTGGTTCGTACGTCATCGCGTGAATACCACCGCGAGTCGGTTGGAATTAGGTTAACAAATTGGTGTTTTGTCGACAACTTTGTGCTGGTTATTTGAAGAGGAGATCTCTCTTCTTTGCTTGTGAGTTGATCTACACTCATTTGACCTATCTTATTTGGCACAGGAATGTTGTTAAAAATGTATCGTATGGCTGACACCCCAAGTGCACTATTGCACATGCACTGTATCGTTTCCCATCATAAAAATAGATGATTCACACCCGAGATACAATCTCCCGCACCGTGATTCGGTTCGAACATGCATGCCTTTGGCAAGGGTAGAAGGTGCAGAAATTCTTCGCCATCGTCACAAGTTTATGAGCTGACCTGAACCTCGACGAAAGGAGGATAGAAATGGTCCAATCCCGCACCCTAGAACCTGTCAGCGGGAGGAGCGAAAGGTGAAGCGTACTTGCCAGCGGTGTCGTGGGTTTGATTTTTGAAGAGTTTTGTGTCCGAGCCAACGTACCCAACCCAGCCAACCACTTTAGTGTACCCTTTTTCATCGCCTTGAGATAGGGGTAGGCGTCTCTTACCGCATGAATCATTGAGCAGCGCCACTCGAAGAAGAGAGAGTTGGCGGTTCGGGGATGGATAAGCACGGGTAGATAAAGAAACCGATAGGCCCTTGGGCAAAAATTAGAGACCCCGACCCCCGGCCAATTATGCAAATGGTTTTCTTAAGATAAGATAAACAAAAAACCGCTCTCGGCGGGTAAGAGATCCTCATGACGTCTGGTGAAATTGGGTGTCGTCGAGTATCCCTGTTCTTTCCATCCATTCGTTCAGTTTCGTTTCCAAAGTATTGTTTTGGTTTTTGGCAAGTTTTTGAGCACGACGTCTCGACGTTTGGTGCGTGTGCGCGCGGGGTTTGTTACGTGGATGCGCCAGTAAGCGACGCGCATCGCCTCTGTTCAGTTCAGTTCAGTTCAGTGTGAGAGACCTTCAAAAATCACACACTTCTCATTGGATGATTGGATGAGGAAATCTGTTCGTTGCTTGTGAAGGCGGAAGCGATCGCGGTCCGAAAATGTTGTCCGTGAAAATCCAAAAATAAATCCGTAAAACGTTCACGTCGGAGTGGTTCTCCGTCGGTCCGTGTATCGTCTATTCCATTTTTTATGGATGGAGGGCAGTTTGCAAGGGTGCTTAACGGTTCCAATTTTTCGTTCTCAACGAGCCGCCGCAGAGATGGACGAGGAGTGGGAGGAGGTCAGTGAATTTTCCATCTTCCTCCCCTCTCCACTGCCTGACAGCGAAGAAACGCGTTCAGATTCCGCCTGACGGAAGTGTGGAATGCATATTACTCTGAAATTTCCCGATTGCGCCAGCTTCCCACCCGAAGAGCTGTTGGGATGTTAAGTCGGTAGTGCTAATTTATGGGCTGTTTATGTTGCGTGTGGTTCGTGTTTGTATGTGTGTGGCTGCCATGCGGGAGGCAACATGGACATGGGCCCCAGCCCAGCAGCATCGTGTGATTTAGTGGCGGAGATATTTTGCGATCGTCACTTTACCGTTCTCGGTTCGAAGGGGAAAGTGTAATGTTTTAGCGGTGAACATATACCGTTCGACACGGATAGCCTTCAGAGGCAAGGAGTTTTCTTACGGCTTTTCGCAATCACCGCACACACTAATCATGTTGCCTTGCGCGCAAGAAGGCGCCAGCGTCCGACGACGAACGACAAACCCACCCCAGAACTGGCAACAGGAACTCTATGTAAGTTTGAGCGTATGTGTGTGTGTGAATGGGTGTTTATTTATCAACAATCTGGACTAGTTTTGGTCGTGGAAACTGATGTGCGTCGTGGTGGAACGTGGGTGTTTTTCTGATGAAGATTTTTCCCAACTGTTGTCCGTCTTTTCGTTCCGTTTCGGGCGCCAAGATGCTTCCTCCCAAGATGACGAAGACAAACAGCGTTTTGAGAAAAATGTTTTGATATGGCAGATGAAGAGATATCTCAAACTCCCCCGTGGGATTAAATGTCGGCACAAAGATCGGTCGTTAAATTTCTCGCCCTTTGTGCATTCCGACCGCGTTGTCTTTTATTTCGTCATTGAAAACATTTCGTGGCCATCCGCCCGATCACTGTTTAGAGTTTGATGAAAACAGTTATTTGGGCGTCGTTACGTGTGGGGTTATTTTCTTAGCAAGTTTTTCACATGCCCCGAACGAGGTCGGAAAATATTTGTTTATAGAAAAAAAAAAGAACTAGCTTACCTCAATCGTGTATCAGAGAGCAGCTGTTGAAAATCAAACGGATCATCCAATTGCTTTTGATTGTCTCGAATGAGCGCTCTCTCAAACAAGTGTTTGTTTTTTTTTGTATCCGTCAGCGTTGAGTAATCGATCCCGTGTGAAGGGGCGGGAAAAAAGGAGTTGAAAGCATTTGACCGGGGACCTATGGTTTTTCCGCGCGTTTGATATCAAACGAAATTGAAACGGGCCCCCGTAAGAGGCGGAAAGAAATAAATCACACCTGTCACAAACAAAAAAAAAAAGCAGTACCCGACTCCAAAAAACCTTGCTTTTTTGTGTCTCCAGTTTTCTTACGTCGGCAGTTCGTTAGCACTGAAGTGTAGTGTGTCTTTGATCATGATCCTCATCGTCACTGCGGCCCGGTTTCGTAAGAGGAAAATTACATCTTTCTTGTGCCTTGCGCCACCAAAACTCGCGCTGTGCGTAAGCTCGGTGTGGATCAGTTACGGATGGAAATTCAATGGGAGTTTAAAAAAAAATGAACAACAAAAACACCAAAGCGGAACGGACGAGAATAATGGCTACGGACGACGACGACGACGGGACCGTCCCGAGGAAGCTCCAGTAAAACCTCATTAAATTTGCGAAATCATCCTGGAGCGCTGCCCAACTGGAAAGCTTTTAAGTCTGGACATGTCGACCTGGTTGAACAAGAAACAAACGCCGCATTGTGGATAGTGGGACCGCATACATGCGTGCGCTTTCCTCTTGAGGCCTATGTTTCACCGCTACGTTTTATCCAATGCTAATTTACGACCGTCGCAGGTCTAGCTCACACCTGCCACAGTTTCCACCCTGAGTCTGAGTTTCGGAATTGGGGCCGTTTTTGGGTGGTCCGCGTGATATAGCCGCAGGCCAATGCAAAACGACGCGCCGATTGCCCGGCTGCGCTTCACTGCCGGGGGGGAGTTTCGAGCAACGCGGCGAAAGAGTGGTCCAATTAGCCGGCGATTCGGTTCAGGTTCGGGGTGTGCAATTAGTGAATTTATTGATGGGAAATGAGTGAGTGATTGAGAGTCGAACAACGAGAGGCACACTTTCACTTTGGGAACACATCGAGGCCGGAAAAAGGATGGTTTATGGATGGGATTTGCCCGACCCTCCTGCTGCTGTCAAATCAAGGTCCTAATCACCATTAAACGAGACAGATGGCTATAAAATAAACCAACTTTGTCGGTGGCACACATACTGGCGTTGTTTAGAACAAATACTTCATACATGGTTGATGGTTTAAAAATGCCCTTAAAGACGAAACAATTGAAGGGATTTGAAGGTTACGTTCTAAATGTTTAGAGCCATAAACTGTCGGTTTCTAGACAGAACATCAACCACCTTCAAATCATTATGCCAATAACTAGATACCCAATCATAAATTGGTTGTACCATCTTCTTTTTTACGAGTACGCCCTATGTTCACTCCACCTAAGCACAGAGAGGTTCCCAGAGTCTCCGCAAAGAATGACAACAAAACCAACCGAAAATGATAGGCTTCGGGGCGATTGGTTCCCTCGTTTGAATGGCGTTTTTTGGCCGATTCGAACCGCGCCTATTATTTGACCATTTAAGGGGCACGAAAATAGTGTGTTTACATCGGTTCCATTTTTCACCCAAGGTTGTGAACATAACATTATAGTGAGGGACAACACACCCCGCCGCGGTCGGTGGTGGAGATGGTTCTCCACCGATTAAGGGGCTCGGGTGCGCCCCCTCGGTGGCAAACGGTACCTGATTTACATAATTTTTCAACCTACATGGGAAAATCGGTCGCGATCGCACGCTCTGTGGTTTGGGATTGGCTTCTTTGTGGTCGGGGTGGGCACTCTTTTGATTGAAGGTGGTAGATTCCATGTTCCGGGTTTGAAAGCATAGGGCTGTTTAGCGATAGCATTTAGGTGATGACAGGAAACGGCGCTTCCTTTCGACACCTCCTCGATGGTTACACTATGTTTGTGGGGGAAAATCGATACTTAATTTACGATATTACTCCTCCTCCCGTATCGAATAGCTCGTCCCAAACGATGCTGATAAGCCTAATGGGGGAAAAATCGCACACTCCGTTCGCCAACGGCAGTTGCTTGTGGTGTTAATGCGCAAGCGCCTAAAACTCGTATTGCCATACTGCAGAACTGATAGAACGTATCAATAATGGAAAAAGAGAGGAGGCGGGGGGGGGCAGTGCAGGTTGTGCGATAGCTTATCAGGTCGTCAAGTCGAGCCGGACTAAGCCTTCCTGCAGGCGTGCGCTAATCACATCAGTACAACACCAACACCAAAGAGACTGCCTACTAACCTGTGTGTACGCTTGTGTTTCTTTCTTCGTGCACAGGAAATTTATCGTGAAATCAAATCGAACTCCCGGGCAGTAGCAGCTTGCATTCGTAGCTTCGAACGTGACCGAAAGTCTGCCTCGACTGCATCCGGCAAGGGATCCCGCACACCGGAGGTCGAAGCATCGCTCGGAAGCAGCAACACAAACAGTGGCCATAGTAGCAGTACCGTAGGAGGATCAGCACCAGGAGCAGCTGGCGAGTGTAGTAAAGGCAAGGAGAACGGAGGTGGCGTGAAAGGCTTGGAACGGCGCTACCATCTGCTCTACTTGAAGGCGTTCGAGATACAGTGTCTGTTGGAAGGATTACTTGACAGTAAGACCTCGGTAAGTAGTCAATGAAGAAAGTCTGTTAGACTGGAGTGTAATTTGATTTCATAATAATATTATGGGCTTATCGATCGTCTATCCTCCTCAACAGAGCTCAGACAATAACGCCAGCTTGTCGGACACGGACGAGGAGCCCGCTAATAAACTAGCCCGTGTGAGCACCTCAAGCTTAAAATCGGAAGGTTCCATCCATAATGAAACATTGAGCAATGTAAGTACCTCTCAATCCCATCCGCCAATACGAAACAACACTAATGAATCATTATTCATTTCCCTCTACCTTGCAGGAAGAATGGGTTAAGGTAAAGAAACTCTCCAACGCTGGTTTCGATGCCGATTCTGAGGGCAGCGATAGTGAAATTGTGCCGAAAATTATTGCCTACAGTGGTACGGGCAACGCCTACAATAACAACAGCAATAACCAGCAGCAGCAGCAGCAGCAGGATAATCAGTTCATCTTCCCGGTTCCGGGCAGTAGTAATAGTAGCAGTGGTCTAGCAACAACAAAATTGTCGCCAAACTCGGGCAATTTTATGATGGAAGCAGACATCAACAATCTTTCGATAGGCACGATTATTTCCGATGACACGACGCTGACGACGACTTCCAGTAGCGTGAAACAGGCAGCGGCAGAGGAGGTTGCCGTCTTGCTGAAGGAGAACATTCTCAACAATAACAACAACGCTAGCATTGAGAGTGCCAAGTCGGCCGGGTTTGACATGGTTGACGGTACCGCCCTGCTCAGCAGCACCTTGGACACGGTGAACAACAACGGAAAGGTTGTAAATGGCGGCGTCGCAAAGGACCTCAGCACCGACGCCAACGGTGTTGCTTCACCGAGAGAGTTGGTTTCGCCGCAAAAGTTGAAGTCGAACTCGGCGAAAGGATTGCAGAAGGTAAAAGGATCCGCTGCGTCCCATAAACAGAAGCGCTCGAAAGTGAGCGATTCGTCCAAGTTTAACCGTTCGAATCGGAAATCGAAAAACTGTGCCACGTTCTACTTCAAGCATCTGGAAACTGACTCGGAGCTGAACAAGGACTCGAGCGAGCGCACCAAATCCGATGAATCATCCGCCGGCACATCCTCCGCCACGGCATCCTCTTCCGAAGGGGACGACGAGTGGGTCTACAACAATGGCTCGGCGGAGGAAGGTGATGAGGCGTCCTCCCGTCAGCGGGAGAAGAACGCTCTGAACAACAAGTCGGCCAACGTTGGCGATGGCGAAGAGGAAAAGGAAAACAAACCGGACACGATAGAGAACACCCTGAACAAGGAAGAGCTCGGAAACGGTGCCTTACCGTCCGGACAACCGAAGTCGAAAAAGTGCCTTGATTTTTCGCGCGAAGACGCGAAGCGAGGATCGACGGCGGCGGGAGGACGCAATGGTGGTGGTGGACGATCGCTGATGATGACGTCGATCGGAAGCTTTGGGAAGAGCACGGACACTAGTGCCAATGGTGGTGGAAACGGTGCAAAGGTAAGTCATAGCATGTGGGGCTTATTTAGATTTCTTCCAGTTGAGTTTTTGCCTGTTCAATGATATTCAAAGTTCCGCAGTCGCTGTTCATTGTGTTAGTTAAATTGTTTATGGGTTGTTACTTTAGCTTTTTTTTTAAAGTTAATCGTTATTGCTTTAACATTCATTTTCCATTATATTCTCTAACGTCGAAAACTTCTTTTCTATAAGTAAAATATTTGCGTGCAAAAAGAGTATCGATTTTTCACATTCTGTGCTACGTGCGGCTTGTCACAAACGGATCCCCACTCGCTCACCTTCGAACAGATGATGTCAAATAAACGACCGACGATGAATATCGGAGGATATTTCTGTGTATTCGTGCCCCCCACCATGCAAAAACGACCAAGTGCAATTTGTTTGCCATTTTTTCGTTTTTTCATCTCCGTCACAAACCGCTCCCTTCCCTTCCGACGGTGGCTTGTTGCCGTGGGTCTTTCGAAGTTCGCGGATGTTGGATCGAATTTAGGCTGTTGTTCTTCGCGGTCGCGGAGCGGTAATGTCTCGATAATCAACGTCATTAGCGTTGGCAAAATGTGAGTTAGCTCGCCGAAACACATACATGAACTAGCTGGAGTGCTACCCTGTTGTCCTCGCTTCTCGCTGCAGCCCTCAGTATGTATAGAGAACTGCTTATAGGTTGACGAGTCTGCAACTTGCAGCGGTAAAACCCCACAGTGCTACATTTGTGAGTGCGTCTGTTTCTCTTATTTGTTTCCCCTTTTCGTAGTCTGTTTGGGAAAAATTATCTTATCTTTTATTTGCGCCAAGTGCGCCCGCGAACTCCGCGCCGCTAGCGTCCCCGTCTCTTGGGGGTGTTTGCGAGAGTAAGGTACAACGGAGACAACGAAGGACAGTGTATTATTGAGTGTGAGTGCGCGGTCTTGTTTTCATCTTAACTCCTCTCCCCGGCTCATTCAAACCGTGTCTGTTTAGTAATCCACTCTGCAAAGATAGCTTTCTTCCTCGGTTTGATCTTCCCAACTAATTGGGAGCCGTTCAATCGACCAACTTCCAACATTCGTTTGTGAGCGATGGAACCGTAAGGCTAGGAAAAGTGTTGAATCGTCTTCCTGCGCGCCGGCATAAGATTATTAGGTTACACATTTTCACGTTTTCGGTTTGTGTTTTTCTGTTCGCGTGTCGCGGTCGTACGCTTTGCTTGCCGCGGACACGGGATTTCTTTTCCCCTCAGCAGCAGCAGCAACATCATCAACACCAGTACCAACAACAACATCTGAACCAGCAGCAGCAGCACCCACCGCAGTATGCAACCAGCTCGATCCAAAGGTTAGTGCTGCATGCCGAGACGCTAGTGCGTGACGAAATTTTGGCGAAAAACGCAGCCGCTGCAACCGCCGCCGCCGCCGCCGCCGCTGGAGGTGGCAGCACACCGAAAACGGTAGTGAAAAATCCCCACTATTATCACCATCATCATCATCACCACCATCACAACTATAGTAGCAGCAACAACAGTGGCAGCAGCCATCACCAGCAGCAGCAGCAACAACAGGCCTCGTCGTTACCATCGCTGTCGGGGGTCACCGCCGCCTTGGGCGTGATGGGACCGATCGCGCAACACGAACCACACTCGCGGCACGGAGCGAAGGCTCAGAGCCAACATCATCATCATCACCATCATCACGGTCACGGTCGAAAGGCGGAGAAAGCCATGAGCAATCTGAAGATGAATCTAATCGAGGTAAGTGTGTTGCGATGCGATGCATGCTGGCTTTCGCCTTCGTTGGGAGGGGGAAAAGTTTACACTGCTTCGGTTTCGGCATGATTAAAAAAGCATTGTTTCTTACGGTGCGCGCGCCCGTATATGGCCCGTGAAGGCATGCATGTGACGCTGGAACAGCTGATTAAATTGTAAACACTTGTTTTTATTAATGTGTATCACTTTCGTTTCTTTCGTTTCGCGCAGGAATGGCTCGAGAAGCAACCGCTCGATGCACCGGTGGCAGCACCGATCCTACCGGCGTCCGTCCCAACCACCGACTGTGAGGCCTCGGGAGAGTACACCGACTCGTCGGATTCGATCACGCGCGACACGGACAGCTCGGAAGGGCTAGCGAACTCCGTGGCCACCTGTCTGCAGGGCGAACAAACGCAGACGTCCCAGGAAGTGCTGAACGATGGGACCTCCTATCCGTCGGAAAACTCTAACGACGACGAGGGTGTGGCGACGGATTCGAAAGGCGGAAGCTCCACGGCGATGGCGACGGCTCTTTCGAGCCCTTCGCTACCGGCGACGGTGGCGGGCGGTGCGTCGACTGTGACGACGGTGGTGAAGCGTAGACCGCACCGTTCGGCCGCCGACCGACCGTGGTCGGTGTCGTGCATGTCGCAGCTCAATTCCTCCACAGTGGAAATCAATCAATACGGTGGTGGAAGTGGCGAACTGACTGAAGGTGCCACGGACGGTAACCACCATCCAGTTAACGGAGGAGGCGACAATAATGGTGGTGGTGGTGGTGCCGGTGGTAGCGCACAACCAGCAATGGCGTCGTCGTCGCCGTCCGGTGGCAACGGACGACCGCTAACGGATCATCGAAACTTTTCCATCAGCGAATCGGCACTGAACACGATGGCGGCCCGTGGCGCTGGCGGCATCGTCAGTGGTTCGTCGATGGTTGGCTCGCGTGGCAGCATGAAGCCCACGTCCAGTCAGCAAACCGTCGTCCGCAATTCCGAAAGCAAAGGCTCGCTCAAGAAGCGCAAGCTACGGCCGCGACGCAAGGTAAGTTTTTTTATTGCATTGGCACGCAACCCCAGCACGTGTGCATCGTTTGTATTGTGAGTGTTTTTTATGGCACGCGAAATTAAAGTTATTTGCAATTTTGGCAACCGTGCAGCAGCAGCAGTAGACCTTGTAAGACTTTAATTGACATATTTTGTGTCGGTACGTCCGTTTGTAAATGGTTGCCCAATCGTGCTTTGGTTTTGCGTGGAAGCGGCAGGAAAGGTGATTTTTATGGAAACAACCTTTGAAATGGTTCAACGATTGTCGATTGTAAATCCATCTTGATACGTTTAGTGTATCCTTAAATTTATGAGACTGTGCAGTGTGTGATCCGGTTGAAGTAATAATGAAATCATCATCTGTGATGTGCGCTTTACATCTTTACTTTTGCAAATGAACGGGCTTTAAGTGGACAAAAACACGTCTGTGTTTGTACCGTGCAGGAGATGAGATAAAAGTAAATATTGTTTTTACACCAATTCGTTTGTTCTGCAGTTCTTCTTGGTGGCGTTTTGTGCATCCACTTTTGTGCAGCTGATAACCGAGACGAGAACATTCCGTCTCCATTAACAACGAAACGCTAAACGAAGAAGCAGTTCTTCGTGGGTGTGATTTTTTCGTCTCGGCCACTCCGCGGCATACATTAGATAAGCGCAGTTGGGCTCGAGCCGCAGATAGGAAAGAGTCCAATATCGTTGGAAATTTTGCGCATTAAGAGTGCAGGTGAAGGATTACAGTGCAAGGCTTCGGTAGATAAAGTGAAAGAAAGACGTGAAAGGCATAGCTAACACCGTTCGTTTGTTTTGTTTTCATTTCCAGAATCGTATCGATGAGTCCGGGTCGGATGAGTCGCAACCACCGCACCACAGCTCGTCCACCTTGCATTTGCTTCAACTGCTGCAGTACAACGCGCTCACGGGCGCATCCGGGCATCCGCTGCGAGAGATCCAGCTTTCCGGCACGGGAGGAAGCAACAGCAGTGGGGGGGCCGGCGTAGCGGTAGGGTCGGCCAGCGGCAGCCGGCGGTTGCTAAAGTCGGAATCGTTCTCCGGCCGGTTGCGGTTGTCCGACGACTTGATCACGCTGTCATCGCTCTCCGGATCCTCCTCTCGAAAGTCGTCCTCCGTGCGGCCGACGACGACCAGATCGACGAAGAAATCGCAGGACAGCGAAGAGGAGTTCGGTGGCTGTACGATGGCGAAGCCCGAGTTCCGAATCGGTTCGCTCACGCGCACCCGCTGCGGCAGTCTGAATCTAGGATCATTAGCGGCACTCGCTAATTATAATCTAGATGGCGTGGAGAAGATCGAGGCCGATCTGAACGGCACCGGTACGGGCACGGAGGAGATGAGCAGCTTTTCCGAGCAGGCGTGGGACAACTACCAGGAGAAGTACATGTCGGAGCCGTATTCGGAGGATCGGGATACGGATGCTGCCCGACGGTTGCTCGACTTTGGGGACGACTACCGCAACTTTATCGACTCGCAGTCGGACTGTGCGTCGTCGTCATTGTCGGCAGCGAACATGGATTCAATGTCACCGCCACGCTTCCGTCACAAGTCGGAATCGGCGAACAAATCGGACGCCAATACAAACTCGTTTAATCGTCGCAAGCGCTTGGATGAGTACCGTATGGACGATCGATATGGTAATTAGAAAATGTTGTCTTATAAAGGGAAGCAACGAAAGACTAATTCGTTTTGTTCATCCCCACTCCGTAGGTAACAATATGAACTCGTGGTCAAGTAAATCTGGTAGCCCACCGCAGTCAACGACGAACGTTGGTGGACGGAAGCACGGGTCGCTCGCCTTCCTGGACGTTACTCCGCTTGCCCCGATGCCCGAATCGATCGCCGGCGGAAGCGCTAGCATCGGTGCCGTTGGCGGAGGAAATGGTAGCGGTGGCGGTGGCGGCGCTCGGCGTCGATCGCTGCGTTCGGTGGACAAGCACAATTCGGCCGCGTTCGTCCGTTCGGTATCGCACGAAACGAGCAGCAGCTCCAACAACGAGTTCGACGAGGACATGGAGGCTGGCGTGAAGAAGCTGCTGGTGCAGAACAAAATCCGCTTTGCCAACACCGAAGCACTGAAGGCCAAGTGCCACCTGTTGAAGCCGGACGACTACGTAAGAATGTTGCTTCTCTATTACTGTGATCTTTGCTTGCGTTATGCATGTGCCCATTGCTGCTGGCTCAGCACGATTTTGTTTATTCTAGTTTGTGTATATTTGGAGCTGTGTTATGGTAAAACTTGAGAGAGTATGGGGCGCTAAATAGTAGGTTCCACATTCCGTTGCCAAATGATGGGCAATGCCATGGCATGAAAAGGTAGAAACAGATTGGGGCAAATATTTGGGAACAAACACAACCACAGGGTAGGGCATTTTGTTGACTGATAGCAATATACTTACTACACACGGGAAAACCAACGGTGATCATTTACATTAAATACAAAAAGTTAACACAATTCATACTTCTGTGTGTGTGCGTGTGTGCATCTTCATAAATGTATAAGAAAAGTTGTGGTGTCCGAGGAGTTCCCCGAAACAGTTCATTGTTTTACACGAAAGATGTAGGTTGATAGTTCCCCTTTGTAGTAGTACTTCCTTCAATCCACTCTTGCAAAAGTGAGAGTTTAGGAAACCCTGGCCTGTACCCCGGGGGGTTATTTCCACCATTTTTCCTTTAGTGCGTTCGAGTGAGCAAATCTACCATAAAATTCAGTCCGCTGGCAACCTTCAATAGTAAGTTTTGTACATACATTTACCGTTTCTCCAGTTCACGCGTTCACATTACAAGGCTTTATTAAATTTGGAATGATCAGCTGAAGCTTCCGAAAGGCACCGCGTCCCATAATGCGCAGCACCACGCAGCTCCCGACTTAATACAATTAGCTCTCCTGGTGGGGAAAAGGAAATAATGTTCATGCGCTCATACTTCTCATGCGGTTGACATCATATAGGCTTATAGTTATTCTAAACAAGTTAAAATATTTCTTTCTCGTACATTGCAACGTAATGTAATGAGCATGCTAACAGAAAACTACTGGTCAAGAATCATACGTTTCACTCTCACAAATCTTACCATAACCATATTCCATTTGGATCCCTAATCTACCTTCATATCCTGTTGGTGACGTTTCATACAACTAATACTAATAACGCCTTTCACTATCTATTTTCTGCAGAGCGAAATCATCAGCACGTGCCGGGAGAATGTACGGTGCCTCGAGTCGGTGCTACGCTGCCAGCCGGGTACGGTGCTGACTGCTGCCAAGTGCCAAGATTTGCGAGGTAAGCGGAAGCATCGCACAGACGTTTGTAGACCTTCCAGCGGTAAAGAAGAAGAGGACGATGACGAAGACAATAGTGACATTAGCGACGCAAGTGACGGCGGTAGTACAGTTAGTTGTAGCGATAGAAGTAATGCCAGCACGATAGGCAAGGAATTTGAGGAATTAGCCGCTAGACAGCGACCATGGATCCGATGTGTCGGACAGCGTGGCAATGGTAGGATGAGAAGGCCATCAACAATCGCAACGGTTAGGGGCGAGATCAGGATCGATGACAATGGTTCGGACGGGCAGGATCGGTTCGGTCACGACGGGGGTGAAGCTAGTAAGGAACGGGAAGGAGAAGAGAACGAGTTGCAAACGGTGGCATCTTCCGGTGCGGCGGGACGACGGCAAGGAGGAGGAGGAGGGGTCGTTCGGTCGTCCCGCCGGCGGAAGAAGGTGATCGTGGTGCGTGATGAGTGTCGCTGTGCTCGAATTACACGTTTCATTGCCTGGCTGATCGATTTCCTGCTCGACATTGGCAACTTTATGCGCAACTTTACATTATATCGGTTTTTCATCGGCGTGCTGAATGGGTTCTATCGGTTGGTGGGCTTTTTCGGTCGGGATCGTCCGTCGGATGCAACCCCCTCGATCACCGCCACGGCCGCCAGCGTTGGCCTCAACAGTATTGCACACGTAATGGGGGGCTCTAAAACAACCGGCATTTCCACCACGAAGGCTTTGGCCCGTGGTGCTGATGATATTCTCAAGAGATTGACTATCGGCATCGTTTGAATGTCGGTATTTTCACACTCACAGGAAAGCAAGCTCTCTTAGTGCCACAGGAAACGTAAGTGTACTTGCGTTTGCTAGGCGCCATATTCTCTTCTCTTGTCCCTCTTACCCTTTCCTTTACTATCTCCCGACTGGCCGATGCTCGATTCATCCTGTCGACCATCAGGAGCAGTATACTTGACAAGTTTTTAGGGCAATTTCTAACTCTCTATCTCTCTCTAAGACGCTCTCAACTGTTTCTAGATTTAGCTATCATTGCTATGTTATGTTGTTATCGTATTCGTTACGGTTTTTGTCAAATCATCAAGACATGTTTTTAGCTGAAAACACAACCGAATAAACCACCAAGGCATCACACAACAAATGATGTCGTTTGCGTGCATCGCAAAAAACACAAAACGAGCGCATCTTTTGCACTGGATTTTCACTAGTTGGCTTCATTCTTTACGTATCACCTCGTTTATGTGCACCGTTCGTTCGTTTGCTCTCTTTCTCCACTTTCCCGTGCTCGTTCTCGTGCCTCGTTCGCCTGTCAGTATTGTCGCCGGTAGTTAGAAGGTACTAGGAACCAGGAACTGGTCATTAGGATCCGTAAGGTGTTAACTAACCTATCATATTTAAATGTTGCACGCTACCATAACGATGATACTATTAGTATTAATTTTTGGGTTAATGTTTGGTGATGGTAAAACGGTGAATGCTTCACATAAGCGCTTATCAGGAAATGTTAATTTATTTTACGATTACAGGTAAGTACGAACAGGGAGATCACTGCAAGAGGTATACGCTAATCGTTTTGACATAAACATGCTGACATCTTCGTAGACTGTTTGTATCAACCACGTGGCGCGTGTTACTCTCATCGCACCCTTTTCCAGCACGACACCTTATCAGCATCGGGTATTTCTCTCGCTCATGCAATTACACACTCTCCACCGGTTCGAGCTCGGTTTCCTTGAACTTCTCCACAACGTCCTTGGACGTCAAGGTTGTATCCTTGGGTAGCATCCTTGACCGTGGCGATGGGGTGGCCTCGTTTCGGGGCCCCCGTGTGAGATGACCCCGTTTCAGGGCATTCGCCTCGAACCGGGTCATCTCTATCTCGGACGAGGCAGTCGTATACTCTCACCTTTCCGAGCGGCTCCTGAATTAGGTCATGATGGAGTGGAACTCCAAAAAAATATTAACAACGAAGACAGGTCAAGGCCATCGTCAAGGCTTTTTGCCTTTTAGTGTAATTGAATCGTCAAACAGTTGCGCCGTGGTTCACTGTTGCGTATAGCTACGTCTCGTGAGTATCGGGAGGAGAAGCCCTAACAAAATGAGTCGCATTTGTTTGTTGCCTTTTCGGTCGCGCTCGTCGGTGCTCTGGGTCGGACCACACGGAACAACGATGGATGTGCGCATGCCCTCGCATAATGTTTCACAGCGAGGGTGAAGAAAAATTCCAAACTCCAAACACCAAACTCGTGTGCCAAAAGTCATTCCATTGTGTGTGGTCTTTCGTTCACCGCTCGGGGAAACGGTCCCATTTTTGTAACTTCAACACTAACACCCGTGTTTGGAAAAACAGATCCATTTAATATCTTGATCAGACGCACTCCGAGTCAGTTCATTTCGGTGCGGGTTGAAAACGTTTCGGTTTGCGGTGAAAGTGGCCAAGATGGCAGATGGATTTCGCCCTCTTCGGATGGTGCTCTTAATTAAGATTCAATCCGCGTCTGATCTCTCGACACTCGAACCGGTGATATACAGAACACCGTAGTGAAAAAGACTATGAAACTCAAGAGCTGGAAGGTTTCGGTAAACCGAACGTCTGGCTTCTGTAAGATGATAATGGCAGACGGGCCACAACGTGTATGACGTCGGGTTGTTGTGGTTTGTGTCAGAATCACTAAAACGAAAGCAGATTGAATCACGGCGTGTGGCACCGGGGGTCGCGTTCGAGAAGCACCATATCGAAAAACTCCGCACCGAAACAGCGAGTTTGAAAGACTAGAGGCCCTTCTCTAGTGTTACATGACGACTACTAAAACGAGACTCTCTCCCTCTCTCTTGCTCTCTGCGCACTGTCCTCTTCCACCGATGGGAGGATGGTGTTGACTGCTGCCAAGTGTGTGCGCTAGTACATCGTATGTTGAGTAGTCGCGCAGGTGAGCTAGTATAGGGCAGAAGGGCGCTTTGCGATCGCGTTTGTCGATCGGTACATTTCTATGCGTGTGAAAAAGAGCGCCATCCGCGTGTTAGAGCCGTGTGTGAGAGTGTGAAAAAGCATGACCGTAGCGATAACATGCACTTTAAACCACGGGAAGCGATCGATTACGGTAAAGGAAATAAAAATCTGTGGTCTGTCGAGAGTACGAGTCGACCTTTGGTGGCCTGCCAAGTGTTGATGGATCGGAGTGTGCGCTCGGTGTCGTGCCCCTGTTTTGCTGATTTGTTGACAAAAATTGAACGCTTCCAGTCGAGCTCGTTCCGTTCGTTGGTCGTGTGCTTCCTCCATCTCCGACAGTGTGCTGGATTATCACGTTCCCATGCCACCTAACCGTGGGATGGCCATGGTTAGGCGCAAGACTCACGTCGGCGTCCAGACCGATAAGCTATACGGTACTGACTTCTCGCCTGAATGGAGGAGAGATCACTTTCGGTTTTCGGAAAATTCTAATCCCCGCGATGCGCTCCTCCATTCTCCTTCTTCTTTGTTCCGCTTTCAGATACCATCGTCTGCTGGGAGGGCCTGCTGGATTGGAGCGAGCGGAGGGTGATCAGCAATCAGTTCCTGGCCGACATACAGCTGCTGAGGGGCGTGCTGGAGGAGCTGGGCAGCAAAACGTTCAACATTTGCTCGGAGTCGCACATTCAGCTGGCAATCGATCAGTTGAAGGTAAGCACAACAATACAAACAATCACTCCAATCACACACCGGTTTATTACAGTTTATTTTAAACGGAAAGGTAAACTATCTTTTTACGCCTCGGTCAATGTCCAACACGGCCTGTTCACCTGTTCGTTTGCGCGCGAAAGTAACCGGCACGATCACTTGAAAGGGTACACGCGAGTTGTTTCTGGCAAGCGCTAATGAAGCCCCTTACAAACTGCAGCTGATCAAAATAACCGGTGATCGCATGCATCTCAACAAATTAAACCACACAGGGACTAGCCGAATGCCATTTACTGTTGCTGTAATTATGAAATGCCGTATCGTAAACGATCACCGGATCTTATGTGAGTGTTGTAACGCCAGGGTAGGGTTTTATGGCCGTGTATATTTCTACTCACATACAGACACACACACACACACCACGTGGAATAAGCACGTGCAATGTGTACACTTTTGAACATCTTACTCCGAGAGTACATTTTAACTGGTGCGTGTTCAACGACAGTGATCGTCGTCAGATAAGAAAAGATGGCTGAATTTTTACAAGCTTGTGATAAGCAATCTCCGGTGCTGTATCAAAGCTGGGTGCATGCGGATGAAATGTTGCCGTCACGCATAAATTCAACAAACAGAAAACAGACGAAATTTCCGTTATGGAAGGGCCACGGTGTTCACTGGAGCAAAAATAGAAAATATCCCTCATCGTCACATCGTCTTGTGTCATTGAAACGAACGAGTGACATCAACCATCCCCAAACAAGAGAATGTGTGAAATATATGTTAGCCCCCAAAAGGCTTTCCACGGTGTCGGCCCCGAAAGCGTAACTAAATCTGGCACTGATGGATCGGTTTTCTCTTTTTTTTTGCGTCCCACAGAATGAGCACAAAGTTTTGCAGAACCAACGGCCGAAGATGCTGACACTGAACGCGACGGTGCACAACTGGGTGTCGAACCAAGAGCAGCAGCGCAAGGAACTGCTCGACCCGACGGTCGACGCCCGGCTCGAGCAGCTGGAGCGTGAGAAGAACTTTGTCCGGTGCGTTGGTGGCCGGTGTGGTGAGTGCTACGATTGTCTGAACGATATCCGGCTGGATACGTCCGTCAATCGCGAGCTGAAGGATGGTATTACCAACCTCTACGGTACCTGGGATGAAGCGGAAGTGCGGTAAGTAACCGGAAGGGGAAACTTCTGTAAATGAAAGGGTGAACCAACTTACCAATTTCTCCTTGACCTGTGTTTTTTTCAGTATAAGAAACCGCATCGAAAATCTGACCACCTCCATGATGACCTGGAAGCAGCTGGAGGATGGTCTGAGCGATTTTCGTGACATTCTGGATCGGGATCGTGGAAAACTTCAAGGCATTGAAGGTGCCCTCCAGAGTGGTGGCGGTGCGACCGAGGAGATCGTGAAAAGCGTGAAGGAGGTGGTGAAGGCCCTCTCCGAGAAGGTGGACCCACTTTTTCACGAGCAGCAGCGCCAACAACAGCAGTCCGGTTCGAACGAATTGGATTGCTTTCAGCAGCAGCAGCAAGAACAATTGTTACAGCAAGAGACGACGAGGGAGCATCAACTGCTTGCGGCGTGCGTTAAGCTCTCGTCGAACGGTTCTCTGTCTGATAGTGGCATTTCCGATGGTGGTGGCATGTCTGATGGCAGTCTTTCGGAGCGCGAACGGAGGTTGAGTGCGCTGAAGCGGTTGGTCAAGCAGCTGGAGGTGGCGCTTGCACCGGGCAGTGACGCAATGCAGACCATTACCAAGCGGCTCGAGATGGCCGAACATGATTTGCGCTCACTGCAGAGCACCTGCCGGAAGATTATCATGAACGAAAAGAACCACCAGGAGCAGCTGCAGCTACAGCAGAGGGATCGTTCGGCGGCAGCGAGTGCCCAGCAGGGTAAGGACGCCGCCGATGGGAACAATAATAACAACGTGTCGGTGAAGAACAAGAATAAGAAATCACCTTCACGGTAAGTACAATGACGTGTGTGTGCGATTATGTGTACCAATCGTGTACCATCTAACGAGATTGTTTCCTGTTTTCCGTAGAAAAAAGAATCGCAATCGATCCGGAGCGTCGTCATCGGCCAACTCGGCTGATGTGACGGAAGCCGAAGACGATGCCGAACAGTTGCTGCAGCTGCAAAGCCAGGAGCAATCGGAACTTCAGCGCGAGCATCTACTTTCGCTGCAAAAGTCGGCCCAGCTCGGCATCGTGCAGACGACCAAGTTGAAGCTTTCGCAAAACCGATGGGTCTGGCGCATCACCAAGATTGCCGTTCCGGTTCAGCTGGCCCTGGTGCTCGTCATGTGTGCGGCTTGCTTCTTCGAGCCGCACTGCTGCGATGCGCTCAACACGTACACGATGAGCTTTACGCCACAGCTGCGCTACATGAAGGGTCCGCCTCCGATTTAGGAGACGCCTCACGGGGGGTCAACCCTGATAATGCATTCGTAGGAAGAGGGGGTCTTCCACGAGTGCGAGTACACGATTTTAATCATTTGGATAGATTTTTTATATCCTGGAGATATAACGATGGTTGATTAGTTACTAACAATCGAAAGGCCAAAAACCCGCATCACGCCATCGATCGATGGCGGTCGGCGTTTTGGCTGCAATATTTTCTACTCTCTATTCCTCTACATATATGCTTTCATGGCGTTCTTCCTACGTTAATTAATCTACGTCATTTTTTTTTTCTCTAGCCCCTCATTATACTTTAACAGATTGTTTATTTTTCTTATCTATAGGCGGGTTGGTTTAGGAAACCACCGCACGAATCTTATCCTTATTTTATTTCAATCTTCCTAGCTTTTATTTATTAGTGTGTTAGTAAGTTTCGATGCAATGTACAATATTATCCCTCCACCACGCGCGGAAGGGACACCGTTTCGTACGAATTGTACTATAATTGAGTTATCTTCTATAAACTAAAATACTAACCGCTAAGAACTTACGGCAGAACTTACGAGTTGATGCGTAGAATTATTCTTCTATTATTTTTCATTTCATACATTTCTATTTGGTTCAATATACTAAGCATTGAAAAGTTCACCGTCTTAAGAATATCTACTTGTTCCAACGAATGTTGGAAGATTACTAACGAAAAGCTTTGGATACCGATATAACAGGCGACGCCAGTGGAGAAGAATACTGAATTTAACTTAGAGCAGCGAATATAAAAAGTGCCTTGAAACAGTCTCAGTAAATCCTTTTTTGTTATTTTACCATCCAATCGTACACATACAATTACACAGAAAGACTGTTAAGTAGGGGCTAGTAGCCTCCACAGCTTAACTTAAAATATCCGTTCGCAAGGACGAAAACCGCATTAAAATAGCTACGCATTAATCTACTAATAGCATAACGAAAAGTAAGGTGTTCAACGAGAAAAATCTTTTTAAAAAAAATACTGCCATCATCTTGGTTCGCTACTTATCGTTAACTTACATACGTACTTTATGTTCGTTTCTCGATGTTTTGTAAGTATTCCCCACCTAAACACGAAGGGACCCCTTCCGGTGGTTTACGTTTATCAGTGTATATTTTGCTCAAGAAAACAAGGCCTCCTAGGTCGAGCTTTTGTTCGTCCAAAACGCCGCCTACTAATGAATATGTGTTACTAATGCATTCTCGGTCATTTTTGATGTGCGTACCTTATACCACTACTATCTTACCCCGGTGTAATATGTTGTTCGTGGATTAGTTGGTTAACCTGTAACACTTGTTTTCTTTTCCCCCTTTCTTGAGCGTTCCTGCGGGGAAGTATCCTTTTGCTCCATTCATTCCTTGCTCTCGATTGTTTGTGCACAAAAAACGACAAATAGGAGATAAGGATTTGAAACCTAAGGATCGTGTCTTACCCAAATTGTCCCAATTGCTACCGTTTCCGGTATATGATACAAGGTCGATGGTCATGCGTTGGAGGGGGGACCATTTGTTTTTTCTTTCCATAGCTTAAGTCGGTGAAAAACACAATAACAGTACATTAGGAGCAAGTTTGCAAGGTGAATAATATTTTTTATTCCTAGGAAAACTTCGCTTCCATCTTAGAGCGTAAGTGGCGTAAGTGCAGATTAAAGAGAAGGAGCAGAAATTGCGGAATAAATATTTTACATATTTCCCACTAAAGTTCGTATCGGAGATTTCGTTTATCGTATTGTGGGGCTTGAATGATGACAGTAGCTAATGAGGAATGTAAGGTATAGTAATGGTAATGAAATAAATTTAAATTTTTTCTAGAAACAAATTCTAATTTCAGTAATGCATAAAATTTGATTCTCTTCTAATGCTTCTAATTGCATTCCAAACAAATCAATCAACACATGCTCCAAAGCTGGTGTTCACAACGCAGAGTAGAAGATCCCCAGGAGTACTCAATTAAACATCCATCGGTTTGGCGTTACGCCTAGAACATTCGTTCGAATACTCTCCGTTGATGTGGTCGTCCTCGAAACGGTTCTGAACAGTCATTCTCGCCATTGACGTGACCTGCTCGACCGTGCGGTGCAATGGACGTGTAATGGACGATCGATTCGCTCGCTTCCCTGTCATCCTTTTTCTTCGTTTTTGGCAAATCCTATCGAACATTAATTATATCGTCGGGATGTGTGTTACCATTTAATTGTGTACAAACGGTACACAATGTACAATTGAGTGTGGTTTATTTTTCATCTCCTCTTCGTGTAGTCTCTAACAGTAACTCTATTCTTCCGCAAACCGGATGTGGCGCGTCGATGTTCGCATAATTATATTCGACCCCTCCGCGTTTGTTCGAGAGTTGAAAAAAAAATAGACATGAACAAAAACATGTTTCCCGAAGACGCATCGGGAAGAACATGAGATCGGACATGTATAAGATAGTGCGTGCGTCCAATGCATCTCGTAGTGGCACGTGCTCTAGCCCTTTGCTTCTCCTACCCCCTTACTCCCGCATGCCTCATCGCACAAGCTTCATTTCGTTAATGAACGACCTATTCTCCAACTAATGATGCACTTGCGATGGATCGTTTTCCTGAAAATGCCGGCTCTATACGCTGCCGACTTTTTCCTGCCTTGGCGTTCTGTAAACTGTAGCTCACGTCACGCCCTTTAGGTATCAAATTCACATTCCAATGTACGCGTCAACGATTTATTGAAAATGTTGCGATGGAAGCAAAAGTATTCCAGGAGGAATCGTTGTATGCCGTATTCGAATGAGCTAGGATAGTATGTTACGTAAAAAACCGGTGGTTTAGATTCCTATCCCGTCCAGGTTATATCATTTATGCCTGGGATGTGTATGTGTGTGTGTGTTTTCCCTCGAATTTCTACTCCCCAACGCGAAATAATTACACCGCCATTGTGCACAATTATTGGGGTTTCTCATATATTGTACAAACTCTAATTGGAGGTCCGATGCTCGGTACTTGTCGATTGGGTGTTGTCGGACTGTCAGATCGTTGGAAGGACATCGGTTATCCTCGCGTGAGCTGGCCGGAAGGGAAGACAACCGTTCGCGGGTATATCCTTGTGTGGAGGAACGCACGCATCGCTGTAGAGACAAAAGATGTTCGGTGCGAGTCCTTAGCCGGTTGAGTCGGTTCTTTGGTTGAATCAATGCGATGGAATGGTGCCGATACACGCAACTGTTTGCCACTTTTTTTGCCTCGCGCCCCCCGTCGGCCAATTTCAACCCCCTCACCTTGGAGCGGGCTCTGCCATCGAGGCCCGGCTTTTGCTCGCTTCCTAAGCCTAGGAGTGCGATATAGATAAATAGCCTAGACCGGTTGGAAGTTGGCGTTAGTTCGTGCTCAGAACTTGACCGACACTGTTCTCGGTTCTCTTGACCAACGTTGGTTTCTGTGTGTGCGTGTGTGTGTGTGTGTTGAGTTCAGTTTGTGCGCGCCAGTCTCATCCTACGTGCTCGTTGGTGTCCTAGACGGAAGGCAACCTACAGCTCTCGAAGACGCAGACTCGCAGGCGCGCAGCTTCACGTCTAGAACGTCCACCACCGCCTACCACCCACCGCTACCGGACCGAGGGATATATCGAGGCCAGGAGGCGCACGTACGGATCGCGGAATGAGAGCAGTCGCGATGAAGCACAACCACCATAACAACAAGGCCACGGTGGATCGGCTGCTGACGGCGGTCTACCTTCTGGTCACTGTCGGGGCCATGATAGGGCTTGCCGGTGCCGGTTTGCGTGAGTAGCTAATCTCCCTCCCATCCCACTCCCTCTTCACCTCCTTCTCGTGCGTTGTTAATTTATGTGGCACTCTGTTAGTTTTCCGCGCACTGCAATTTAAGGTGACAATTATAGACTCGCTCGAAATTGCAACTGTTAACATCAATTTGCTCTTCTTCGAATCGTTCATCACAGCTTAAACTGTTTCAGCTGATTGTGAATCCTTTTTAGTAAATCAATTCGTTCAGACAAATCACAAAGAGACTGAATTTAGCTATTTTCCTCATTATCTAATCGTTGTAAGTTGTACTGTCTATTTGTAAATACAGACATGTTTTTTGTGATCATCTTTCAGTGATGTGAGAAAAACGAGTTATTGGAGAGGAAGAAGCCTAACATTTTTCTAGCACTGTTTGTCCGTTGTTTGACAGTCACTCGTAACAAGCCTGTCACGAATGGTCAGTTCATTAATAAAATCCTTTCCTAGTAATGTATCGTTTAACATTTATCAAAATCTTACCTGTTCGAACACTTAATCGTTAGCTATAAATAATGCTTAAACTCAATAGCTTAAACTAACCTCTTCCCTTTGATTAAACCGGTTTGGTATCTGTCAAAAGGTGCTAATTGTGGCGCAAGTCCATTTATCATAATTTGCTGCCAGTTACCGACACTTAACAAGCATTCCCTCCGCCAAGTTCCCCCATTAGTGATTAATAACATACTATCTGGACCGACAGGTTATGCATACGCTATATCTGTTTCGTTAAACTTGTAATGTTTCTCTTATTGAAAAGAGTGATCTGATTAAGTGCGTTTGAATGTTTGTACCCGAATGTCGTTTTATTTTGATACAAAAAGGGGCATTTAACAAACTTGTAGTCATTGTTCACGTCACTCAGTTTCCCTCCGACACTTTAAGGCTGCAAGTCAATCGGTAGCCTTACGGTTTCATGAATAAATCATGCCCCAAATGGCAATCGGTGGACGCATCATTGAGCAGTGTGGAGCATGATCTCCTCAACGACATGATCACACAGCCTTACCCCGATCATTTCGCCTTAATGAAGCACCTTCGCTATCATCCACGCCCTCTTCGCATGCAATAAATCCACCTAATTTGTGGTCGATGTCATCCCGCAGCGCTTGATTCGCAATCATGATTCGCATTTGATCAGCTTGATGAAGGGGAAGAGGAACCTCATCGGCACGTGCAAATGCATATCATCTGCGTAGGGAAAGGCAACGCCAGCCAACGACGTAAACTGCCCCTCTCCACCACGTTCGATATCACCCTAATCTTTATCGAGCGGAGCGCGTAATCAGGGTGTATTTGCAAACGAAAACTTAGCGAAACGGGCCTCGTTTGGCAGCATCATTGTTTGCTTGCTGACCCGGCCCGCGGTGGGTGTTTCTCGGTCGATTGTGGGAATTTCGATCGACCACCGAGGACGCCCAACGTTCCGGGGCAGGCTTGTTGCCTGTTCTTGGCGGAACGGTTTTCACACGCTGTTAGCCTAATGATGGTTATAGTTCCTGGTTCTATAACTAGAGTACGCTTTTAATTGGTACGCCAGCGTTTGAGATGTACGCTTGTTCAGGTTTTTGCCAATGCTGTGTTTGCATATAGTGGAGTTTGTAATTTAAATTAAACTTATTATAGAAGGCTTACGTAACCCGTGGTGTAGATTGTAGAGCAAATGGTGGATGCCTGAGGAAGTCGTGAGTCAATGCCAACGACAGCCGGCGTCGTCGTGTTAAGACATGTTTGCTGCATATAAAATCGTATCATCCATTAAATTATGGCAACAAAAAAGAGTCCTTGTTCGACTAATGTATGATGAAGGAAGCCAACACGTCCGTCCTGACACCAGCGGGGTAAAAATAACAAACATTCTTTTAATCTAATTTTCATTCAACGAACAGTAATTAGTTATTTTTGTTCTGCTTATGACATTGTGGGATTTTTTTTATTTTAACAAAATCTAAGTGTGTTTATTTTTGCAACACGTTTAACGACCCGGAAACAGGTTTTAGCCCTCAAGAATGAAAAGATGACAGCTGAGTTGAGTCGGTGGGGTATATAAACCTCCCCCGTTCCGGAGATAAGCCCCCGGAGACGGGTTGGAAGGTGTCAAATCAAATGATTCGAGCGCGATCCTGGCACGAGGGGAATTTGCACTGATTATGCTGGAAACTGGTTGCAATGCGAGTGAATTAATAAATTGTCAGCTATTGACAACCGGGCGCAGGTGAGCCCCCCCTCCTACCCACCGCATGTGCATTCCCCGGGCGGCCGTGAAGCAGAACAAATTAATTGTAACACTCGCGCTCGAACGTGCGTTCGTCGCTTACCGTGCCGTTGAAGTCTTTCGTTCATTGGAGGATTTTTGTATCGTTTTTATCTCCTTTCCGGCCGTCGTTGAACTTGCGGATGCTTTCGTTCGGGCAGACAAATATCAGCCAAGTTCAAGGTGACCGCCGTTGCGTTTTGGAAACCTTTCCCCCCCTCCTCCATGCATCCTCGTTCTGCGGAAATAACATGTGGAGGCGCATTTGGTGGGTTTCTTTTTCGCCCAGCTCGTACTGATACGGCCGATCGATCTTAGACGCGGAAAACGATGCTCCGAGCTCGATCAATCTCCCCGGGGTAATGTTCACAAGCAACCGGTGCGATCTGATGATGCGCGGGTCAGACGTCTTCGGACCGCAGATTGATACCCGGAAGCAGCCCATCAGAATGGTACGAAATTGGCCAGCGTATTACGTACACTGCTACTTCACGTCTATCACGTTCCAATCCACCCGTCCTCCGTACGTTGTTTGTGGCAGTTCATCTTTCTGAAAACAATTTGTATGTCAACCATTCCGTAGCGCTGGCTCTGGGAAAGAACGAAAAGTAAGCAAACTCCCGCAATTAACGAACGGGAATTCATGCACGTTTGAAGCCGGAGAAAAGTGGTCCCCGACAGCCGGTATGACCACAACCGGTGGCCACTGTCAACAGTGTACGGTGTCGTAGGGTTTTTGTTGATCGAACCACGGATGTGTGATATTTTCCCCACTTTCGACAGCTGGCACGTTCTCGGAAGGCGGTTGGGAATTACAACCCGAAGAGACTCAGCCGGACCTCAAAACCAACACCAACACCAAGGAATCCGGGAACAGAAAATGATTTGCGTATTTTTACCCCGCCAGGCACATGGCGTCGTAAATTACGCCTGGCTCTTAAGCTAATTTGATCATCAAACACCAACGCCGACGTTGGTGTCGGCGGGCGGTTCTTTCGTATAAGTTCATTCTGTGCTTGGAAGTTCTTATGTTCTGCGAGCTCTTCGCATTGTCCGGGTAATTAACGGGAGACATGCGTCAATGCGAGGAAGATCCGCAGCCCCCGTGGAGGCAGAACAAAAGCAAGAAGAACCTGTTGCCGCTAATACATCTTGCAGCCCTTTGTCGAACGTTATCCTCTTCCTTCGAAGGTACGGAAGAGAATTCGATTTCATCGATGAAAAGTGAAACCGGTTGCGGAAGGAGGAAGTAGTTCCATTAACATGTTTCCCGACCAGAAATTTATGTTTATTTGTTTTCCTCCGTTGTTTGTGTGGCAAGAATTGCGGAAGTGGTACGCCAAATAAAAACATTAAAAAGATTACTCCGCCTCTGGTTTTGCAGTTTGTTTTTAAAAAGTTTTTTTGTTTTATTTTTAAACCTGCATTTGCTTCAGTTTCTTGTTGGTTTAGGTTCTCGGAGGAGTCCCTGCGCTAAAAGGAGTCGTTTTATTAACTCCACTTGTTCGGCTTGTGCTTTGCTCGTGTGAATCTCCGGCGCTCGGTTTCGGTGATTCACGCGAATTGTGATGAGCGCGATTTAATGTACAATTGGCGGAGGAGGACCCATTGGGGGGGGTGGAGGGTTGGGGTTGGGGTTACGCGCCGCTGTCTATAAAAGCGCGTGAGCGCGAGAACTGTGCGCAACATTCGGTCGGAGGGCGTGTGATGGACAAGTTCCTGTGGCGCGGATTTGGTTTCGTTTAGTTTAGAGGAAATAGAGGAAATTAGTGTCTTAAATTTTCTTACATAGCACTGGCGTTTTTATCAACATTTTCCGAGCGTTCAACTAAATAAGTGAGGATTTATTTCCGTGTCATACGAAAATGCAGCCCTTGTTAAGTTCTCGAGTGTTTTCCACGGTCCAAACCGTTGCCGTTGCCGTCCTGTGTTTCCTGTTCGCAATCCACTATAGTGCCGCGGTATTCCGTACGTATCCTCCACAAATACGTTGAATTGTTAAATTCTGCCCCAACTGACGTAATGTGTGTTACGTAATGTGGAAATGGACGCTTGAACCTTATATTATTCGCCCTGCGAGCGTACCTTGAACAATAAAAAATAAAGCAATCGCAACACAATCGGTTCTCAAGCTCTCATAATCCCCATGAACGGGTGGTTAACAGTGTTAACGGTTGAGTGGCTTTGAGGAACCACACGTTCTGGTGCCTTGAACTTGAAATGCCATGTGTAGAATGAGCAGCTAGAGATAGTAGGAAGTAGTAGCCAACTTGACACATGGTTTCTTCTCTGATTGATGGATTTTTCATAAATATACAGTTTATTGGAAAGATGTGTTAAAGTTACCACTCGGGTTAATGATGTGTTTTGTTTTCGGTCCGCTGCAGCCAGCGTCTTGCGAGCCTGTCCACGAAACTCCACCGACCTGAACCAGTGCATCATTGACGTCGTGAACGAGTTGCGGCCCCGTCTGGCCACCGGAGACTTTGGGGAAAATTTCACCATCGCCTCGGTGGAACCGATCAAGATCGACCGCCTGACGATCGAGCGGGGCGAGAACTTTAAGGCCAACTTTACCAACTTCCGCATCAGTGGTGCCACGCACGAGAAGACGGGATTCATCGTGAAGAAACTGAAGTAAGTGGTCACCGTGATAGCATTTATGTCTTCGAAAGTATTGATGGAAACCCCCTTTCTTTCTGTTCTGTTTCGTTTAGAACCGATCTCAAGACCAAGCAGATTAACGCCACTATTCTGCTACCGAAGCTTCAGGTCAACTCTAAGTACGCCCTCCGGATGAGCATCTTGGTGCTGCAGATCAACGGCAATGGTGACTTGCAGGTCAATCTAAGTGAGTGTCTACATTGGGCTATTATGGACCTTATTATATCCTCCCTTTCCCCCTCTCATCCCCAGCTGACACACGGGCAAGCCTCAAGCTGACATTCTACACCGAAACGATCGACGGTGAGGAGTACTTCCGGTTCAACCCGATCGTGCTGAAGGTAAAGTTCGGCAAGGCGCGGTTCTATCTGAAGAACCTCTTCAACGGTGACCCGACGCTGGAGGCGGTGGGCAACCAGGCGATCAACGAGAACCCGGACGTGCTGCTTGACGAGGTGAAGGAGGGCATCGAGGAAAATCTGGCCAAACTGTTCACCAAAATCGCCTCCGAGGTTGTGAAGGATGCACTGTTTGAGGAAGTGTTTCCATCGGGATAAAATGCGGGAGAGCGAATAGCGTACAAAACTTAAGCAACGGAAAGTGATTGTTGGGACGAAGAAATGTGATGCTCGTTTTTCTTAGGTTAGAGTTCCTTGGAATCTGTTTGTAGCATATTGTGTGTTGATTTGAACGAGAGAGCAAAGCAATAAATATGAACAACACAAAATAACCTTTTATTTCGTGTTTGATTTGGTTTCCTGTATTTTTCATGTATTGAAAATGAATACTGTTTGGATGTTATATATTATAAGTAGTATATTTATTAATAATCAATAAGTTGTGAGCTCTAATTGATTCCTATAATGAAGCTAGTAAAGCTAATGTTAAGGGCTGATGGAAATCTTCTAGGCGCCTGAATTTATGCAATAGGCAATGCCCCGTAAAAACCGTAGATTAACTTGTATTCTCTCATCCTTTTAATTAACTTTACCGTAGATATTGTGCAATTTCTCCTATTTAAATTAAAAAACTCGGTATGCTTTTCGCTTGTAGGATGGACAATGAAAATGAACGTATTCTTTCGCGTGTGCGAAATATGTTGGCGCCGTGAATAAAATATCGTTAACGTCATCAATAAAACCGGTTCGATTTATTGGTCGCCGCAATTGATATCATATGCTTCCAGAACCGGTTGTCGCACAGTTCTCTTTACGTCGTTTTTCCTCCAATCGTAAGTAAAGACAATTGTGGATAACGACCCGAAGGTATCCTTTGCACTTGAAACGTGGTAGTCTAGCCTCATCTATAAAAGGCAGCCGCCCTCCGAACACCGATTACAGTCGGCGACTGCCAAACGGGCGGAACAGTAGTGATCGGTTGTATCTCTTTTTCTTCCAGCCCTTAAGTGTTTAACCCCATTGTACGTGTTCGCGAATCGTAGTCAAAAAGTGTCAGCGTTACATTATCTTGTCGCAAACAAGTAAGAGTGTAGGCGCCACCCAAGTTCACGGTCACGGCCAGTGAAGTGAAGTGTATCAGTTTTTGTCAACGCAACCACGTAACGGAAAAGTGTAGACAACTCCAGGCAACCGGATCAAACATGCTATATTCAAGTGTTATATTAACCATTGTGGTTTTAATCGCTTATCTCGGAGAAAGCTTTGGTGCATTTCGTAAGTATGAAGTATGGACTAGAAGTTCAGCCATACGATGGATCGCAGATCCTCAACAATGATCGGGTTTGGCTTTTCGTGCTAACATGGTGGTGCGATACTTTACTTTTCTGCTCTAGCAGCTCATTTCGTTTTCCATTTCCTTCAGCACCTAGCGTCAAAATTTGCTCACGAAATGATCCGGAGCTGTCCCGATGCTTCATCGAGTCCATCAACGATCTCAAGCCGCGGTTGGCGTCGGGAAAAATATCCGATGACTTCCAAATACCACCAATGGAACCGCTGGCATTGTCCAGCATCAACATGGACCGAGGTGCCGAATTTAAGGTCACCTTCAGTGAGTTACTTGTTACCGGAACAAGCAAGTTTAATATTGAAAACTTAACGTAAGTAGGGTTTACTGGTATATTGTGGGAGTTCATTAGAACAGTCATATTTGAACTGATGCTTTCAAACAGGGCAAACCTTGAGACGCTGATATTTGATTTCAACCTTCTTCTGCCCAAGTTGTCGTTCAAGGGAAAGTACAACTTGAAGATCAAGCTGCTCCTCTTAAACTTAGCCGGTGCCGGTGATCTGAAGGGGGTGTTCGGTGAGTGTAGTAGAACCTTCCAGGCTAGTAAGGGTTCCAGGCTAACTAACCGTTACTGTCCGTTCGCAGAAAATACTCGTGCCCGAGTCAAGGTGCTGTGGGAGAAGTACATGAAGAACGGCAAGGAGTACTTGCGTATCAATAAGCTACTCGTGCGCCTCCAGATCGAAAACGGCCGTTTCGACATGAAGGACCTGTTCCGCGGTGATCCAGTCCTCAACCAGGCCGGCAACCAGTTTATCAACGAGAACTCGCGTCTCTTCCTCGACGAGCTGACTCCCGGACTTGAGCGGAGCCTTGCAGAGACGTTCAAGGCCATGGCCAACGAGATCATGCAGCGCGCAACCTTTGACGAAAGCTTTCCGGCGTAAGGATCATCGAAAGTTGTTGGCGAGGAAGTAGTACGTTCGATCGTTTATCGCGGAATGGAGGCTGCAATATTCAGTTGCACAGCGACGACAATGAGCGATAGAAGCACTGTGATGTGTAGTTTTGTATTTTGAACTTCACTTTTTGGCTATCCGATGAAAACCATTACTATCCAAATAAATGTTTACGCTTATCCAGCATCCAGCGGAGGTCGCTGCACGCTGAATTCTTGTATTTATAAATAACCAAAAAACAGCTCATGTTTATGTTTTTATTCTTCACAGTCAGATGAAGACATAGAATAAATAATTTATGGCACCGAAAATTTCCGAATTCCTCCCCGTTGCAACATTCCGTGCATCCAACAGTGTCTGTTGAAACCGGTTCGAGTAATTCGTTTTAGCAAACGATATCATTTGCCTCCAGAACCGGTTGGCACGTCGAGTTCATTTCGTAGCTCTTCCCAAAATCGTGAACTGGCGAGTTAGAACGACTCGAAAATATCCTTACTTTTGTGTCATATGGTCTTTAAACCATTGTGAGGCAAGGTGCAGAGTCTCGTCTATAAAAGGCAGCCGACGGTCGGACATCGATTACAGTCGGCCAGTCCAGCCTCCAGTGTGCAACTGGTTTGTGCGTGTTCGCGATTCGTAGCCGCAGAGTTTCGGTCATCAACCAGTCGGAGTTGGAGGCGAGCCAAGAGCAGTGAGAGTGCAAGTTCACGGTCACGGTCCCAACCGAAAGTGAAGTGTGCTGGTGTAGATCCGCGAAAAGAAAGTAAAATTAATTAACGTAGCGAAAAAGTGTAGACGGCTCCAGAAAATCCGCACAGCCATGCGGCATTCTAGTGCGATGATAACCGTTGTGGTTTTAATTGCGTACGTTGGAGGAAGCTTCGGTGCCATTCGTGAGTATGAAGTATGGATCGAAGCTCAGACCAAAAGGAATGAACTGAGATTTCATTCTGGTAATACAATACAGAAGTTTTCAATGTTTCGAAATAGTTTCTTGGTTTTCTCGTTTAATACCCGTTAGCACCGCTTTTATAAAAACAGCTTGAAAGCATGTGACAATGAATCACAGCAATTAGAAGCCACTTCACGTTGTGCGGGACAAAAAGCCAAAGATTTGGGGTCTTGTTTGTTCATCTCCCTTTCTGGTGTCAATTCCATTTTCCCTTTCGATTAGCACCTTCAATCAAAGTATGCTCACGGAACGATCCGCAACTGTCGCGATGTGTCCTCGAGTCCGTCAACGATCTAAAGCCGCGGTTGGCGACGGGCAAGATATCCGATTCCTTCCAAATACCACCAATGGAACCGCTGGCATTGTCCAGCATCAACATGGATCGAGGTGCTGAATTTAAGGGCACTTTCAGTGAGCTGCTTGTCTCTGGGGCAAGCAAGTTCAGAGTTGATAACATGCAGTAAGTAGAGTTTGGTAGTATGTGGTAGGAAATGATTACAATATTCGTATTTGCATTGATACATTGAAACAGGATTAACCTCGACACACTGATATTCGATTTCAATATCTTCCTACCGAAGTTGTCTTTCAAGGGAAAGTACGACCTAAGCATCAAGCTGCTATTCCTGAATATTGCAGGAGCCGGAGATCTTGCCGGAGGGATCGGTGAGTGTAGCCTCTTGGCTTCACATATTCCGGTAAATCACTTTAGACTGACCGTTCGCAGAAAACTTGCATGGCCGGGTGAAGATACTGTGCGAGAACTACACCAAGGACGGCAAGGAATACATCCGCGTGAAGAAGCTGCTCGTCCGCATCCAGATTGAAAAGGGCCGGTTCGACATGAAGGACCTGTTCCGCGGTGATCCAGTACTCAGTCAGGCCGGCAACCAGTTCATCAACGAGAACTCGCGACTGTTACTCGACGAACTGACTCCCGGACTTGAGCGAAGCCTTGCGGAGACGTTCAAGAATACGGCCAATGAGATCATGAAGCAGGCGACCTATGATGAACTTTACCCGGTGTAAAGATTAGCTTAAGATGTTGTTGAAGATATTTGATGTAGTCGTAACGAATTGGAACTGCTTGACGATCTGTGATGAGATGTCTGTTTGTTTCGGAAGACCACTTTCCGAAAACACTTTCCGTTAGATCGTAAGCCTTTTGGAGACCTTGTTACTTGTTCACGCGTACTGGGGAAAGTGGCTTTTTGCTATAAGTAGAGTCCCCTTTTGCGGTTTGCTTGGAACAGATATAGTGTGTGTGTCCCCATTTTTTTAATCAAATTGCGCTCAATCTAAAGATTTCTAATGTTCTGTATCAGTATCAGTTTGTATAACATTTTAATTTTTTATAGCATTTTCTAGATGTGTCACAGATGATTTTCCTATTAATTCAAGTTAAAGTAATACGAAAATATATGCTTTCTTCCCACGTGTGTAAAGTATGTTTTAGTAGATTTTCCTAAAATTATCAGCCGAAGTATCCTTTTCCCTTCACGAGCTGACTCCGTGACTTGAGCGAAGGCTTGAGGACACGTTTTCAGCCTACGGTTAACGCGATCGTGCCGCACTGGGACTGGAGGCAATCATTTGGTGAATTCCGAAGCTGGAGAGCCCCTTTCCAGGCTAACTCGAGAGAAAGTTCGCCCAGATTCTTTCCTATGTTTTTCTTCAACCGAAACCTAACCCTCGAAGTGGTGCACACTATCAATAGTTAGCTGTTACGGGGACTTTTTAGGTTTGAGTCTTTGGCACATTTTTCTCAATAAGCTTAATCAAGAATATGTCACAATAAATCATCTTGGTAAATTGTTTCCATTCGCAAAGTAAGAGGATTCAACACAGTTAGTACTTCACTGTTGGAAACTTTCGTTCAATTTGAACCATGATTTGAAATTCGAGCCAGAAAGTATGCAATATGCTTTGCTCTAATGAAAAATGTTTCGTCGATTAATTAGAAGATCGAATTTTTATTGGCTACTGTTCTTGCACGTTCTTTACACGATTAGGAAAACCACATTTTACCGTTGATTCGTCCTGTTGAGCAATCCCGTTAGTGGAAATAGTGCCATTGGGAAACATAAAAAATCATCGTCTTTTTTATTTCTACTTCAATTCATTATGGGAAAAACAAATTGGAACCAGATAATCCACTTTGATAATGTAGGAAACACTAATCGAAACATGATTATCCACAGTCTTAAAGAGCATGATAGAATATTTTCCATCTTTGCCTTACAATTGTGGGCTATCCAATATAAACCTACCTATCAGCTCAGCTCCAAAGGCCTTGGCAATAATTGCTCACTTGGTTTGTTTTCCAAACATATTTACATGCCTATCCAGCATTTTGTACGCCGAATTCTTGTGTTAATAATAAATCGAAAAACAAATCATGATCGTTTTTTTACTGTTGCTTTTACGAAGGAGTATGGAAAAGAATGACGACGACAAAAATTGCTTTCTGTTAACCGGGTGTGTCCTTTGTAGGATTTTTGTTTTGATTGCAATGTTTTAGTTTCATTCAAGGAGGCGAAGATGTCCTCAAAATTTTGCATATTATTGTTAAATTCATCTTCATATTATTGTAAAATATACTTGAAATTTGAGAAACGAATTCGTTTGCTTTCAAAACCGGATGGAGCAGCGCTCCTTTTCCGCTGCTTTTCTCAAAAACGCAGCAAGCAAGCAAACCGCGCAGAACAAATCGAAGATCACCTTTTTCATTTTCCGCCATAACATCTTTAGCCCTTGCGCTTTATCCGTCGCGGACCTCCAGCCTCCGGGTGCTCCTTCTTCCGCGGTCTGCTTCCTTCGCTTCGGGGAGACTTAACCACTTGTTGACCTACCTCCGATCTCACACGGGAGACCCCAGCACCCCAAAGCGGTTGTTCTGTGCTGCGCGATCGCACTTGCAACTCCTTCATACTTCCCCAGCGCACGCGTCGTCTATCGGCGATGGTGGTGTGCGTTCGCGCGACCCCTTGGTACGTGTCCTAACGTCATCTATAAAAGCCGCCGATCCGCCGGCCAACGATTACAGTCGCCGGCTGCCAAACGGGCGGATCAGTAGTGATCGGTTGTATCCCTTTTTCTTCCAGCCCTCGAGTGTTTAACCCCATTGTGCGTGTTCGCGACTCGTAGCCGGAAAGCGCCAGTCTCGCTCTCTCAGTCAGTCATCGGAGTTGTCGGAGACAAGTGGAAAGCAGTGAGAGTGCTGCTGCATCGGAGTCGAAGTCGGTACGCGCCACGCAAGTTCACGGTCACGGTCACAGCCGGAAGTGAAGTGTGTCAGTGTAGATCCGCGCGTCAGCGAGAAGAAAGTGAAATCGATCGACGTAACGGAAAAGTGTAGACAACTTGAGAAACCCCCCCGCACAACCATGCAGCACTCGAGCGCGATGTTAACGGTTGTGGTTTTGATCGCGTACGTTGGAGGAAGCTTCGGGGCTTTTCGTAAGTATTAAATTCATAGACAAGAAATTCCGCCATAATTGGGTGAGTTGCGAATTAAAACGAAAGAAGATGCATCAACGGTACCTCATGTTGCGATTTCCTTCCTCTCATCAACTACGGTTCTTAGAGATGTCTAATGAGCGTGGATTATAATTGTAATCATTTAATTTGAATCACCTTAAAAGAATTTAATGTGAACCGCAAAACTCTCACGGGAACGGAAATTAATGGCTTCCGTTATTTAACTCGAAAGGGAAATATTCCGCTGAATTTTTCCGATCCTAGTAGACGGCGAAAATTGCCACTGGTGCGAGTCCGCGTAGCTCGAGCTTTCCGTCGTCGCTAACGGTAGCTTTGCCTTTGGATGGGAAATCGCTAGCATTGCGCACATGTGAGGCGGAGATGCTTATAACTTGTCAGTACCCTTTCACCCCCAGGAAGGGAGCGTAACGAGATGGGAGGGCACATACAATTTAGCGATCAAACGGTCGATAGAGAGTTGCGATGAAGCGATTCGCCGATTGGTTGGAGGGGGAGAACTAACGTAATATGGGAGGCATCTGTTTACTGCCGTTCCGTAATTAAGTAACACGTCTAGTGTGACGTAGCCGTCTCTTTTTTTGAGGAATCAACAACTCTCAACTTCCATCAGAGTTAAGATTGGTCTTAGTGACATCTAACAATGGCTTTAATGAGTCGTTTATTCTGAGGACCAAGAACCAAGATGGATCTCAGTACAAGATCATTTAAATTCCTCTTGCAAAAATCTTATAGAATGGAATGCAAGCTGAACAATGAATACCATTAAACACGTGATCATGAACCACTGTAATTTGAACGCATGTTGTCTGCCTACGTTTTGTGAGCGATATAGACCCTGACCGCCAATCATATCATCGAGAACTGTGAATATCGACTGCGTACGTTATGATTTGTTCCTGCTCCTACTAACTACAGACTTGGGCGCCCAACTTCGATACCCATTCATTTGTCACCCACGATGACTCGGGCCCGAGGGGCTTAAGTACTAACACGCGCCGGCTTCTCCCGAACGTGACCCTCTTACGGTGATCCCATCAGCCGTTTTCCAGTATCCAGTAAAGTGTCACACCCTTCACCATCCGTAATGGGAGGCTCGTATTGATAACAGGTACCAGAGGTCGTGTTTATCCATCCATGTCCAGAAGAAGCTGGTTTGCGTCTTACATGGCTCTAACAATTCCGGGGTTTGGGAGGAGACTTTGCTATTATTCCAAGCCCAATTAGAACAAGCCTCTGAGAGATTCACGATGGAGGAAAATAGAATACTATTAGACGTAATGTGCAGAGGTAAGCAGGTTCTATCTGGTCGCTACATGTGACCTCTATTGTGCCCAACTGGTTTGCTCTTACTGTAGTTAAACCCAGCTGACGTCGTTCGATGCCATAACTGTACCAAATGCTTCCTACCGTCTTGCAAACCGCGCAGCGATCTTGGTTAATTGTCAACTAATTATCGAACACGTTGTTGCAGCTGGCTCGGATCGACAACCGTACAGACATATAGGTAGGGGCTAAACGGTAGTCAAAACCGGTGTTGTGTTTTCCTTCTTCTGAAGGTCACCAGTACACCACGCGGGAAGGATGTAAACCGGCACCAGGCTTACCCACTAATTTTTACGACCAACTCCCACTGGTTTTCACGCAGACACGTGCCCGTTTGATTGGTGGGGTGTCGAACAGCCACACACACCTACACCCTGTGGCCTGGGACTCTGTAATTTGCAGTCGATGATGAGGTGTGAATTAATTGAATTTTCAAAGCACGCACTTTTGTGTTTCATGCGCCGCTTCCAATCGAACGCGACAGAACCTTCTACTGGCGTCGTGAAGCGGCGTCGGCCGTGGTTGGTTTTAGTAGTGCCGTAATGGAGGTTTTAGTATTCCTCAAGAGTAACCGATCATAATCCCTTCGATCGAGTAGTCATTGATGCACGCGCATGACATTGACAGTTTGACATTCGATCGAAGGAGGCTCGTTCGTGCTTCCGATCGAAATGGCGTCCACAGATGCACCCTTCCTGTTTCGTGATTGTTCATCTCCTTTTCTGGTTTCCAATTTCCTTTTCCCTTCCCATCAGCAACTACCATCAAAGTATGCTCACGGAACGATCCGGAACTGTCGCGATGTGTCATCGAGTCCGTCAACGATCTAAAGCCGCGACTGGCGACGGGCAAGATATCGGATGACTTCAAAATTCCTCCACTCGAACCGCTGGCGTTGTCCACCGTCAACATGGATCGGGGTGCCGAATTTAAGGCCACTTTCAGTGAGCTGCTTGTCTCCGGACCGAGCAAGTTTAAGGTTGATAACTTAAAGTAAGTACACTTGGCGGAGTGTGTGGTTAGAGGTTTTCCACTATATCCCGTTTGAATTTCTTTATTCGAACAGAGTGAACATCGAGAAGCTGATTTTTGATTTCAACATCTTCCTGCCGAAGTTGTCCTTCAAGGGAAAGTACGACCTGAAGATCAAGTTGCTGCTCCTAAACATTGCCGGCGTCGGCGATCTGACCGGAGTAATCGGTACGTGAAGTACAGATCTCTCATCCTTTAGTTCTCCTGCCAATAACCCCATTTCTGACAATTCGCAGAAAACAACCAAGCTCGGGTGAAGCTACTGTGCGAGAACTACACCAAGGACGGCAAGGAATACATCCGCGTGAAGAAGCTGCTCGTCCGCATCCAGATCGAGAAGGGCCGGTTCGACATGAAGGACCTGTTCCGCGGTGATCCCGTCCTCAGCCAGGCCGGTAACCAGTTCATCAACGAGAACTCGCGACTGTTCCTCGACGAGCTGACTCCCGGACTCGAGCGGAGCCTTTCGGAGACGTTCAAGAATACGGCCAACGAGATCATGCAGCAGGCGACCTTTGATGAAATCTTCCCCGCGTAAGAACCTCCTGTAAGGACTTGGTGAGGAAGTAGTTCGTTCGATCATTTGTCGCAGGATGGAGGCAAAAGCTGGATGGAAAGTCTCCGGAGCACGATAACGAACGCTTGAAGATCTGTGATGTGTTGTTTCTGTCGGATTGGAAGTCTTGATCCGTTAGATAGTAAGCCATGTGTGTACCTTGTTTCTTGTCCTCTCGTACCGTCTAAGTTTAACATCGGGAGCGGGGGGAAAATGGTTGGTGCAATAAATCTAGCCAGCGTTTCGAGACTAGCTCGAAACGAAAGTAATTTGTGTGTCCATCTTCTTTGACATGTCAGCCGAAAGAGGCGCCCTATGCACTTTGCAGATTGACATGGGAAAATGTCCGTTCCATCGCGTGAGTACATCAAGTTGTAGCAATTTTTCCATCATCGTAAACCTTCCATCCATCCATCTGCGTCCGGAGATCGCCGTTTGCTTCCGTATGATTTCCTCTTCCGACAGCGTGATGCAGCAATAATTCCGAACTCGGCAGTTCCAAACTCTCAAGACTGGAATGTTCTTCGGTTGATGTGTGAATATGTTCAAACGCTCGAAAGAACTTCCAAGACGCAATATCGAAAGGAGTAGATGGAAACATCGTAAATAAGTAGGATCTCGCTCATATCGGAATCGATTCAGAAGATAAAAATGTACGAAGAGTTGGAGTTCATGAAGTGAAACTTTAATTACGCGAAGCATCAGAGCAGGAAAAAGGCATAATCAGTCAACATTATGGTTTGGCTCGATCGGCAATGGCTGAGAAATGTTCACGCAATAAGGTTTGTGTTGTTCATTTAAGAAAAAAACGCTATTCCTTTATTTTCTAAACTTTCATCTCAACCTCGAGTAATAATCCAATATCAAAAACAAAACAATTAATGAAAAGACAAATTAATATGAAAAAACATCGAAGACACTGATCGCAACCACACGTACTTAAAGAGAGCGATATGAGTAATATTATCTACAGGGCGTTTCTGTGGAATTTCTGAATAGCGCAGGTCTCGTGTTCTTAGAAACAGGAAATTGCACTTCCTATGAAGATAAAATGGAGAAACAACCTGTATCACGTTCGGTGTTTCTCTATCTTTTGCATTCCCTTTCTCTTGCCTTTGTCTCTTCTGGTTCTTCCCTTGAAACAAATTGCAGTTGAACGCTATCAGAAAGCCATCTTATCACCGGGGGAGGCCTATAATAGTTCAGAACTGTAGCCGTCTATCTCACTTTTCATCAGCAAGAAATGAAGCAACGAAAGTTCGTGCTCGAGCAGAAAGAAGAAGTCACCCGGCACGCGGCGGGTGTCATCGTAACAATTTGCACATCAATTTTAATTTACTCCTCCTTCGAAGACGCTACCGACTGTCGAGCGCTCACAACCACGGCTCGGTTAAAAAGACCGGCCCGGTATCGCAGCGCCTTATCAGCAGAAAAAACACATGCTGACTCACACTTGACTTCGCTCGCGTGCATACCGCGCCTCAAGATCGCGAGCGTATTCCTTTCCCGATTGAAAAAGAAAAACGAAAGAAGGTTCAGTGTTTTGTGGTTTCTTGTTTTTTTTTGTTGCCTGCCTTAATCCACCTCGCGGTGCGGAAGAGGAAGAAGAAAGCTACACCACATTCCACCACACCCACATTCCCACGTCGATTAGAGAGGGCGCCCTCCCCCTGGCCCTGGTACTCCGCCCGTCCGGTCCCGGGTCAGGATTTCATGACCGATCAAATGTTGCATCCCATCTCCTCCCAACACTCCGTTTCCTTTTCTCCGTTCGCGCCTAACAAGGCTTCTTCCTTTGGGATAATTGGCTCCCCGCACTCCCGTACAACAAGACGTCCGGCATCCGCGTCTCCATGCCTCCGTCAGTTTGTGCTCTTTCACTTACACACACACATGCCTTGGCGTCCCCCCGCGAAGTAAGATATGACCATTAGGTGGCCGTTTGTTGAAGCCGTATCATTCGTAACGAAGGCGGTGGTCGCAATCTGTTACTCACTGTTTGGCCGCGTCGTGGCCGCGAAAATAATAACAATAAAAAAAGGCACACAACGGCGGCGCGGGGAAGGAAGAAACGATACACTTCTTTCGCCGCAGCAGCAAAAACAAAAAAAAAGGAAACAACTGTAGCATAAACTCTCACTCACTCTCACTCCGCTCCGCGGGCCGCATTTGTGGGCGCGCAGTTCCAGTTTGTTTGGGGGAGGAAAACGGCGTTAGTTCTCTGCCCCGCGTGGACCCGTTCGGATCGGTCTTGGGTTTGGTCCGAATCGCGCTGGAATGCTGGCAGTTTATCGCCGGCCGAATTGCATCCACCCGCGCCGAGAGGAAAGCGAACGAGCAGAAGGCACCGCCTCAAGAGTGTCCTGTGTTGAGCAAACCGAGAAAGAAAACGAGAACGAAAGGAAGCCAGTACCAAAATGGAACCAAAGAGAAGGCTGGACGAGGTGTCGCGAGTGACGGTTTGGCTCGCGATCTGCGCCATCGGATTCCACCTGCCCGACGTTGCGGGATTCTCGCGTAAGTGATCCTTTCTTTCCTTCCGAAAGGACAAAACCCATCTCGAGGCGTTCGTTACGAGTCGTGGAGCGTGTGGTTGCCGGTGTGTGTGTGCAATTCTGGTTGTGTGCGCAATTGCTCAAGTGATCGCCGAGTCCGTACGTCGGGCCTAAAGTGCTAATTTAATCGCTAAACAAGTTCGCACCGGACGGGCGGCCTTGGGTGTCATTGATCACTTCCTGAAAAACAAAAGACCGCCGCAACGGTGGCTTAAGACGATTTCGCCTCCGCCACCGTTTCAGCCAGGAAAAAGGAAATACCTGTCGTGACACGTGGATTTATCGTGCTGCTCCATATCGGTTGGGATAAACTCCCTCCCTCCCCCCTGGTTGACGGGGGTGCCACCTCGGGGATGATCGTCTTCCAACCCTCTTGAGGCTTTCTCGGTGATTGGCAGAACCCTTTTTGTTGTTCTTAGTTTTCGCTGGCCCCACGAACGAAGGGTCAACCGAGCGGGTGAAGGCCGCCAATTTGCATTGGAATGTGCACCTCGGCGACCGGCCCCGGGTGACGGAATGGGGCGAAGAGAAAGAGCAATAATATAAAAATAATAAAATTCACCCGCTTTCGGCCCACCCGGCCGCAAGAAACCGCCTCGCCTCGAGTCTTTTTCCCGTCGCGGAAGTATCATCGGTTTCTTCGTTAGGCATTCGCTTGCGGGGTGTTTTTTTTTATGTTTTTCTCGCTGACCTTTGAGAATTCGCGCGCCGCGTCGGGTTAGTCTTGGACGTTGGCTTTCTTTCGCCCTCCCCGGGTTAAATGTGGAATCATTTTATCATTCGCTATTTATGGACAACGACGACGGCTGACGACGACATTCACAAGTGGCGATCACTTCCGGACTTCGGCCGATAAGCGGAGAGTGTGTGTATATGTGTGTGCGCAATGATCACCCAACATGGACGCGCAATTTGCTCTCGTTCCCCCTCGGGGGTGGCGGGGTGCATCGTTGTGGTTTATGTGATCTCAAGTGTCAATTACGGTCGCCTTTGTCTCGGCTGCTTTTTCGCGAAGGACTGAACGTGGTGGACACAACATCATCAAGTCACTGTTCGGGACGTACGAGTGGAAGAGAAAGCAATTTCTTGGGAATAAGCTCGCAGTTCGCGGAACCGACCCACGTGTTTTTATCTCATTAAGCACATGTGAATCTCGTTCCCAACATGTCGCCAAAAATAAAAACATATTTTTTCCATCAAGTCGTCGACTGGCGAGACCTAAGGAACTCGGCAAGAACAAACATCAGAAAGATTGCCGAAGGTTAATTGATGCGAACGGTTAATTGAGCTTGACGCAATACGGCAGCAATTGAAAATCGGCAACCAACGCGTGGTGTGTTCCGTAATCGCTCGGTTTTTCGGTCGCCGCGAAGTTCTTTGCCTCGCTGATGTAATCTGTCTCCGGGTTTCGGGGGGACCTGAAAGAAGCACCGGAGGATTACCGTTTTATCATACCGACCGTCACATCGTCCCGTTACCGAAATTCCCCTTGAGGTCAACATTTTAGCCGTCCAAACCGGAAAGAGATTTATGGAAGGTGACCAACGAAGCATGCGATGAAATTCGCCGGCGTGCTTTAACCAAAAGAACTCGCGGAAAATAAACCGCACCGTAGCATTTTGTAGTCAGCACAATTCTAGAGCTCTTGCGGGGAGCAAGAAACTTCATTCGCCACGGTGGAAGCAGTGAGGAATCGACGCGCCAATTTATGGTATCATTTTTCTTCCAGCAGCGCACGCATACGAAGCGACGGGATGTCCCCGCAACAGTGCCAGCCTGAACCAGTGCATCGAAAAGTCGATCCAGTACTATCTGAGCTACATGTACAGCGGCAGCATATCGGATCGAACGGCGGTACCGTCGCTGGATCCATTGGTGCTGCCCGACACCACACTCATCCAGAACGAGCACGTTCTTTCGACCTTCACCAACCGAGAAACGACCGGGTTTCGTAACATGTATATCACGGACGTGAGGTACGGAGGCTCGGTTCCAGAGGGATTATCTGAGGTTCTGACTTGTGCTAATAATACCTTTGCAGAAGCGACATTACCCGGCTAGAGTTCTACTTCCACTTTCACATTTCGGCCATCGACACCAAAGGCTCGTACCACGCGCGGCTCGCCAAGCGTCCAGAAATTGCAGAGTGGTCACATATGACTTACTCCATACGTAGGTGGAACAGGATTGAGAGACCTGTTACGACCCCGCACGTTGCTCCTCGCTAACAAATGGTTCCCTCTTTTTGTCTCTTTCTCAGGAAATTCCTCCTTCGAGCTGCAGCTGAAGGGCGTCAACTACGAGCAGGACAATCGGGTGTACCTGAAGGTGAACGTCACCGACTGGGATCAGCACATCGGCGACCACACGGTCGGCTTCCGGTGGTTCACGATGAGCGGCAACTACAGCCAGTTCAGCGACCAGTTCGAGCAGATCCGTGGCCGCGACATCCTGCCGGTCGTCGAGCGGGATCTGATGCAGAGTCTGCGCGACCGGTTCCAGCATCTGTTCAACGAGATTCTCCGGTTGGCGCCGTTCGAGCGCTTCTTCCCCACGCAATACTGAGACGGAAGGCGGTCGGGGATAGGACTCGCCGACGGTGATAAGAGGGCAATCCCGTTCGTTCGTTGTTTGTACATACTCACAGAGATTTTATAGATAGGCTGTATGCGTGTGTTAGCCGACGGTGGCATTTGTTTTATAATAAACGAAAGTGATGAAAAATTACCATTTACCGGGAATTAGACGATCCGAAACGATTGTTGGAAGTCTACTAAACCTACTTATTATTTTGTATTGAACATGAAATCAATCGCTTAAAGAGAAAACTACTTTCATTGAGTCTAAAAAAATGTTGAAGTGATGGCCAAGCAGTTACGGTAAAACGGTTTAGAACCGCAAAAAGTAATTGAAGTAAAAACTTTTAATTTGTTAATCACTTTTTTTCATCAAGACTACCACATTAAGATCTACAAATTATCTATTGTTATGACAAAAATCTTTGTAGTTTTTCCGTTCTTCCCATCTTTTTGATTTTAAAATTACCGGTTCGAATCGCATGCTTCTTTGCATTGTTTCATGCGAGTTGGATCGACTTGTATGCAGCGTAGAGCATTGAATACAAATTCAAACCAAGTCAACGTTTGAACAAACTGTTTTCACAAAGGGTTTCGTGTACTTCCGAAGGATAGTGAAGTATATAATTAGAAATAAATCAAGGAAGAAGTTCGGAATTAAGTGAGAAAACCAAACTACTTTGGGATCATAGGGTTTTAATAATTTTGCATCGAATTTTCAATGTCCATTCAAACTATTTTGCATGACGTACAGATGAAGAACAATCATGCTGCTTCAGGTTCAAGCCACTAATACCGTCGTTCTATTCCTGACCTGGGCCAACGCATCCAAAAACGCTGCTCAGTCGACATCCCCAATCCGTATCTTCTTTTCTCTCCCTTCACGATCGCGCCACTTAAATTCTGTCAATGAATTTTGATTGTGTATTTTTGGGCACAAGTTCCCTCCCCGCGACTAACACTCTCGAAACACGTTGTCCTCGATTGGTTGGACGAATGGGTTTTTTGTTAATGGCGATCGGTGCTCAATTGCGACCCGCACTGTATCGAATCCTTCGGGCAACTGGAGAAACCGTTCGTACGGTGGTGTTCTTCCTTTGGCCAATGCAACAAATTCAATCTGACCGGTTGCATCCATGCCCCCGAAATAGCACTCGAGGCTACCACCTTACACCCTCCGATGCCCGGGTGCATATCAATTTGGCCCCTTTCGACAGTTGCCGAGCCGATGCCTGCACTGCATCGCGCCTCCCCCCCGAACCATCCCCCCGCGACCAACCACCACTCGAAGCTCGAAGCGCCAGGCTTTGTTAATTAAATCAACGCGAATTTCAATTGATCGAATGTGGCGTTTGTTTTCGTCCCCGCGGGTGCCGATGTTGCTGCCGGCCTCTGGCTCGGGAGGGGCCCGAGTCGTGAGTGGTCGTGCCGGCCACGGCTCACACGATCACGCTGACATGCTGGCGTGGCGCTGTCTCTGGGCGAGTGATAATTTTTGCAACATTCTTGGCCGTCGCGGCCGGACACTTGTGCTCGAACGATCGTGGCGCGCGGTAGTGCGGACCTCGATCTCTCCCGGTCAAGATCTTTGCCGATCTCTCCGTTGACGCCGCTGACGAACGCTACCGGTCGACCATCACCACCATCAGCATGGTAGCTGCGTACGAGTACGGACCGTTTCTGTTGCTGGCGGCGATCTCCGTTGGACTCCGGTTAGACTCTGCGATAGCGGCTCCTATGCGTAAGTTCCCTACAGTTCTGTTGGATAAGGTTCTTCATTTAACCGTCGTTCACCCTGTCGTTCACCCACAGGAGGTCGTGACACGTCGACCCAGGGATGCCAGCGCAGTTTACCCGAGCCCGAGCTGATTGAGTGCGTCACTGCGTCCGTTCAGCAGTTCGTCTACTTTGTATCGAACGGGAAGGTCCCGCCCAAGCACTCCATTACACCGTTCGATCCGCTGCATCTTCCCAACATGACCATCTTTCAGGAGCAGCGCGTGAAGGGAGTGTACGTCAACCGATACCTTGTTGGGTTTAAAACTGCGTTCATCCAGGACGTCCAGTAGGTTTCAGGAGTGTCCCACAGATAGTGCTAGTGTCCTAACCTTCGTTCTTTGAATTCCGCCTTCCAGAGTCGACATGAAAAAGTTGGAGTTTAACATGACCACCTTGATACCAGCCCTCGAGATGCTGGGAATGTTTTCCACGGAACGGCTAGAAGACCATCAGGCAACGGAAAACTCGATCCTCACCTTCTCCATCCGTAAGTAGCCAGAACTCAGGCGCTTTAGGACTCACCGAGTAGTAATTGAAACTCCCTCTGCTGGACCTTCCAGGAAACACCGTAGTGGACTTTGTCGCCAAAGGAACTCTATATAACACCCCTTCCGGTGAAGAATATCTACGTGTTCAGCTCGGCATCAGCTCGATGTCGATCGCGAGTACCGTCCTAAGCGAACATCTCGACCGCGATCAGACGGCGTCCTCAGGCAGCTCAGTCAGTCAGCTCCGAGGATCGAGCGGTAGCAGTAGTGCATCCATCGCGTCCACCAAGTTCATGAAGCTGATCGAGAAAGACCTGCGGGTGCAGCTGACCAAGCGGCTGCAGCACGTCGTCAACGAGGCGCTAGCGTTGACGCCATTCGAGCAACTCTTCCCCGTCTGACGATGGCTTCCCCTCCAGCTGTTGATTTCCTTTCGCTCTCCTACTTACTCCTGTCGGTGGTGTGGTTAAGGCTAATAAATGGTTTAATCGTGTGCAAAACCCCGTTGCGTTGTGTTTGTGTGTTTGGGGGGCGAAAACGGCATCTTGCGAACGAATTGAGCAGAACGCGAGCGGCCGACTCGCGAAGGAAATGAGTGGAACATCAATTATCGTGCAGCGTGTCCCCGCTGCGACGCCTGCTGCGAAAGAAAGTGAGACCGAAGCGTGCGCGGAAAGAAACGGAGGGATGACCAACCGATGGTAAGTTTTGATTGAATTCAATCAAAATGGCATTGATGCAGTTCAAAGCCTCCCCGAATCGAAGCGTGAATCGCTTCGCTCCACTCCCTTGTTGCGCATATGCGTTTGGCGCACTCAAATGGCGCCCCGTTGTTGGGCGAAGGAAAAGTGCAGCATTCCCGAAAGCCAAAGTAGCCCAAAACCATCCTGGACCAATTATTCTGGACTCGATTCTCACCTACGGGCACGGGATGGAAATGGGACGGGAAGGGGACGGTTTGGTGGACGGTCTTGGTTTTTGGCAGTTCAATGAATTGTCGTCTTGGGCTGTCGTCTCGCCGGTAATTTATGATATGGGCCGGTCGGTGACCTATCCACTTGTCGCCGGCCCTCGGCGATCCCCCAAACTGTATCGCTCCCTCCCCAAATCACCCAAATTGCCTATCTTGTCACCAGCGACACGTGTTTCCGCAGGCGAAGGAAAAAAGAAACGCTGCGAAACGCTAGGAACCATCGCCACTAGTCTCTGGACCAGCGCTCGAAGACGCTATTAAGTGCTCGCTGTTGTCCAAACGGTTCAGTTTAGACAGCCATTAATTTTCTGCTCCGCGATATGAGGACGGGCAATCAGCGAATTACGTCCTCATGCATATCGGCTCACGCAAATTAATGTTTTACAAGTGAGTTTTTTATTATTTCGTTCGAATAAGAATAATTTTTTTAGGAAATTGGTCGGTTATTTTCTATGGTTTTAGACACAGTTTGCCAATTTGTCTTAAATGTTTACCTTGACCTTTAAAACGACTGAAAGTTTCTTGAAACGAGATGATTAACATCTATAACTTTTAGATAGTTTTTTATGACAATGATGAACTAATACTTTAATTATTATCTTTCTGATGATCAATTGAGGTTTGTATTATTCTTTCTTTTCTTTTTTATTATGTTATTTTCTATTATCTTTTCGATTATTTCTATTATTTCCTTCTTATCTATTATTACTAATATTTTATTTAATAGTGGAAAAATGTTAGAAATTGGACAAAATGGTTTTCTTGATGATGAGAAAAATATGGGTGGTTAGGAAATTGTTTCTATGTTATATTTATTTCAGATTAATATCTTCGTCTTCTTTTATGTTGGCGTATTTAAAATTCGTCTTCGTGTATGTTTTTCAATGAAACAAATCTTCGTTGCACTTGCTCGAAGCGTTAAAAGTATGTCATTCATTGATTGAATAATTATCCCAGCGACCCACTCACCACACCCCCCCTTTCTTTGTGTTCTGTTGTTCCCATTCCGATTAAAAGAGGATACATTTCCAACCAACCCCCAGCTGGAACTTTGCTGCACCGGGGGTACGCACTTAATTGACGGCTAATGATGATGCGCTAAACGCTATCATCACACAAACACTTCACACGAGACCCATTTCACGCCGCTTGCGAAACCTTTTGAACCCTCCCCGGTTGGCGCGCACGCGTTCATCGCGTAAGTAGATCGTCTGAACGGCGGAAAAGGGAACGAGGCGAACGTACGAGACAAGGAGTGACGGTTTGAAATCCTGGCGCTACGAGGATTGATCTGTACGGAATGACGCATGAGTGGAGTGTTTAACCCGATACGCATGGGCAAGTTGTTTGTTCCAAAGGGCCGTTCCGTTGTTATCATCGTGAAGCTTGGGAAGTGTGTTTAAGATCAAGAAAAAACACTAGATCCATTGATTTGTTGGTCGTAAAAATGATTTCTTTGTGTAACAGATGGGAAGGATCGCGCCTGTTCACTGTTGCCGTGGTCTATATGATAGGTCATGGTCGAGAGAAAGTCGTCTCATGCGGCCGTGCACGTTTTTGGCTACAACTGGCTGCGCCCTGGGGTTTTTTTAAATCTTAGCAAACATTGAAAGGGCTGCCCACAGCATTAAAATATCGGCCGAGAAATCTCGACGTCCGACGTCAGGTTCGGAGCCATTAACCGTGATTCGCGATGAGATAATGCACCTCCCGTCGATCGACGTCCCAATGCACGTACGGTGCAAAACAACCCGGTGGCCCCGAAGTGGACAGCTACAGGGCACTCACACTCAGTCGGGAGCCCTTTCCTCCCCCCCCCACAATGCCCCCTCCGGGGGCAACTAGGGCACGTAGAACGTGCGAAACTATTACGCCGACACCTCGGCTCTCGGCGAAGAAAGTGATAAGACGGTAGCCGCTGCCTAGCGCCGTCACTTCGTTCGCGTAGACAAGCTGGCGGAACAAAGGATTCACCCTCCCGCTTGTTTTGCCACAGTTTCCCGACCAGTAGAGGATCGGTGTAAGTGTGTGGTTTTTGTGAATACTAAAAAATGAAAATGAGTAAAACATACTGTTTGCTCGCAACTCATAACGTGCCAGAGCGAGCGAACACAGAAGCAGGGTTTGATGTCGATTCTGAAGAGGCCTCTTCTTTGATTGTCCGATAAAAAAGGGAATCTTCCTGATGTGAGCGAAGAAGAATCCACCAGGACGGAGGCAGAAATGAGGCGGAAAATCTGAGCACCCCCCTCTTGGCACGATCTTCCTTCCTTTCTCCACTCATTAGTCGACACAGCGAGTGTCCTCGGAAGTCTTCTCCCTGTCCAGCGCTCTGTCGCCACCGCGCAGAAGGGTTTTTATGTAACACAAGTGTGCAATAGACTAACGTGGACGATTGCCTACCGATCATCAGTAGCTGATCGATCGTTCTAGCGCTCGGATGGTGCTTCATTCGTAGTGCAATCCCAACGGATTAGTGCAGTGTAGTGTCGACGCCTTCCGAGAGGATCTCCGCACGGATTATCAACCTCTTTTCAACGATCGATATCAGATTCGCGTGAAGTTACCCAAAAATGTCTCTTAAGCCGTTCGATATCGAGGTGGACCCACCAAGCGAGGAGCTGATGGAGATCGCTCGGCGGGAGTTGCGCGAAACGCCTGAAGTTCGGGAAGCTGCCCTGGAGGAACTGCGAGCGCTCCTGAAGGAAGCCAAGGATATGCACTTCAGTGACGAGAAAGAGTTTCTCCTAATTTTCCTCCGTCCGTGTCATTTCTACGCCGAAAGTGCACTAAAAATGGTAAGCCATCGCAAAGCAGAGTAGGCCGGCTTCCGGTCGAACAAAGACGGCGTCAACAGCGTGCACCTGTGACTGTGGCCGGTTTGCGTGTCTGATTGCGTTCGCGTCCCGCGTCTCGAGGAATTGAAAGATGACTCAATGGTTTCTTTCTTTCTTTCGTTCCTTGCAACGGTGTGACTTATCGATAAACAAGGCGACGAACTCGTCGATATAAGTTTGCAGCTCGCTCCAGACGACGCATTGTCACGAACCGGTGTACTATGGACCGACGGTCAAGTGCATTGTGTTACAGTCGGTTTGTGTTTTGTTCATATGTTATCTCCCACCATCCAGACCAGAATCGACAAGTTTTTTTGTTTCGCCTACAAACATGCTTACCAGTACTTGTACATAGAATATATTGCTAATGATCTTAAGCTGGAAACGGAGTTGACAAAAAAGTTACGTTAGTACTCGAACTAGAAGGAAGTGTAATTAACGCTCACGATCATTACCAAATCATTCACGATCATCTCGGTGGTAAGGTGTCCCAAGATCATCTATGACGTCTTTGGTGCTCTTGTCCTCGTCAGCGATAGACTCTTGCTTCACATTGATTATCTTCATCTAGAATATGAAGCCTCTTATTCAAAATTTACAATTTCACAACATTTTTAGCGTGAAACATTTCACGGACCCACTTCCTTTTAGTTAGATGGATAAATCATTTGAACCATTGGAGGTTCCCACAAATTTATGGATAACGGTTATCAACAGCACCGTGGCCTACCGTTAGTCCCTTGTGCCTGTTACGCTATTAAGATAAGAACAGTTGTTCGGTCGGCCCCCCTTTTTTCCGCGAGCCATGAACACTATATGGCTCGTATTGGTCAAGAAACAACCAATGCTAGCCGGAACACCCGGTACTTGAACTTTGATCCCGTGACGTCAAGCCGAATCAGGGAACGATAGGCTCACTTCATATAGACATTCTTTCTGCACTCTTTCGCAGCGACTGCCAACTGATCAATCAAACCAGGCGCGCTCGGTTGTGATGTCACGCCAACATCACACCATCAGCAGATAACAGCGTTGCAGCGTTGGCAGCGCCGTATCATTCGCGCAATTGTGCACTTCATTATCACCCTCTTTTTTACTTTGTTCTCTCCCAAAATAGATGCGTCGAATTGCGGAGTTTAAGCAGTCCAACCACCCACTGCTGCACGCGCTCAAGCCCGAAGAGGAGAAGCTCGCCTTCATCGATCACAACGTGGTGAACGTGCTGACCAACCGGGACCAGAAGGGGCGCCGCGTGCTGCTGGTGAACTGCGGGTCGGCCTGGGACCCGAAGGCGGTCAGCTCCGAACAACTGTTCCGGCTGTTCTTCCTGATCCATCTCGTCGCCCAGCTCGAGCCGGCCACACAGATCAACGGCATCGTGGTGGTGCTGGACTTCGACGGCCTCTCCCTGAAGCAGGTTAAAGCGCTGTCGCCCTCCTTCTCCCGGCGGCTGATAACCTTCATCCAGGACGCGATGCCGCTGCGCCTAAAGGAGGTGCACATCCTCAAGCAGCCGTACATCTTCAACATGGTGTGGGCACTCTTCAAGCCATTCATCCGCGAGAAGCTCAAGAGTCGCGTAAGTTTGTCCTTCACGCTTTGACCCCGAAAAAACGAAAACAGACCATATGGGTGGAAGTCGTTATCAACCAGAAATATACTCCAGGTCACAACGGCCGCGACTCCTGCGCGGAGGGCTCCCGGTTTGTTGGTAAACAACAGCTGGACGGAGCACTCCGTTCCTCCGTTTCTTTTTGCGTTCCAAATTTAGTACCACTGCTGCCTCGAAAACAAGCTGCGTAATCGTTTCACTCGGTTGTTTATGATCGCATTTCTTCTCTCGCCCGCCCGGGGGTTCTCTCAGATCTTCTTCCACGGGATGGACATGCGGAAGCTGCACAAACACATCGATCCGTGCGATCTGCCGGCAAACTACGGTGGCGAAAGGCCGTCGCTCAACTACGGTGGCCGGGAGTGGTATCCTTGCGTGTACAACTACATCGATCACATCAACCAGTGGAACACGTTCGGATACCTAGCGAATCGTGAAGAATAGCGATCCAAGCGGTTGGATCCGAGAAACCCTCCGAATACATTCGAATATTATTAGGATAGATAGGATTTGCTCGAGGATATGTTTTCTTCTCCTCGATTTCGTTTTAAGGAATCATGTAGAGCGCACTAAAGATCATTGCTTTGTAAGACTCCGGTGGAACAGCAAGGTTAGTATTTTGTGTCCTCCGTGTTCCCTGTGTCGTCACCGTGTTTCGTTGTGTATACGTGCATGTGCATGCTCAATTGGTGTCCTGCCTGTGTTGTGTCTCACAAAGAAGTTCCAAATTTGCCATCTCCATTCACTTATCAGCTTCGTACAGCTAATCAGTATTACAAACCTAAGTTTCCCCCGATCATTGAACTGATCAGGCTTCACTGATTCCATTTTTTCCTTTCGTTCACACCCACCCACCGTAGATCTACTTCCATGGCAACGATCTGGCAAAGTTCCACCAGTTCATCAGCATCGACAAGCTGCCGGCGGACTTTGGAGGCAACCTTCCGGCGATCGACTACACCGGGCTCGATTGGTATCCGTGTGTGGCAGCGCAGATCGAACACATCGAGAAGTACCAACGGTGCGGATTCGTCGACGACAAGAAGGGCTAGAAATCGAAAGGAATCGTTGGGGGTAGCGTTTCGTAAATCATCTGCTTAGCTCAAGGTTCATTTATACTTACGGGTAATTGTGTTAAGGGTGAGACTTGAGAAATATGGAATAAACAGCGATATTTTTTCCTATAGTCATTTGTTTACAAACACTGTCTTTCGCTCTGTAAATTAACGCCATAGTTTGAACGCATCCATCAAGATTAAAGGGGAGCTCAATCGTCTCAATAAATTAATTTCCGTTTTACAAACAGGTCCCGAAAACATTTGACCGATAAGCGTAACGCGTTTGGGGCATTTAAAATAGTTCATTGCCAAACCGAACCATACTCGAACAATCCGCAATTGAGGCTGCGATGAAAATGTGCCTCATTTTCGTTGCAACACCCTGTTCCGGTGACGTCAGTAGTTTGGTGAAGAAACTAATCCCCGAAATCATTACAAAAACCTGCGAATAAACGAACAAATCGCAGGAAGTCATCGTCTCGTTTCGTGCAAGTCTTGGTTAATCAAAGGCCACCAAAGGCGGGCCAGATAAGAAATAACTCCGCCCGGGGGTGAAGAAACACCTTCCCCCGGTGCTATCAGCTGTTTGTGTGACACGTTCTACCATTTGCTGTGAAGGATGTACCATGGCGGGTTTGTACAATGTTTAGCAAAGTTTTGTAAGGGAAATGAACTACTGATGAATTTGATTACTGCTGATAGCTCAAGCTTTAACGGCAGTGTCTGATTCTTCGTTAGTTGTAGACAACATGTCATAGGATTGAAGAACTTTAAAATTTAAAGACCCACTAAAACCACGAGAAGAGCACAAAGCTACAACACTGACCACTTCACACGCCACGAATCAGTTCCATCGTCTGCGCCTACGGGAGCCTCCGGTTATCAGCGCAGTATAGACGTAGAGTGAAGGAGCCACCGTGCCGCGATTTTTTGCGGCCGATGTATGTTTATGTGTGGGTGCACTCAAGCAGGTGGTAAGGTTTGTCCGGGGGGGAATTGGTTGGAAGCTCACCGTAGGCATAGACAAAAACACGCGAAACACCAAAAACAGCAAATCGTCATTGGGTGGAGGAGGAAAGCGGAAACGGGGTGGAGGAATGCGCGTGCGATTTGTTGTAATCGATGAGCCGTCCGCGGCGTTGCGCCAGTTGAGTTTCGGACGCACCACGAAACGGTTTAGGTTTCACTTTTTTCGGTCAGTTCTTCGCTTCGAGGCTCGAGCCGTGTGTGTGTGTGTGACGAGGGTTAGTTGCCTCTGGTGTTCGAAAAGAAGAAGGACCGTAGAAGAAGTATCCCCCAGTAACAGCCATGAAGACCGCCCAACCACCGTTCGACATCGTTACGGAGCCTCCGACGGCGGAGCTGCTCGAAGTGTCCCGGCGGGAGTTGCGCGAAACGCCGGAAGTGCGCGAATCGGCCATCTTGCGATTGCGTCAGATGCTGCACAGCGCGACTGACCTCAACTACGCCGATGACGACGACTTCCTGCTCATCTTCTTGCGCCCGTGCCATTTCTACCCCGAGAGTGCCCTCAAAATGGTGAGTAAACCTTCCCTTTCGTCGCAAACAGCGGCATAAGGGCTCGCTGCAGTTCATAAGTAACGTGATCCTTCGCGGAATCGTGCCCATTCATCAGTTTTACTGACAGGCGAGTTTCCTATCGTTGTTCTTGGCGGTTTAAAATTCACGACATTTTGCAAACGACGGTACCGAATGTTCCGATAGGCTGTTGGAGGAAGTAATAAGATAAGAGAGGCTCCAGGCACCCAGTCAAGGCGGGTTGCAATTCTTATCGAATGGATCGTATGACTGCATACGGACGGTTATCGAGTCAAAAAATCAACTAATAAGGTATTGTTCTCCTCCACCCCGGCCCCCGAAATTCCATAGATGCGACGTATTGCCGACTTCAAAAAGAATAACTTCCCCCTGATGCACAACCTATCGCCTGAGGATGAGAAGGTCTCCTTCCTGGACCACAAGATCGTGAATGTGTTGACGAACCGCGATTCGAAGGGGCGTCGGATATTGATCGTGAGCTGCGGCGCGGTTTGGGACCCGAAAGCGGTCACCGCCGACAAGCTGTTCCGGATGTTCTATCTGGTGCATCTCGTGGCTCAGCTGGAGGCGGCTACACAGATCAACGGAGTCGTTATTGTAATGGACTTCGAGGGCCTTTCGCTGAAGCAGGTGCGCGGTCTGTCGCCTTCCTTTTCCAAGCTGCTGTTGACGTTCCTGCAGGAGGCGGTTCCGCTGCGCATGAAGGAGTTTCACATCCTTAAGCAGCCGTACATCTTCAACATGGTGTGGACTCTATTCAAGCCGTTCATCGGTGATAAGCTCAAGAAGCGGGTAAGTACGAACAGAGGGAGGAGTATTTGTGTTACAGACGAATTTCTAATATCCACCTTATGTCGATAGCTGTACTTCCATGGAAACGACATGAAGAAGCTGCACAAGCACATCGACCCCGCGGACCTGCCGAAGAACTACGGAGGTACTAGGCCTGCACTGGACTACAGCTCGCGTGACTGGTATCCGTGCATCGAGAAGTACACCGAGCACATCCACAACTGGAACAACTACGGATACGCGGCCGGCCCCTAGATCTTACCACCGGGTGGTATCAAAAGTCTTCTGCCAAAGACAGGCCAAAAACTACTTACGCAGACATTAGCCATAAGCGATAGGAGGTTAGGAGGGAGAGGAATGGGGAATGATAGCGCGTCGTTCGTTGATAAGTTGGTCCAACTGGAGACCTAACACTCCTCTAAAACGCTCCGCACCGGGTACGAAGTTCGAGTGCCCCCGACCGGGTGATTAAGTCGATCGGGTCGATGATAAGCAATTGCGACAATAGCAGCATGCGCGACGAATGACGTCGCGACAAACAACCTGCCAAACGATAAGGAGGCTCGTTCGCCTGCTTGGGATGCTGATCCAAGGACGAACGGCCACCGTTATTTTCGCTCGTAACGAGCACCACGGGATCAAACGGAACACTTTACGTTTAGAGATTAGACGGTATGCGCGTGGGATTAGACATAAGCTAGGGTGCCATTAATACGAGGCCACGTGTGAAGGACAGTTTTGGCCAACGGGCACCGACGGCATCGAGCAAATCTTTTTCCACGCATATGCGTACTGATTTAGATTATTTTCATAGCTATAAATTGAATAAATTGGTTTTTATTGTACGCCGTGAGTTTCCGATTTATTTGCCCGATAATGGGACGATTATGTGGGATTAGTTTGGAATTCATATCGATAAGACGTTACGATAAGGGAAGGGAATTCGTCATAGGATTTTCCGGTAGGGTCAAGATGCCATTATTACAAGTGATTTGATTTGTCATGCACATCATCATCATCAACGTCATCATCAGGTACTACTTAAGCTTGTGTAAGATTATTAATTTATTAATAGCTTGCCGGAAAAGACACTCATATTTTTTTCACTTTATTTTACAAGGTTGGTAATGCTATTTGGTATTTTATTTATTTATAGATATACCAACCCCTGACAATCTCTCCCCTAAAAGTATGCAATACACCTCACACGTTCGAGTAGTTTTAAAATTTGCTCATCAACCGCCATCAAGTTACGCAACACCACTGTTAGATGCAGTTTGGTTCCACCGTGGTGAACCGCAGGTGATTGATATTGTTTACCCTGCAAGCCATTAACCCAGCCCAGTTTGCAAACAAGAATGGCAAGAATTTGCGCTGATGAAGCAAAAATCAATGGTAAACACTCTCCTCCGTTGGGTATGCTTATTTTGCTTGGTTTGTGTAATGTGATCGGTGCGATTCGAATTTTCTACTTCACGGCTGCGAACCGAATTTCTGTTCTTAAAATAACTCCTAACATTTCGATGGAGGCCAATATTACGGTTGTTATTTGAGTGTCAAAGTCACAAAACTATCGATTGTTATCAGCTTCGAAAGGCGCTTAATGTCGACCCCTAACGGAAGCACTTGTCGGGTTCCCCTGCGCTGGAGCAAAGTTGATCGCGCGTAGTCAAAGTCCAGCCGAGCGTCACGTATTGCGTTTCACCACCACCGTCCGCCCCGAAACGCAGAACAACAGAATCTTGTCACAACCCCTAAAACGACGTCGACCCGACTCTTGATGATAAGGCTCGCTCATCGATTCGAACCGAGTTTCGTTTATCAATCGTAAGAAGCTCGTTCGCTCACTCATTTTTCTTCCAGGTTTCAACGATGCGGTCGCTCGCTAGTGTTTGGATTATGGGAATCCAATCGGAACCACCATTCTTTCCACCAGCAGCCCTCCTCTCTGATCTTCCGCAAAGTTCATTCGCGTTTATCAGCGCGCTGCCGCCGGCACCTTGCGCCGGGAATTGAAAAGTGACCAAACAATGTGGACTCCTCGAGGGAGAGAGAGAGTCGCCAGTCCAGTCTAATCAAACCAAACGCCAATGCGAGGGTATCAGCACCAAAGGACGCGTACATAAACAGCGACGCTTGGCGACTGATAACGACGAACCACGACACAACTTACAAACTGGGTGTCTTCGACGGGGTTGCAGTGTTTTACTGATCATCGGCGTGGACGGAGTGTACTGGACCAAGGCACTGGACCAAGGCATAAGGAATTGACAATGGGATCGTTTGAGTTGGAAACCGCACCACCTAGTGCTGAACTCCTCGAAGTGGCTCGAGAGGAACTTCGCGAAACTCCGGAAGTTCGCCAGGCGGCCGTTGAGGAGCTGCGCAAGTTGCTGCTGGCCGCCACCGATCTCAACTTCCCGGACGATGAGGAATTCCTTATCATCTTCCTCCGGCCGACCAAGTTCTATGCAGAGAGTGCCCTGAAGTTGGTAAGACGAAAGCCTACTATCTCCTGATTGACCTTTGCTTATGCGGATTCACGTCCAATATCTCCAGATGCGTAACATTGCCGAGTTCAACAAGACCTACAAAGAGACGCTGTTTAACCTGATGCCGACCGATGTGATGAACGTGTTCATCGAGCACAACATTATCAACATCCTGACGAACCGCGACCAGAAGGGGCGCCGTATGATGGTCGTCAATATGGGCGAAACGTGGGATCCTAAGGCTGTGTCGGAGGAGCATATCTTCCGCGTGCTGTACACGATCCACAAGCTGGCCGTGCTCGAGCCGGCCACACAGATCAACGGAGTGGTTGTGATCTACGACTTCAAGGGCATGGGCATGAAGCACGTCCGCTCGATGTCCCCCAGTGGTGCCAAGCGTCTCCTGACCTTCATCCAGGAGGCAAGCCCACTCCGAGTCAAGGGCATCCATTTTATCAACCAGCCCATGCTGTTCAGCATGGTGTGGTCGCTGTTCAAGCCATTTGTCCAGGATAAGCTCAACAAGCGTGTAAGTAATAGCGGTTCTTCCAATCCGATCAAAGGCAGAGAATTTGACGATTCCTTTTCTTGTATGTAGATGTTCTTCCACGGTGATAAGATGGCCAAACTGCACGAGCACGTCCACAAGGAGTACCTTCCGTCAAATTACGGCGGAACTCTACCCGCGCTGGACTACGGTGGCAAGGACTGGTATCCGGTCGCCGAGCAGCACCTCGATTTCATCAAGAAGTGGAACACGTGCGGTTTCAAGTAAATTGATTCCAAACCCCCCTCACAAGGAAGCTCTGGAGATGGCCCGAAACCAGTGAAACAAGCAATCCCCAAAGTCAGATCCAGCTTTCCTTCTTCCTCGAGTGGAGAGAAGCAAGCGTAAGTTCACAGCCTAAACCGTTATCAATCGGTCATTGCCGGCGAATCCATCAAACGCTCAGTTACTTTCTTATCATGCATGCGGGATGGTGGTAGTAAAGGTTGGATTGGTTGTTGTTAGATGGAGTTCAAGTTCCCCTCTCGTCACCTTTCTTCGCTGGTTCGGGTTTTATTTGGGCCATCTTCCGGAGACAAGTCACCGTTGTTCGATGTAACTAACCGTTCCAAAAATAAGACTCGATTATTACTACGTCATTTTTGTGCAATCGTTCTGTATTTGTTACCAATTGTTTTTAATACGAAAATAAACATGATTCAAACCAACAAATCTATTATCTTTTCAATCTGTAACAAATGTAATTAAACAAGTAGGCGACCTAAAAATATCAATCGATCGGAATCATGCTACTTTTAATCAAATAAATCAAATTATCTACGGCTACTATGACTAGACGACAAATAATCAAAGAAAATTGATGCAGTAAAGGTTTAGGTTGCTTTCAATCGAGCAAAACCACTTCTTATCCTCCTGCTATAAATTCGACGCTGAAATCTATCTCGCTCAAAGTGTTGATAATGATTAGGTCGACCCAAGCTGAGCCGCCCCCGAAGCAAACTTCGACTAATCTTATCGGTTTTGCCGGTTGATGAAGATTTTCTCGATCTCCTGTGCAAAGTTCATCTGCGATACGGCTGGCAAGTTTCGGGCTTTTGTTTCTAACGCGAGTCGGAACTCTCGAGACGAAGGAACAACAATACAGTACGGGTTTAGGATTGTAATTTGGTCATGTTTGCGCAAAGAGGTTGTTTTTGCAAAACGAAAAATGCAATGATACACGAAAGTACGATAGAATGAAAGCGAACGGTTTTCGAAAATGGTAGCTTATTTGAATCCACACGTGTTCCATTTCTTGATGAACTCGATGTGCTTTTCCGCCGCCGGGTACCAGTCCTTGCCACCGTAGTTGAGCGCCGGCAGGGATCCTCCGTAGTTCGCCGGAAGGAAGTCCTTGTGGACGTGCTCGTGCAGCTTGGCCATCTTTTCTCCGTGGAAGAACATCTGTGGAAAGGGAAAATGTGCTAGAGAGAGCCTCGTAACATCGACGTGCCAAGGGGATGGCACTTACACGCTTGTTGAGCTTCTCCTTGACGAAGGGCTTGAACAGCGACCACACCATGTTGAAGATCATCGGCTCGTTGACGAAGTGCACCGCCTTCATGCGCAACGGGCAAGCCTCCTGGATGAAGGTGAGCAGTCGCTTGGCACCACTCGTCGACATCGCCTTCACGTGACCCATGCCCATACCCTTGAAGTCGTAGATCACAACCGCGCCGTTGATCTGCGTGGCTGCTTCGAGCACGGCCAGCTTCTGGATGGTGTAGAGCGCCCGGAAGATCTGGTCCTCGGTAACGACCTTCGTGTTCCACGCCTCACCCATATGCACCACCATCAAGCGACGGCCCTTCTGGTCACGGTTGGTGAAGATGTTGATCAGCCCGTGATCCACGAACACATCCTTCACGTCGCTCGGCATCAGGTTGTGCAGCAGCTCCTTGTAGTTCTTGTTGAACTCGGCCACATTGCGCATCTACACGGGAAACAGGCCAACAACTTAGTCTCGGGAATTGCTCCAGAACGACCACCTCTCCACTTACCAGCTTGAGAGCGCTCTCGGGGTAAAACTTGGTCGGACGGAGGTAGATCAGCAGGAAGTCATCGTCGTCCGGGAAGCTCAGATCGCTAGCTTTCAGCAGCTTGCGCAGCTCCTCGATGGCCGCAGCGCGTACCTCCGGCGTCTCACGGAGCTCCTCCTTGGCTACCGCCAGCAACTCAGCGCTTGGCGCCGACGTGTCGATATCGAACGGACCAGACATGATGTTCCAATCAACAAAACCACAAGCAAACCGTCGAATCGATGTCCAAATCGGATTGACCGGCAACGGAGTAGAACCGCTTGACCGGCCGCCTCGATTTAAGTACTCGAAATCGGGATCGGGTCGCTTATCGGAACGATGGATTAAGCGATACGATGCACCTTGCAGGTCCGATTCGCGATTAAAGCACGGTCATTTGTTTGTTTCTGCACCCCCCGCAGGGGGGAAATTCTGCACCCATCTTGAGCTCCCAGCTCTTATCGAGCGGCTTTACGTAACGAATGTTTTGAACGAAATCACCGAGCACTGATATGGCCGGGAGTGAGTCTTCAATTTTTCGGGCCTGTATCGAAGGAGAGCAACCTTTGTTCGTGGGGAATTAGATTTCGACCTCATGAGTTGACCTACGTGAGAAAATGATGACCAAATCATAAAATGAGACACTGTGAAATCTCTTATGAAATGTTATTTAAAACCACATTTTTAAACATCATAAATCCAAGCAACCAACGTCAAAAAAAGTATAGTTGCCCTCACACTATTGAAGCTAAATTACCATAAAACGTGTCAAGAGGCATGATCGTAATTCACAGTTTGATCTTAATCTCTTCTAGTGAGAATCATGAGGTGCACGTTGATATTACATAGAAGCTGTAATTATTATTCACGCTATAGCCTGCAGTAAAACGGAAAAGAGTAGCGTGATGTTCATGGTTGTTCACTCATTTTGGTTCGTTATGGCATTACAATTTGTTGGAAGCTTTAATACATAAGAAATTTGGTTTGTTTTTATCTCTGAATGTGAAACCCCTGATATGGATTAATAATGTTGAGATCAAGATATGAACAAGAGATTTGGTACTTGGTGTTATTATTGCAATAATACAAACTTTGCTAACGCATTATCTTCCCATTGTGCGATGAAGAAACTTTCAAACATCCTTTGTATGAAAGATCACTGCAGTATTCGCACATGGTCACTACATTCTCCAATTTGCGCTACATGCAGGGACCGACGCCCTTCTTCTCTTCGGGAACAGGTGGAACCTGTCGTGTGGAAAAATACACCCTCAACCTTCTCAGGTGTGATTTTCCAACCACTGACCCCAAACCGGCTCCCCAGGGGTGGATAAATGTACAAAATACCACCATGCTCAAAGGTTCCTCGCTTGCGCCGGTGCAGCAGTCTTTCGATCATTGCCCACTAGCCTTGTGGCAATGATCGGTACAATTCAAAAAATAAACATACTATGCTACGAACACACGTGCAACTTGATCGGTGGATTGATGGATCAACCGCCAACGTCTTAAGAAGCCAGAATCGGCGAAAAGGTCAGCTCGCAACAAATGGCGAACAACTCGCGGAAACGATCATCCACCGCCCAACGACACCAACACCACTACCACCAGCACCAAACACTATTGGGGGATGAGGCGATCCGAGATCCCATCACAATGTAAAGTGGCGGGGGGAGTGTCGGTTTTGTTTCCACACCACACGACGACAACGATCGCGCGCCCGCTGCCAGAACGATCCCACGAAAATCTATAAAGCGTTGGACGCGCGGCTCGGAAACTTTTATTCACCGCTGGGACGCCATTCGGAAAAGATCGTGCTGATCAAACGGCTTGTTCGTGGGAAACGTTAAGCATTGCGCAATAGACTACCTAAACTACCGTGCGTTTCGTGTACCGACCGTGAGTCCGTGAACCGCGTCCGTTCCTTCTCTTCGACGGCCAAGTGGAAGTGGGTCGCGACTGTAGTGAGTTTTTTCTTCCGCACACGCACCAAACTACTGCTGCTATCTGTAGAAAATCGAGCAAAAAAACTAAACACCACACCACAGGGTTAAGTGAAACGAAATAATCACGCCAACGGGCCCAAGGTCGTCGGGTTCGAGCATTACCACCGTCCGTCTGTTTGTTTTTCCGTTTCACATCCCGCCCGAAAGTGGCTAATTGGTTGGCTGTTGTGCTGCGGTACGCACCCTGCACTTGAGAGCGTCGGTAGAAAGTGAAAAGCCTTCAAATTATCATACGACCGGGTGGGAAACTGAAGGCTAAAAGTGGTAGAAAACGCTCAAGCAGTCGTCAGTTGGGTGATCGAAGTGATACGTTACAGGTTGTTGTTCCCATCGTAAAGTGAAAGAAAATTCGCAATCGTGAAAAAATGTCGATCAAATACAATGAGAAAAACTTTCCCTACATCGACCTCGGCAAGGGGTACATCATCTACCTCCAGGATGAGGACTACACGGACGAGCGGTGGGTGCTGAAGGCGGAACAGGAGCTCCACGAGACGCCGGAAAACCAGGCCCGGGCGCTGGAACAGCTGCGCGAACTTCTGCGTGGTGAGAAGAAGCTCACCGTTCCGCTGGAGGATGAAAAGTTTCTGCTCAAGTTTCTGCGCCCGCTGGCGTACGACGTCCAGAAGGCGTTCGACTGCATCCGCCACACGTTCCTGATGAAGAAGAACTACGGCAAGGACTACTACGATGGGCGCATCAAGCCGTCGCACATCCGCCACATCTACGACTCCGGCATGGTGACCTTCCTGCCGATGCGTGACGACGACGGATGCGGCATTTGCATAACGCAGCTCGGGCGTGAGTATTCGACCATCCCCCCCTTATAAATCTACGTGTATCGGCTCCACTTCCGACTGAGAAAAGGCCTCTTAGGGGCTGGGAAAGAAAAACCCCAAGAGGGTCAGTGACTCTATGCGTTCCATGTTATTAGAACTTTGAACACAATCGTTCTTGAGATAACATGCAAGAATTTTCTCGAAATTCTCTCCACCCGAAACCTGTTTCGGTTTCTAGTGCTAATCATTTCCAACGATGTGTTTGTGGTTCCTATTAACCGGAACATTCCATCATACGATGCATGTATTGGACACTCCAAACTCGTTTCGGTTTCCAAAATACCTATAATTCCAATAACATGACGTCAATTCAATAACCTCTCCAGGTTTATTGCACATAAGGTTCCTCATCGAGAAACATCATTATGACTCTTTTTTTAGAAACGAAAAAATTGTATAAGAGACAGTGTACACTGCACAATCATTATTTTCTATTGATGAAATGCAGTTTACCAAACGAAGCAAATAGCATCCACCAACAAATGGCAGCTTTCGTCACCTGCCATTTTTGCAAAAGAGATCGCATCTAGAGCTTTGTTTGCTTTTGATGTGTTGTGAATTTATTCCCACGGGGTTGTGAAAACTACTACCTGTATGTAAGTTCTGATTTTTGAAAGTCATGTTGTCATGATTAAAGAATAATATTGTATTAAGTGTGTGCTCGTTTATCCGCGTTATTTAAAGTAGCAGTTATCAGTTATTTTAAAGTAGGTTGGTCTTCATTATCTCCAGGGTCGCGATCTTGACCCTATTTATAGGCTCTCCGGAACCATCTGGTCTTGGGAAGCGGCTTGGGAAAACCTACTTGGCCGAGACCAACGCAGATAAACTGTAGCCCTGCAGCAAGAGCTGTACTCACTTTCGTTGGAACTCTGTGACGCATCGAAACCGGTCGCTTGCAATGCGATCGGACGTCAACCATCAATCGTGGAATATTCCCATCGCTTTGGTTGGACTTGGAATCGTTCCAACTGGAGCTAACCATAAAACCATTTAGATCTAAATTCAATGAATAATTCTTTTGATCTACGTACAATAAACGGTGAGAGTCATAACCGTATAACGTGGTGGCTTTATGACGCAACGGTCTAGGTCTCGTCGCTTCCGCGCGAAAGGGAAGCTCTTCGTCCGGCTAATGGTTTCGATTAGAGCCGACTTTAACCTTCACGGATTGTTACACTTTCCAAAAAAACAAAACACTTCCTGGGACACCAACCATGAGCGGCTGGTGTGCATTAAGTTGATCACACAAATGTTATGACTTTTGCAAATGAAGAAGATCCGCCATCCATCAACAAACATACAAACACAGGTATACGTGGTGTTTATTCGGATGAAGTTTCCATTAACGTTTCGGCTTGCCTTTGATTTGTTTGGTGGTTCAAATTTGAATTGTTGATTGCAATATTGTTTGCTTCGTTTCGACTCTACCTTTCCGGCAGGCAAATGGAACACCTCAAAGATCTCGATGTATGACGTGGTGGCGCTGTTTCGCATCAACATCGAGGCCTCGCTGATGGATCCCCTGGTGCAGCTAAACGGTATCCGGATCATCTTCGACTTTGACGGCATCTCGATGTCGCACGTGGCCCAGGCGTCCCCGAAGCACGCGATGGTGAGCCTCCAGTGGATCCAGAAGTGCTGCCCGCTGCCCCTGAAGAGCATCCACATCGTGAACAACTCGATGCTGTTCAACGTGATGTTCACCATCTTCAAGCCGTTCATCTCGAAGGAGCTGCGGGACAAGATGTACTTCCACAACCGCGACTGGAGTTCGCTGACCAAAACCATCAGTCCCAAGTGTCTGCCGCCGGCGTACGGTGGCACGCTGGACGCGCCCGAATGCGAAGGTCAGCTGCTCGGTGACTTCATGCAGCTGTACGACAAGCACTACGAAGGTGAGTGTCAGACGCCGGTCCGAAACCGGTTCTCACTGCTCTCCCAGAGCCCGCTGACTAACGCCATGCCCTTCTCTTTCTGTTCTGTTTTTGGGGCCACAACATCGCAGCCTTGGACGCCTTCGGTTACGACGAGACCAATGCCAACTGAGAGAGCCCCGTGTCACACTTGCTTGCGAGGTGCCCTACATGCTTGCGAACGGCGACTACCGGCGACTGCGACGGCCGGACGCTGTCAATCTGTGATCTATGCCGGTTTGAGGACCACTTCGGGCCATCAGGATGACGAGAGCCCCTTAACGGACTGCAGGCAGGTTTGCTTTGCAAATGCGCACGACGCACCTAAGGCTCCTTCCTCCCGTGTGCCTTAGCGTAAGTAGGATAGTGGAAGGATTGGTACGTTGTGATAATAGAACCTCCAGCACAAAACCGATAAAGTTACATTATCGCCTGCACCACGTCGCCGGAGCCAGGCCAGGTGAACAAATAAATTAACATCCGACATTGAAACGTGAGCTGCGTGCTGCGGCTTCCACCGTTCTGTCATCATTCCTCATGGGCGGCAAGAGGTTCCTGTGCTCTGGGGGGGTATTTTACGATTTCGTTTCGGTTACGTGAGGTTATGTTTAATGCTTCAACGCTGTGTTGTTGAGGTTGATGCAAACATTCACGGAGCTAAACAAATTCCTGACTACTTGTTAATCAAAAGTTTACTTTTAGGTTCATTAAGTAATCAATTCCAGGGCATCAGACGCAATATTAAACATAACCTAGAAACAAAAACAAATGATAAGATAAAGATAATAATGGGTGTAAAATTGCGAAAACTTTTATGAGCTTTTATTTATATCAAATGGTATGGTATCCTTTATTTAAGATCTTCTTTTAAAATGTCTAAACTTAAGATAAGAGTGTGTATCAATAAATGAATGATTTTATCAAACGTCATGGCTTTGCTCTTCACTATCTTCTCTTTAAGAGTCCTGAACATATCCGTACTTATCTTCTTCTGCAAAAGAGAATAATTGAACCGAATGTTATTTGATTAGCACTGCATTGAACCCACCCACCCACGTACCATCCAATTTGTCCTTATAGCAATCCAACAACTGCCCGACGACCGCTCCTTCGTATTCTGGAAGCTCGTAGGTTCCGCCAAGAAACGAGGGCAGACAGCTTGCGTCGATGTGTTCGTGAAGCGACTTCAAATCGACGCCGTGAAGAAATATCTTAAAAGGAAATGGAAACAAGATGCACCGATCGTCATTCAATCAGCTGCATATTTAATTCGTGCTCTTCGTGGACCTCCGCTCTTACCCGTTGGCTCCACTTCTTGCCGAGGAAGGGTTTGAATATTTTAAACATGATATTGAACATCCGAGCGTTGTTCACGATGTGAATACCTTTGATGCGATAGGGAGAGTTCTTCTGACCGTGGTCAACGATCGTCTTGACGAACTTTGGAGGAAACTGGCCGATGTGCGAGAGCGACAGTTTGTCGAAGTTAATGATGAAAACAATTCCATGCAGTTGCGTTCGGGGTTCCCGTCCGATCGCTTCCATCAGCATGTTGGTTGCACGAATCACTTCCAACGAGGGTACTTTCGAGCAGTTCCATTTGGCTATTTATAAACGGTATAACGACGTTAATTGAAGTACTCTGTAGCGATTCTAACCTACTTTACCTCCCATCTCCATGAAGACAATGCGACGACCATGCTGATCGTGTTTTGGAAGAATCTGCACGACTCGATCCTCGAGTGCATTCCGGATCGATTCTGTTGACAAGCGGTCTAGGATAAAGTTTTCCCTAGATTTCATTTTATAGAATGCTTTCATCTGAAATAGAAGTGATGTTTGGTAAAGTGTATGCTTTGTGCATATGATCCCATTCCTCACCATCTCAAAGGCACTGTCGGAGTAATACTTTTTCGGTCGCAAAAACCGAACCAAGAGGGATTCATTTTCCAACGGCAAGTGCAGCCCTTTTTCCTCTGCAATTTGAAAACGGCACAAACGAAATAAATCAGCTGTTCAAACACCACTTTCAGCGATGCTAGCACCACCGTCACAACCACACGTAAAACGACGCCCGGAGTAGATCGGTTCGATGAACTTGACACCTACTCGCGGTAGCACGTACAACTTACGCCGAATCAGCTCGCGAAGCTCCTGAATGGCCGCGGACACAACCTCCGGCGTTTCGCGCAGCTCTTTGGCGGCCGTTTGTTTGGCCGATTCGTCGGTGTACTCTTCCTGATCGAACGATATCACGACTCCGTTGCCAAAATCGACACATGGTGGTTTTAGTTCGTCCAAACGTAGCGCCATAGTGGAAGTCGTCCTGAGGCGGAGATGTTCTTCAATAGCCTGTTGAATGAAAACTAACAGAAAAGAAACGGAATGGAAGACTTCAAGCATCAGATCAGCGCACAGAATGCTCAAGAATATCAGGTGGAACTCACACACTGAAGGAAATGGAGATCAGAATAGAACAACATTCTCGTGACTTTCCAGTTTTTGCAATCAGTATATATTGGTAAATAATCAACATAAATTACCTGTTTTATTAACGACGGGACGGTTTTTACTGTCAACAAGATGTATGTGAAGTGTAATGAAAGAGCATCGGACAATTCCTACTAAGCACCGCAAAGAGAGTGTTTTATTTTAATTTATTCCTTAGAACAGAAGCTCCGGGGGTCGCCGATTCGCCGATGTACTCTTGATGATCGAACGATAGCACGACTCCGTTATCAAAACAGTGGTTTTAGTTCGTTCAAACGTAGCGCCATAGTTGAAGTCTTCCTGAGGCGCAGATGTTCTTCAATGGCCAGCGGAATGAAAACTAAAAGAAAATAAGTGGAATGGAAGATTTTAACCATAAGATCGTCGCAAAGAATCCCCAAGAATATCGGGTAAAACTCACACACTGAAGGGACCGGCGATCGGAATAGAATGGAACACGAAAGGGCGCAACATATTTTCTGCGCGGTCTTCGTTTCCAATGCTGCTCCTCCAATTTCTCGCGAGTTAGCAGAAATCAACTCTCGAGCACGGTGTTGGCCCCCCTGGACAGGAATACAAACTAAATTGTATTCCTTTCTTATAAATAAACAACTGTTTTCTTATTTCTTCCGTTATGAAAACCCCTTCTAAATCTATTCGAATCAAAACAAACCCCATGTAGTGTCGATAGCATACATTTAGGGGCAACTGTTAGTAACAATCGCTGCTCAACGTACCACGTGTTGCGCCTTGGTTTCATCGATTTTATCGCTCGTTCGCGAGGTGCGCAAAACAGCGGGAATTCGATACGCACCCACTCATTGCTTAGCTGGCAGCCGTCCAGAACACTAGTCTTCTTCTAGCAATCGTTCGTCGGGGAATATCTGTTTACCGAGCGTCGCGATTTTGTGTGTCGAATCAAGAAGTGTGGTGCGTGGGATTGTGTGCGTGTGCTAAGAAGTTTGCTAATAGGCTTTTTCGGAACCCCATTCGGAAGCGTTGCCGGGTGAGCCATTCGAGGGAAGCTTGATCCATTCGATCCCGTTCAATCACCTCGACGGAGCCGGATATGGCCGCGTTAAAGTTTGACGAAAATAAAGTCCCCTACCTGGACCTCGGGAACGGTTATAGGATCGCGCTCGAAGGTGAAGAGTATACCGATGCCATCTCGAAGGAAAAGGCCGCTCGCGAGCTGCGCGAGACGCCGGACGTGGTTGAAAAATCGTTACAGGAATTACGATCACTGTTACAAGGTAAGTAGCTCGCCGGGGAGGTGGAGTGAGGGCAAGGGGAAACGCAACCGGTTGAAGGCTGGCTATATGAGTGAGGTAACGAGTGCGTGATTAGAATGTAATTTTCTTTCGCCCAGAAGTAAGTCACAAAACCGATCGAACGATGAAGTGTGAAACAAACCAACAATAAATAGGTGAACGGCGCAATTGAAGAATTTCCTGCAATAAAAAAATCTAGCTCTACCGTATTAGGGTTGCGCTTGATTCTTATGGGAGAGTAAAACATATAATCCACGGTCAATTAGTTAGCTTCCGCTATCGGCCTTTGTTCAAATAGATTTTTTGTTCCGGAAACTTCAGCAAGTTACCAAAAAACAAAAATAAAACGGACCCAAGGCAGATTTGATTCTAGTTTCTAGAAACAGGTTTTTCGATCAAACTGGTCTGGGAACGAGATGATTCGAAATCCCCTTTGCTAATTTGGCACAAAAGCCAACAAGAAGAATCAAAATGTGCGTGTTTGGTAGTGTTAAAAGCGGTTCCGAATGAACACTTCTCTAAGTTGCATGTAAACTGATAAGATATTGATTTACAATTGTTTCTAATGTTTAGTGTTTAGAATTGTTCCAATAAAAAATGGCCAATAAATAGAGGAAATAAATCAATTTTATTTTCTTTTACTCGTAAACTTTAGCAACACCGTTTACGCTCTATTCGATCCAATAACTTTCAAACTGAAGCAATAAAATAACGTGCGTCGAGTGTTACTTCGTGTTCAATCTTGAACTTGAGCGAGCAAAGTGCATCTCGTGTGCGAGTAATTAATCGTAAGACGGAAACGTTCCCAACATACCACGCCAGTACGAGCTCAAACCGCATCTACTAACTCCACGCCACCCATTCCAAGGTAGACGACTGCCTCAGCGTACCGCTTTCAAGTTCATTAGATGGATTTCAGTAAGAATCAGGCAATACGATCCCTTCCAAAGGCAAGAAAACACGGGCACCTGATGGCCACCCGGAAAGGGCAACGACTGGATTTCAGCAAAAATCGGTTCCTATGACGACGACTGTTCGGGTGTTCGTGGTGTTATTGTTTCAATTGACGTAGAAACACCAATCTTGCGTCTCATCGTCCGGTAGCTTTCTTTAGCGTGCTTTGTTGACTTTCCGCATCCGGAATCGGGCGGGTTATCCGACGGCGTGACTCAACTTCACGAGGAGGGAGTTGGATCGAACGATCAACTTTTTGGCACAGATCAAAGTCTAACGATGGAGCGGAAAGGCAACCGGTATAAGTTGTTCATCGAAAACAACGTTCTCGTGACTTTCCAGTTTTTTGTAATCAGTATACATTGGTAAACAATCAAGGTAAATTACCTGTTTTATTAACGACGGGACGGTTTTTACTGTCAACAAGATGTATGTGAAGTGTCATGGAAGAGCATCGGATGTTTCCTACTGAGCACCTCAAAGAGAGCGTTTTGTTTCAATTTATTCCTTAGAAAAGAAGTTGCGATACATCTCTTTTTTAATTCGTTAACCTACTGATGTGATGAAATTATCAGGATAAATCAGTAGAAGATGATTCTAATGCAAAATTTATTACGGATGATAATCACACAGTGGTTAGTGATGTACGAAGTTCTCCGAAGAGAAAAGGTTACTTTAATACCGGTATACTGACGGACTTTTACATAAACACATGCCGACCTCTTGTTTAATCTGAATGTTGATTGAAATGCTTCCCGTCAAACGTCAGTTCAAGGAGAGTATTGTCATATTCTATTATTACCACAGTTGACCTGGTCAACAGATCAGCATTGGATCGTCGGATCAACTTGATCAGGTGCAGGATGCATATGCTTACACACCACTTGACCTCCATACGATCAACAACCAGAACTCGGCTGCTAACACCACCTATCGACGCCTACGTTTGAACAAAAACCAGTCAAACACCTCATTGATTGCTGGTCCGGCGCAAAATTGCTAACCTCTGCCATGACACGTGTCCCCAAGGGCTTGCACTTGAGATAGACGCGCACGCGTAACCAGAGGGACTTGTTTTCGCTGATCGACGATTACAAGGGATGTAGATCATTTAGTTCGCTGGTGTAATTATCTTCACGACACGTTGCAGTTGGACTTCGCTCTCGAACCGATTAAAGTTCTCTCGCATGGCAATGAAAAGCTACCTCAGACTTCCCTTCATTTTTACCGTTTCCAGAGGAAAAATCTCTCTACATCCCTATGGACAATGATGCTTTTATGATCAAATTCCTACGACCGTGCAAATACTACGCGAAAAGTGCATTCGAGCTGGTAAGAAACCCCAATTTCGGCCTCTACCTGTTACTTTTGATTCAATATTGTTTCATGGTCAACATCCCCGTTTCCATTTGCTCTATTTCAGATTCAACGCTACTATCGTTTCAGGAGCAAACATCCCGACTTATGCGATGAGCTGTTCCCTGCCTCGGTGACGCACGTCTACGCGGAAGGATTGGTTCACTTTCTTCCCTTGCGCGATCAGCACAATTCGCGAATTCTTGTGCTTGAGTGTGGCAGTGAGTATAATTTGAATTTCTGTCTTTGAGACTGTAGCATATTTTTCATGGCGTGTGATGGCGAATTGCCACGACCGGCGAGTTCATCAAAGAACTGCATCTAAGCGTAAGCGACGAACACGTATAGCGTCAGAGTGTGCGTGTTAGAAAACGGTTTCGCTAATCAGTCGTGCTATCACAATGGAGGCTCGGCAGCATGCAAGATACGAAAGAAGAGCTGATGGCAAAATAATTAATCAATGCTAGATAAACAATCCAAGTTAACATACGACACACTGTTTGACAATGTATGAGACGTTTTGGATGGAAAAGTGAGCATCAAATTTTAGATTGAAAAGCATCAAACAACCAATACAAACATATAAGCATACTATACATGAGCATATTACCACATCAATTTAAAAACCCCACCCGAATTTCCAGTTTGGTTTTTGGGTTGACCATCTCGATCTGGTGTGATATAAGTGTAATATGGCAAAAGTTGGTCATCCAGCACAGGACGAAGTTAGTTTTGTTTCTACTCTCGACTGGTAATAAAGTGTCACTGTGAACACTGTCAAAAAGTTTTAAGAACATGTTTTCGCTGTGCCTGGTGTTTGTTGCGCTGCTCCTGTTCTATAAATGGAGCATTTTCACGTACGATTATTTTGAAAAGCGTAACATTCCGTTCGTGAAACCAATTCCACTGTTCGGTCAAGTGTGGTCAATCCTTACGCGAAACCAACATCCTGTGGACGTCGCCTCGGAAGGATATCTAAAGTTCCCGAACACCCGCATCTCCGGAGTGTTTCTGCTGAGAACCCCAACTTACTTGGTGCACGATCCGGTACTCTTCAAAGAAATGGCTACCAAGGACTTCGATCACTTTGCCGACCATGTTACACAGCTTTCTCTCGAAGCCGATCCACTCATGGGGCGTTCGCTGGTCTTTACTAATGGATCCCGATGGAGGCACCATCGTTCCGGATTAACTCCAGCGTTCACCGGAAGCAAGATGCGGAGCGTTTTCGGGCTGCTGTCGAAGAGCGTAGCCGGCGCCACGCAACGATTGCTCGAAAGTGCCCAGGGTAACCCGATGACGCAGGAGTTACGTGATCTGTACTCGAGGCTGGGAAACGATTTAATGACTTCCGTCTCGTTCGGCGTTGAGGTGGACTCCCTCACGGATCGCAACAATGAGTTTTTTGTGATGGGCAAGCGATTAACAAGAATTTGCGGAATCCCTGCTTTAAAGTTCTTATAGCCATGCCCGATTTGTATCGGTTTTTCAAAATGGGTATCATGTATAAAGATGTCAACGAGTTCTACCAGAATGCAGTATCGAAGAACATTTTTCTTCGAGAGCAAAACAACATCACGAGGCCTGACTTTATTCACCTGCTTCTGCAAGCCCGCAAGAATATGTTAAAATCAGAGAAAACGGACAAATTGGACTATTTTGAATTTTCAACGGCAAAATCTCACTCTGTGCAGACAACGGACGACGTCAAAATAGAATGGGACGATATAGAAATTACCGGCGCCGCTGGTTCGTTTTTCTTTGGAGGCATCGAAACTACAACCACCCTTCTGTGTTTCGCGAGCTACGAGCTGGCAGTAAACCAATCGATTCAGGCCCGGTTGAGAGCTGAAGTCGACGCTGCAAAGAAAAAGTTTCAGGATGGCTATACTCTGACTTACGAAGTGCTTCAGAAGATGAAGTACATGGACATGATTGTCTCGGAAACTTTGCGTCGATGGGCCCCGTTCGGGATGACCAACAGGAAGTGCACCAAGGACTACACCTTCACCAACTACGACGGCACGCAGGTCACTATCGAGAAAGGATTAAATGTGTGGATTCCACTGAATGCGTTTCATCTGGACGAGAAATACTTCCCCGATCCGCTGCGGTTCGATCCGGAAAGGTTCGCGGATCCTGCCTCCATCAACCAGGACGCTTATGTTCCCTTTGGAATGGGTCTTCGGAATTGTATCGGTTCGAGGTTTGCTCTAATGCACGCAAAATGTATCTTGTTCTTCATGCTGTCGAATTTTATCATCGAACCCACGGAGAAGCTTACCGTTCCAATTGAAATCGACACAAGTTGTCCAGGGCTCTACGCAAAGAATGGCTTCAGGATTAAATTGACACCCAGAACGCCACTAAGAGACTCCACGGATGTTTGAGTGAAGTTCAAAGTAAAAAGATTTGTTCTCTTTGGTCATAAATAAAATAAATACTTTTGGTCAGCACGAGTACTCTACCTCAGGCTGTTCCAGTGCTCAGAATAAATAGAATTCTAATGATTGCTTACTTCACCAACCCATCCCACGCGAGTTGCGTGATCGGCGAGCTTTCGAGATCAAAGAACTGCGTCTAAACGCAAGCGACGAACCCACTTGCGCGTGTGAATATTCGTGTGGGAGACGCTTTGTTACGTCCAAAACCGGTTCGATGATCCGCCAACTTTATCTCGATAACGACACGTCAGCCTACCGGCAACGCAAAATTATCTAACGACGATAACCCAGCGAAACAGCAAACGGGCCAAGTGGTGGAAAAATGAACACCGCCAACATGCGATGATCAATATTGATTGTGTGGAACTGCATTTGTACAGCTGGTTGAGATAACATCTTTTCGGCACGGATGTGTGAATTCCCCACTCCGTTCCGTGAATTTTGTTTTCTGTATTACGAGTAAATTTTGCGTTTTGTTGTTTACAAAATGGTATTCTAAAGTGTGAGCCATTCAATGCGCAATAGATAGAAACGCCTAAATGTATGCTACAAGTTGAACAGAATGCTACTTTCAAGGTTACTCGTAATATTGCAATGATTATCTGGTTGACCATAATATTTACAACAATTTCAAAAAACTTTGGAGGATTGGTACCTAACATCATAATGATGAAACATTAGGTGTACATTGGATAACAAATTACCTAGAACCATTCCTTATCGCATATCCTATCGAAAAAAGACGAATCGGAATTTGCAAATCATGCACCAAATGATGCCTATTCACTTTTTAAATTGCAACAAGTCACATTAACAGGTACAACAACAGATACAAACGAGCCGGGCTTAAGACGGGTTTTAAGGTGCTTCAAGATTACATAGAAACCTTTACCCATAATTACATAGGAACATAGGTTTCGTTTACGCCACAACCACTACATGCGGTTGATTTTCGTTTACAAAGCGGCGTTTCTCTTCCTTTTTTTTCATTATCGCAAAGGCGAATTTAGGTGTGGTAGTGTACATTTGTGATGGTATAATTTTAGCCAGCAACGTAGAATGCGGTTAGTTTCGTATCAACTCCCGGCAAGGAAGGAAGCAAATTACGTGTCGCGCATCGAGAAGACCGTCCAGTATCTAGTGATCAAAATGTTTCTGTGGTGGGCGTTGGCCGTCGCGCTGTTCCTGTTCTATAAATGGAGCGTTGCCACATACGATTACTTCGAGAAGCGTAAAGTTCCGTACGTTAAACCGTTCCCCTTGTTCGGTCAGGTGCTGTCGTTCTTCACGCGAAAAGAACATACCGTAGACATTGCATCGGAGGGTTATCACATGTTCCCGAACAGCCGAGTCTCTGGTGTGTTTTCTCTGCGAACCCCTGGATACTTAGTGCACGATCCGGCTCTGTACAAGCAGATGGCAATAAAGGACTTTGACCACTTCACCGATCACATCACTCAGCTGTCTCTGGAAGCCGATCCCCTGCTGGCGCGTTCGCTGTTCTTTATCAATGGATCCCGCTGGCGACATCACCGGTCGGGTCTTAGTCCCGCGTTCACCGGAAGCAAGATGCGCAACATGTTTGGATTACTGTCGAAAAGTGTAGGTGATGCTATGCAACGGCTTCTTACCATGGCGCAGGGTAAGCCGATGACGCAAGAGTTACGCGACCTGTACTCGAGAATGGGAAACGATTTAATGAGCTCAATTTCGTTCGGCGTTGAGGTGGACTCCCTCACGGATCGCAACAATGAGTTCTTTTTGAAGGGAAAACGATTGGCCAAAATCGATGGCATCCCTGCGCTGAAGTTCATGCTGTCGGTTGTAATACCCTGGATCTTTGAGTTCTTCAAAATAAAAGTCATGTACAAGGATGTCGACGAGTTTTACCTAAACGCCGTATCCAGGAACATTCAGGAGCGAGAACAGAAGAACATCACGAGACCCGACTTCATTCACCTGCTCCTGCAAGCGCGGAAAAACATGCTGAAATCGGAGAAGGCTGAGGACGATACCCTGGAAAATGCTGGGTTCTCAACGGCTGAATCACACGCCGTGGAGAAGAAAGATGACGTCAATATAGAATGGGAGGACATAGACATCACGGGAGCGGCGGCATCATTCTTCTTCGGTGGTATCGAGACGACGACCACACTTCTGTGCTTCACCTGCTACGAGCTCGCCGTTAACCCATCGATTCAGGAACGCCTGAGGGCGGAAATCGACGAAGAGCGGGAAAACCTACCGGATGGGAAAACTCCGACCTACGAGGTGCTGCAGAAGATGAAGTACATGGACATGGTGGTTTCGGAAACGCTTCGCCGCTGGACACCGCTCGGATTGACCAACAGGAAATGCACCAAGGACTACACGTTCACAAACACCGATGGAAATGAAATCACTATTAAGAAAGGGATAGCCGTCTCCATTCCGCTCAAAGCATACCATCTGGACGAGAAATACTTCCCCGATCCGCTGCGCTACGACCCGGAAAGGTTCGCAGATCCTGCCTCCATCAACCAGGATGCGTACGTCCCCTTCGGCACGGGTCTCAGGAACTGCATCGGCTCGCGGTTGGCGCTGATGCAAGCGAAATGTATCCTGTTCTATATGCTGACCAATTTTATCATTGAACCCGCGGAAAAACTGACCATTCCTCTTCAGATCGACGAATCGTCTGCTGGCCTGAACGCGAAGCACGGCTTCTGGATGAACTTGACGCCACGAAAGGCATAAGGTGGATGATAAGATAAAATTGTTTTAATGTGTGTGAGATAGCTTATCGCGTTGGCGATAGCATTGGCTTCATTTTAGGTGCTTCTATACTCGCCATAAATGGCATGCTATGCATATCAGCCTTCAAATTTATCGAAATAAATTGATGTGACAGATTAAAACAACGTGTTTTATTTCTTGTTTCGATTTTGTCGTATCTTTCTCGTTAGACATTCTGTAAAACACTGAATATTCAATGGTTATTCGTATGATTTTCCCAACGCCAAGAAAAATGGAAACCAGCGAAAGTGACGCTCACCGATCTCTTCCGGGCCGTGCAGCTCGCCCTGGAGGCCGGCATGTACGAACCCCGGACTCAGCTGAACGGGGCCATCGTCATTCTGGACATGGAGGGACTCTCGCTGACACAAATCATGCAGTTCACGCCCAAGTTTGCCGCCATGGCGCTCGACTGGATCCAGCAGTGTACGGCCATGCGCCTCAAAGCGGTGCACATTTTGAATAACTCGTACCTGTTCAACATGCTGTTTGCCATCTTCAAGCCATTCCTCACGGAGAAGCTACGCAAACGGGTGCGTATCGGTGGTTACTTCTCTTGCAAAGGATCAATTTAGCAGCTTCAGATTTGTTTCTCTTTCCCATCCAAACAGCTGTTCTTCCACCAGAAGGATTGGAATTCGCTTATGTCGCACATCGACGCCAAATGTCTACGCCCCAAGTACGGTGGCACGCTGGAGTGCTTGGAAACCGATGGTCAACTGTTGGGGGAGATGTTTGAGCTCTACCAAAAAGAATTTGAACGTAAGTGACAGGTTGCTTTTCGTTCCAAAACCCTATCGCCTCACGAACTTTATCCACTTTCGTTTTCAGTTGCCAATTCCTTCGGATATCTTCGGAAGCAGGACTAGGATGGAGCAAAACGGACAATCCTCCTACTATCACAACAGCTAAAAGGATATCTTTAGGATTAATTTGGAATTAGTAACAGGTGATATGAACCATACAAACGACAATCTTATGCACTGTGACGCTCCCACCATCGGGGTTAGCAAAAGGGGACTTATTTTCACTTTTTCTACGGTTTTATTATGTTGATCTGAAAAGCAACGTGTTGACACCACAATAAAGAGTCGATTTTTAAGAACATGGAATCTAATTTATTGTTATGGAACGATTTAAACCTAAGATTAAAGCATGATGAAATATGATGTGAACATTCAATGGGCATCCATGTATGGTTTGTTATTTTGGTGATGAAATATTCTAGCATAAACACCCTTAAACCCAAACCATCATCAGCGTTACATAAACCACACGAACACTTCCACCCGATTTCGTCAGATATCGATATTTGTTTGCAAACCTGCGCTGATCATATGTTCCTTCAATGTCTGCGCTTGTATTCCCCAACGGCGCAGCTATAGTTATTCTTTCAGAATGTTGTTAAACGCCACCCTTGCCATCAACCTTTTCCACCCTTCCTTTCCACTCAGATGGTCAATAGAAGAGCTATAGAAAAAATGATTAATTACTCAGCCGAGCCAAAGCGCGCTATCTTCCGCGTCGAGAGATTGCGTCCAGTGGTGGTGGGGTCGAGTCCAAATTTGCTTTCCGACTCGCGGCTAGTCACACCGATCTTGATTGCTATTTACGGTATGACGACGTATGGTACTGTGTCCCGCTGTGGTGTTCGTACAGTTGCCGTTGTAATGGTGGCCGCAAGATGTGATTGTTGGAGCCGCGTACACTCGCCTTGATCAGTCGCGAGTGTACCTCTGCCGGAAGCGGGCGTGTACCGGACGTGGCCGCTTGTGTGTCGTGTAGATTACTCGCGGGTGTCTAGGTCTAGGTCAGCGATGTTGCTGCTGTGGGCGTTGCCGGTGGCGTTGTATCTGTTGTACCGCTGGAGCATCGCCACGTACGATTACTTCGAGAAGCGGAACATACCGTACGTGAAGCCGGTGCCATTCTTTGGTCAGGTGTGGTCCTTTTTCACGCAGGAGAAGCATGCCGTCGACGTCGCCTCCGAGGGTTACTACATGTTCCCGGACACGCGCATCTCCGGCGTGTTTACACTGCGCACCCCGGCCTATCTGGTGCACGATCCGGTGCTCTACAAGCAGATGGCCATCACCGACTTCGACCACTTCACGGACCACGTAGCGGAGCTATCAGTCGAGCAGGATCCACTGTTGGCGCGCTCGTTGTTCTTCACGCGGGGAGCACGTTGGCGACACCACCGTACGGGACTGAGTCCGTCCTTCACGGGGAGCAAGATGAGAAACATGTTCAGTCTCCTTTCAAAGAGTGCCAGTGATGCTATGGAGCGTTTGGTGGCATTTTCCCGAGCTGAACCAATCCCTATGGAGCTAAGAGACCTCTACTCGAGACTTGGTAACGATG